>NC_140167.1:155111082-155434819 GCF_963971535.1 Notolepis coatsorum | reverse complement strand
GTTTGTATTTCCCCCCAGTCACCTGTCCTGCCTTCCCTACCATCATTCTCTTCCTAAAATGGACGTTTATGTAGCCAGCCATGATAAACTCTGCAAGGTTTAAATATTTTAGCAATTCACACTAATGTAGTCAGTTAGAGCTATAGCGATGCACTGCTACGGTCATTGCATGTCATTTAAATCAAAGAAATGGTGGTGGAGTTGTATAATGATTATATATGGGTATAGTTTTTGCAGACATTGAGCATTTTTGGCCTGAGGCGGCCCGGGAGAGGCCTCCACATTTTCTATGCAGGAACACCCCTGTAATGCACCAATACCAATATTGGATATTTGAATATCCATCTGATAACTGGATAAGTATTCTCAGAATCATGTCAGCAATCAAAGCAAAGGAATTTTTATTATCTTCCTTTTTCATACATAGATGGGTGTTCTATCACTCTAGTTGAGAAAAATGGATTACATCTCAGTTATTTTTGTTCATTGACCTTAAACCTGTGCTCTAGGCCAACATTGATGGTAGGCCAGAGGCCAAACAATTATTATTTATTATTTAGGTTAGGGCTGGCCAGAATACCATTTTACAGGCTTCAAATTATCCTTGGTGTTTCCAAACAAATCTGAATACTCTTACCCAGAGTCAGACAAGAAGATAGGTGCCCTTCTCACCTCTGTGTGTGCGGTACAGAGAGAGAGACCTGCAGCACTAGCTAGTTCACACAATTACTGGAACTGGATACGGACCATTAGCCTACCGCTACCGTCAAAAGTAATGAAATACACTTTCCAAAACTGCCTTATTTACATGTTTGTATTTACCACGTGTAGAAATAACAATGAAAAATGAAACGTAATTTTCGAAGTAGATACAAAGTCTGAACTATCTTCTTGACAATCGGCTGCCAGCTGTGCATAGTGACTGCCGCAGCATCTCTAAAGCAATATTGTAACTTCCATCAACACAACTAGACTGGCTAACCTACAGAAGAACCAATCATGGACCACTTTGTAAGAGAGGAAAGTGATGATGAATTCGGGCCAAACAAAGATCCAGAACCTGATATATTTGAACCAGAATTTACAGAGGAGGAACTACAGGTTCTGGAAGCGGAGCCGGCAAGGAGGGAGACTGAGGTGGTTTGGGCTCTGTACTGCACAGAGAGGAGAAGGGTACCTATCTTCTTTTCTGACTCTGGTGTGTTCCTTTAAATATCGGTATTGGCCATTGAAAAACCCATATCGGTCAGCCACTCCTGCATGCCCTAGTTTGAGTGGCTCTATATACGGAAGTCTGAATAGCATCTAATGATAATAACTGTAAACAAGTGGTAGGTATGATAAATAGTATGACGATTAGGCTTGATCTAGAAGTTTATTATAATATTTTTTAATCTATTTTTTTTCTCCCCCTATTTTCCGTATTTTTCTCCCATCCCCAATTTAGTCGTTATGCCAATTCCTTCCTGATCGTTGCGCGCATTTCCCCCCCACTTGCCGGCCTAGGGAGGGTTGAAGACTATCACATGCTTCCTCGATACATGTGGAGTCAGCCAGCCACTTCTTTTCACCTGACAGCGAGGACTCTCACTGGGGGAGTGTAACGCATGGGAGGATCACACTACCTCCCCCAGATCCCTTCCTTGCTGAGCAGGCGCCCCGACCGACCAGTAGGAGTCACTGTTTACAACGACCAGGATACATACCCCACCGGCTTCCCACCCGCTAACACTGCCAATTGTGTTAGTAGGGACGACTGACCAAGCCGGAGGTACCGCTGACAGCTGGATTAGATCCCAGAGTCTCTGCGGTGGTAGGCGAGCGCTTAGTCTGCTGCGCTACCCAGCCGCCCCTATAGAAGTTTATTTTCAAGGTTTATGTTGCATTGTGTATGTTTGATCTTTATGTTTAAGATTAATGATAGTGTGTTGCAAGCCCATACGGACTGGCCATACCTGGGTGCATCACAACACTTAAATAAAAGAAATACAATGAATGAACATGGTTTTGGAGCATCCCTAATGTATTCCCTAAATTATGTTACAGGTTCAGTATGCTGTTTCTTTTCACTGTATTTACGTGAAAAGAAATTATGTCATAATTTACTTTATTTATTTAAATATACTTTAATTATCTTATGTCATCATGAATCAAAACAAAATGTTTATGGAGCAGTGTGATATTTCACACTATATATTTTTGTTCTTTATGTAGTAAATATACAACGTAGACAGCAGTGAAACAGTAGCTTTCTATATGGTATTCTTTGTTTAGTGTCCCAGTTTTGTTTATACAGTTGTTCTTTAAAACATTTTATTTTTTAATTAAATGTAATTGTATTATTATTGTTTTTTAATGTCTCTCCCAAAACTATGTTGTGCCCATTTTAAAGTTTCATCATTTCATGACATGCTTTTCTATTGTGTCCGGTCCCAGATGGTGAGCAGCGGAGCGAGACGGATGGAGCATGTGGTGCTTCTGGCCAGTAAACTGTCCAAGTCCCAACAGAGACAACTGGCCCAACTGGGCCAGCGACTGGGAGGGAAGATGGCTGAGGGCTTCTCCAGTTCAGGTACACACGCTGCTGGAGTTGTGTGACATTCCAACACAAGAGACAGCAAGGTGGTCTGGTGGGAAGAGAGGCTGTACCTTTAAGCGGAAGGTCATAGGTTAAACCCCCTGTGACAGCTAATGGGGACGATCCCTATTGAGGTAACCTTGAATAATGCAGCGAACCACCAGGCCACCCCATCTCCATGTACCATATCATAGGGTTAACGACGGTAGAGATGTCCGATATTATCGGCCTACCGATATTGGCATTAAAATGTAATATCGGAAATGATCGCTATCGGTTATTATTTTTTTTTTATTTAACCTTTATTTACCCAGGCAAACAAGTACGAACAAATTATTACATACAAAAGCAGCCTGACCAAAAAGCAAACGCCTTTTGAGGGAAGGGGGTGGGGGGGGGGTGGGAGGCTGCAACAAAAACAAGGTTATGTACATGCATACAAGCAGGGCTTGACATTAACTTTTTGGCTCACTAGCCACTGTGGCTAGTGGTTTTCCAAAGTCACTAGTCACTCAGCATTTTCACCAGCCAAAAACCACCACACAAAATAATATTTTTATCAATACATTTCCATTTTATAGTGTGATGAATATGTTTAAAATCAAAATGCATATGATCGGTATCATGATCCACCATGAATGCATGAAAGGGGGGGGGGGGGGGGGGGGGCGGGGGACGTCGTTTCTGATTATTGATTATTGATTACCAATAATGGCATTCGTTATTGTAGCATCATACACTGATGTGTCACGATGTCATGTATGTTGTGTATGTCATAAATGTCACTATACATTTAAAATGGGGGACCCTGATGTAAACAAGACAAACGTCTTTCTCTGGTCTGCATCCCCTTAACAATTGTGTGTATTGAGCCGTACTGTATTGTACCCATTCTGCAATCTGTTAAATAAAGTTTTCATTCATTCATTCATTCATCGGCTGGTTGGCTATGCTAACAAGGCCTGATCAGCATGAAATCTACGTGAAATCGTTCTTACCTGTGGCCGGTTGGATCCCAAAAAGGATTTCCCAGTTATTGATCGCCATCTGGTAGATCGATATGTCCATTGGCTGATGCTATATTCCTTTACTGCATACTGAATTCGGCGTCGCAAAAGGTATTCCATGCGATCTGATGAAGGCATAGCTTCACGCTAACAGAAAAAGTAGGCCTGAATGAAAAAAATTTACATCCGGTCTGAAAACAAGGAGTACTCCATTCTCGAGACAGCACCACTACCAGGATCTGGCCGGTAATGCACTTTTCCGAATTGTTGTGGGAGTTGTAGTATTATGTAGTATCACTTGGATTGACTTAATTATTGCCGATGCCTTTTGTAGACTACAATGTTTTTTTTTAATAGAAAAAAAAGTCACCGGCCACTGTGGCCGGTAGAATGCCACAGCCGAATTCTACCAGCATTTGGCCGGTGGCCGGTGTTAATGTCAAGCCCTGCATACAAGTAAATAAAATAAAAAATTACAGTAGCAATAGTATACAAGGAAAATTACAATAAATAAGGGGGAGAGAAGGAAAGAGAAAGGGATAGTGAGAACCAGAGGGAGAGAAGAAAAGGGGAGATGCACAGATAGTGTTTACATTTAGAAAGCCTTATTGAATGCATCCAGTGAAATTAACACATCAATGCATACTTTTAGTGTCAAAAGTATGCATAATGTTGTGTTAATTCCACGACAAGACATATGTAATGTTATTTACCTGAAATTATTTCATTTTTGAGGGGGGGGGGGGGGGGGGGGGGGGGCGGGGACGCGTGAATATTAAAGGCAACCAACTTGTGTTCAGCTTTTCGTTCAGCGTTTCTCTGATTGGCCACACGGCCAATCCATCAATCCACTAGCACACGCCCTTGCGGCGCGGCAGAAGCGCTGGTCGAACCAGCGGTGTTCTGTTGTGTGACTGTACTACAGCGGTGTTCTGTTGTGTGACTGTACTAAACTCTTCCACCACATGACCGACATTTGACATACAGTACACCTCCTATCTATGTTGGGATTATGTTTGGTCATGACAAAACAATAAAAATCGCTACTGTTAGTAATGCTGCCACCACCCACTTCAATGACAGAGCTCTCATATTTGCGAATGCATAAACTATATCTTAAATTATGGCGATGTGTCTAATATGGCTGTCGCGAAGTCATTGATAAGCGACAGCCATATTAGACACATAGCCATAATTTAAGATATAGTTTATGCATTCGCAAAATATGAGAGCGCGCCGCTGTCATTGAAGGGCTTCCTACAACAGAGCACCGCCGCTGCTGCTGCTGAAGCTGTATCAAGCCGGCGGCGGCGCACGAAAGCCGGGGATAAACCACCGCGTCGCCCCGGTGGCGCTTCAGGCTCAGCAGCCTCCACGGGCGAAATAACATATAACGTTACAGTTCCACACTGATGTACAGTGAGTGTCTAATATGGCTGTCGCGAAGTCATTGATAAGCGACAGCCATATTAGACACATAGCCATAATTTAAGATATAGTTTATGCATTCGCAAAATATGAGAGCGCACCGCTGTCATTGAAGGGCTTCCTACAACAGAGCACCGCCGCTGCTGCTGCTGAAGCTGTATCAAGCCGGCGGCGGTGCACGAAAGCCGGCGATAAACCACCGCGTCGCCCCGCTGGCGCTTCAGGCTCAGCAGCCTCCACGGGCGAAATAACATATAACGTTACTGTAACTGAGGGGTACAATTCCCTGACTGTATTACTAGATATGATACTTACTACCACTACCTTTGTACTTAATATTCGGCCACCCAGTACACGGCATAAATATATTATGATGAACACTGTCACGTAGATGAAACGGATCCAACACAAATGTACGAATTAGAAATAGGTCTTTATTTCTACACAGCGATGGTGTGTAGAGCAAGCACTTAATCAAATCAATCACATTTATGAATGGAATTAGTATGCACTTTTATGGCAAGAGTATTCGTCGGTATATCAATAGAGAATGTCCAATCTCTGAAGGCGCAGGTGGTACATATACAACCTGGAATAGTTAAGGAATAACAGCAATGGTACTTTAATGATTATATACTGGATACGCTAGGGGGGGTTAATCCGGTCGCTTGTAAGCCGACAGGAGTAGGAAGGGGGGGGGGGGTAGAATCCGGCTGCCTCATCCGGCCAAGGGTATCCCAGGTGAACCCACTGTAGTGCTGTTCAATGCGCCGGCGATCCTTGGACCACAGATGAAAGCAGGTGGACTCTTTGTGGGCCGGCTCTCTCCGGTCCACGGGGGAGAGACGTGAAGCGACCTCGTCTTGCAGAGCGTCTCCTCACCTTGCGTCCTCTCCAGGGGGGGGGGTTCCAACACACGGCAGTGTCGGGGGTCTTTATCCATGGAATAATCAAAGTATACAAAGCATAATCCGTGCCTGGGAAGGCGGGCTGTCGTCGGTAGAATAATCCGGTATACAGGTCCACTCGCTCGTCGGCTCTGGGGCTCCTCGGGTGCAGCTTCACGTGGGTCAACCACCCTGGATAAGCAGCCAGTTCTCTGCCCGAACGATGGGGTACTGACTACGGTAGTATTCTCACCGCACGAAGCACTATATATTAACAGACTATTATTAGCTTAATAGACTACGTCCAACTCGACGATATAGTGCCAAATATGACTATTCAAATATTAATATACACGATGTCTCAATACCGATGGTAGGCGAACTTGGCCTTACTCCCACACGTGGCGTCGCGGGGAGGCTTTACGTCTGTGACTCTATTGGAGGGTAAGAAACTGGACTGAAAAGCAAGTCCTACTTTAGTAGCGCAGTATATATACGCACTATGAACAAATAGTCCCATTAGTGGTGCGGTAGTCAGATTCCTACGCGGAACTAAGACTTGTTCGTACATGTGGAGCGGTACGTTTGAACTGGGTCTGAGGGGTATGGCAGCCTGGCACCAAGGTCTCGACCAATAGTAGAATGGAGACTATTATGGGATGTTCAGTAGGCTAGAATGGATATTCAATGCATATTGTACAAGGAATATACAAGGGATATCAGGGAATATTAGAGAATATACAAATACAATTAAATATATATATATAAATAAATATATATATTCGGTTTAATCTGGCCCTTCACAACAGCCACCCCCTGATTGGTCCCAGACCTAATCAGTTAAACAGAGACAGATTAATCACGTTGTCTATTTACACATAAGGGTTTGCTGTAGGGGTCAGTCAACTTCACAAAGTCATAGGGTTATAGGGTCATGGTCATCATCGATTGTGTCTGGGAGTCGAGGCAGTTCTATGAGCCTCGCCACGGGACGGGTGTAAGTGCGACCCTGGACGAGCACGTCAGCTGCTCGGACCTTGCCGTCGGCACCGGTGATCACTTTGCTTACGCGGCCGGCCGGCCACATAGCTCTGGGCAGTGATTGATCAATAATCATGACGACTGTTCCTTCTGTCAAATTGTCTCTCTCCTTTACCCACTTCTGGCGGGTCTGTAGAGACGGTAGGTAGTGCAGTAGGAAACTGCTCCAAAACTTGTCGGCTAATACTTGGCTGTACCTCCACATTCGTCGGCCGTTCGCTTCTTCAGGCCGGTACATTGTCTGGGGTAATGCAGGATCTAGCCGCCCCATCAGGAGTGTGTTGGGGGTAACTGGGTCGATATCCGCCACATCACTGGAGACATATCCGAGGGGCTTCGAGTTAAGTACTCCCTCAATCTCCGTGAGGACTGTCATTAGGACTTCTTCCGCCACAGTCTGGGCCCCAAGTACTGCGTACAGGGCTGTCTTTATGGAGCGCACTTCTCGTTCCCAAGTGCCACCGAAGTGGGGTGCGTTTGGGGGGTTGAATTGGAAATCAACCTGTGCTGGAGCGAGGTGGGTCTTAAGTTCTGGGCCCATAGCTTGGAAGCTCTCTCAGCTCTCTTTCGCCGCCTTTGAAGTTTGTCCCATGATCGGACAATAGGGTAGACGGTCTTCCTTTCCGTGATGTGAATCTACGGAAGGCCATAAGGAATGAGTCTGTGCTCATGGTCAGGAGAAGCTCGATGTGTATCGCTCTGGTGGTCATGCATTTGAATACAATACCCCACCGCTTCTCGGTTCCTCTTCCTTTCTTTATGTGCAGCGGGCCAAAGCAGTCTATACCCGTTGAGTGGAATGGCTTGTCACCGATTCGGAGGCGACATGGAGGAAGGTCAGCCATCCTTGGTATGCTGGGCTGCGCGCGCCACTTGCGGCAGTCTAGACATGTTCGCTGGAAGCGTCGTACCGCCTCTCTTCCTTGTAGGATCCAGTAACGACGTCTGATTTCCGCGAAGACTCTTTCTGCTCCTGCGTGATGTACATCCTCATCGTATTTCTTTATAATCAGCTCTGTGACCTTGTGTCGGCTGTTCAATACGATCGGGTATTTAATGTCATCCGGTAGATTGGGGGCTCTGCGTAGGCGACCACCCACTCTGATGAGGGTATGAGCGTCGCTCTCGGGGGCCAGATGAATTAATCTGCTGTCGGATGGGACGGGCTTTCCTCCCTGTAGACAGGCCAATTCATCGGGGAACGAGTCTCTCTGGGCTCGCTGCAGTAGAAGCAATTCTGCTTCCTCGTAGTTAGCTGCTGACATATCAGCGGGGGACTTGCACTCCGGGTGGTACCGCAGGAATGTTCTTTGTTGTGCACTCTCTATGGACGTGCAATCGTCTATGTTAGGGTCGGTGGAGGCTACGGTGCTCAATCCACAGAACACAGACTTCTTATTTTCCACCTCCTCTGGACTTGCTTCCCTCGGGGTGGGCATGGGCCACTGTCCTTCCGGGAGTCTTAGGAATGCGGGGCCGTCACTGTAGACATTGCGACGGGTGAGGTCATCCAGGGGGATCCCCCGGGTGATGACGTCAGCTGGGTTCTGTTTTGTATCAACGTAGCGCCACTCTGTTTCTCCGGTTAACTCTTCGGTTAAGTCTTGAATCTCGGTGACTCTGACTCCCACGAAGACTTTGTACTTGCATGAGTCCGATTTGATCCAGGCGAGTACTGTCGTGGAATCTGACCACAGGATTGTTCTAGACACCGGTATGGTGAGCTCACGTTGGATGAGCGTGGCTAGGTGCGCTCCGGCTAGGGCTGCGCAGAGCTCTAGACGTGGGATAGATTGTTGCTTGCGTGGGGCTATTCTCGAGCGGGCGAGGACAAATGCTGTGTAGATCTCTCCCCCCCTTTCTTGGGCCCGCAAGTAGGCTACTGATCCGTATGCGACCTCTGAGGCGTCACTGAAGACGTGTAAGTCCATTTTACATGTCTCTGGCCTCACCGTGGGTGGGAAGTAGCTTCGGCGCATATTAACGCCTGGGAGTGAGTGGAGCTCCATCTCCCACTCTCTCCAGGTGGATGCAAGGTGTGCGGGAATGGGGTCGTCCCAGCCCTGGTCCTTGTCCCACAATGCTCGTACAATCATTTTTGCCCTGGTGGTGTACGGTAGAATACATCCTAGCGGGTCATATTGTCGGGCGAGTGTTGTGTACACGCTCCGTCTGGTGGTCGGCGCCGCCGCCGGCCTTCCCTGCTCCGTAGTCAGGGGCTTGTGTCTGTAGTGAAGCGAATCTGTTTTGAATCGCCACACCAATCCCAGGGTCATCTCCTGGGCTTCTCCCGGGATTGTAGCCATCCAGGTCTCGCTGCTGGCTGCCTTGTCCTCGGAGGAGAGGCTGCGCAGTACTTGCGGATCGCTGCTGGCCCACTGCCTGAGATCAAAGCCGCCTTTGATCAATGAGGCGCGGAGTTTAATCAGGAGAGCCTCGGCTTCTTCCTGGGTTGAAAGGCTTTGTAGACAGTTGTCTACGTAGAAGCTGTTCTTTACGCTGTGTCGGACCTCTTCGTCCGCTGCTGGGTCCTCTGCTACATGTTTCTGTAGTGCAAATGTAGCACAGCAGGGGCTGCACGTCGTTCCGAAGGGGAGGACTTCCCATTGGTAGATGGCTGGGTGCTCATCTCCTGGCTTCTCTCTCCATAGGAACCGTAACAGGGGCTTGTCCGCCTCTACTAATCTCACCTGCAGGAACATTCCTTTAATGTCCCCGCTGATGGCCACCTTTTCCTGGCGGAAGCGGAGTAGAACGCAGAGTAGGGAGGGGCCGAGTGTGGGACCGGGCAGTAACTCTTTATTCAGATTTTGGGATCCGATCTGGTAGCTGCAGTTAAATACTATGCGGTCTTTACCGTTGTGATGGACCTTGTGGTGAGGCACGTACCACGATTCAGTGGTCTGGTCAGCCTCTTTAATGTCCATCTTTGTGACGTGTCCCGCTGTGATGAGCTTCTCAATCTCAGCGCGGTATACACTCTCTTGGGCGGGGTTCTTGGCTAAGCGCCGCTCCGTGTTCAGCAGGTACCGTTCTGTGGCGTCTGTCTTGGCGTGGAAAGTAGGCATTCCTTCTCGCCGCAGGAGTGGCGTGGCGTATCTCAACACGCCGTTGACCGGGACTCTCTTGGTCCCTGTCTCGAGGAGGTGAATGGCGTAAATGTCATCTTTAGAGCGAATGTCTTTCTTTCCGTTCTTAAAGGGCATTTGTTCCAAGGTCCATAACCGCTCTACGTGTTGCAGGAGTGCGGTTTCTCCCTCTGTGACTCGGGAGTGGAGACATCTAGTGGCTGTACTTCGGTTGAGAGATTTGGCGAGCGGGCCTTGGAGAGTCCATCCCAAACGGGTCTCGACTGCTGCAGGACAGCCTCGGGGTCCGGTATGAACCCGGTCTATCGGGACAATGAGGTCTGCATGGTCGGAGCCTATCAACAGGGTCGGCATAGCATTGTCTATGAGCGGGATCGGTAACTTGCGCAGATGTACATATTTCTCCATCAGCTTGGCGACGGGGTATGTGTACCGCGACAGTCCTATTTCTTGGCTGGTGAAAGCGTCTGTAATCTGGTACCGTCGCTCAGGCTGGCCGCTTGCTGCGATAGAGAATGAGACATTCTCGCCCTTTATCGTCTTCAAATCTCGTCTTATTGTCCGAATTGTCATTTGGGTTTCGCTTCCCCGCAGCCCTAGCTGGGCCGCAGCGGAGGCGAGCAGCAGGGTCTTCTCTGACCCGTCATCGAGGACGGCGTAAGTGTCCAGGACTTTATTCTGGTAGCTTAGTGTCACACGCACTACTTTTAGGAGTACTCGGGCTCCACTGCTGCTGGCGGGATCGATGTACATGACGCTCGCTTTGCGGCTGGATGGTGCGGGTGAAGGGCGCCGTCTGTTACTGTCGTGAAGTATGTCCAGATGGGCTCCATCGCACTTGGTGCACCTTTTCTTTAAGCGGCATTCGGCTGCCATGTGTGAGCGCGCACAGCGAAAACAGCGCTTGTTGGACTTTATCCATTGACTTGCTTCCTCCGCGTTCAGCTTGGGGAAGGAGTCACATTGCGCTAGCCAGTGTTCTTTCTCACAGTAGGGGCACACTATCTTCCACTTCTCCGTTCTGGAGGGGGTACTGTGGCTCCTGCTGCTCGGTACTGACTCCGATTGGTGCATCACAGTCACCGATCTTCTTCCATCATTTAGTCGTCTGGTTCCTTCTCTGGAGCCAGGGGTGCTCCGTCCGAATGTATCTAGCCGTAGGCTGCTGACTTCTCTCGCCAGGAAGTCTGCTAGATCGAGGAGGTTCGGTTCGGGGCCATTCGGGTCTCGGTGGTCCCTCTGTCGCCTAAAACGCTCCTGTCGAGCGGGCGGCAGCTTCTCCAAGATCCTTTCCACATTTGAGTTGGCGTAAAGTTCATGCCTCCCCTTCTCTCTCTGCGCTCCCAACATCCCTACCAGGGACTGCACTCTGATGGACAGGTCGTCCAGTGCTCGATTGTCTATTGCTGGGGGTAAGCGGTCGATGTGTCGGATCTCCTGGATCACGTAATCCCATATGCGCCCATACCTCTGGTCCAATGCTACCAGCGCTGCTGTGTATGGGGTGGTGGAAGTCGCGTAGGCGAGCGCTATATTATGTGCGCGGGGTACCTTTAAGTGCTTCAGTAGGATGGCGTATTTATGGCGTTCATCCAATACATCCACCAACATGGTCTCCAGACACATGCGGAGTTCCGTATACTGGGCCCGGTTCTCTTGGGTGAAGTCGGGTACCATAGGCGTGCCAATGTATGACGCTGACTGTGGATACATCGGCGAGCGTTGGGGGAGAGGCCTCCTAGGCGAGTCTCCTCCCGCTCCTTGGTATGGGCTGGTACCGGCAGTGTACCATGGCCCGCTTGTCCAGGTGCTGTTCCTCGGTGCGGGTCGTGCGTCGTGCTCACCCGTGTATAGAGTCGGGGGTCTGTAGCGCAGCTCCGCGGGAGTATAGCCTGGGCTGTACCGGACCTCCTGGTCCGGTAGAGTACTGTGCTGTCGTCGGGCGTGGTTCTCCTCCTCTTCCTCTTCGTCTTCAGTTAGGTCATCCAGTGCTTGTAGTCTCTGGTTTAGCCTCTCCACAGGATATGCTGCTCCTTCCCGGTTGCTAGGTCTCGCTTGGACCGGTGGGGGGAGGTGGTCTGTGGGGGGTATAGACCTCGTCTGTTGGTCAAGTTCAGGGTTGTTTACTCGGCTAGGGGATGCCGCCCTGGAGGTGTGTCTAGACGAGTTCCTGGAGCCTCTGGCGGAGGGAGAGGGTGTTGTCCGTCTGATCAGCTGTTCTATTAGTTGCGCTTGCTGCTGTCTGTCGCGCTCTGCGTCCCGTAGAGCACCAGCAGCTGCTCGCTGGCTGTCTGCTCGGTCTCGGGCCACATTCTCTTCTCTCTGAATGCGTCTTAGTTCTAGACGTATATGCTCTTCTTCGCTCCGCTGCTGGATCTGCAGTCGGTCGCGTTCAGCAGCGGCGTTCAGGCTGATGAGGAAGGCCTGCTGTAGGGTCCTCTCTGCCTCGCTGGGAGAAGGCGGTTGTATAGGGGAGCCTTCCCTCGGGGTACTCCTTGCGGAGCCTTGGAGCTCTATCTCCACGGTGCTCTCCCCGTCTTCTTCCGTGCCGAGTTCTCTCTCGGTAGCGTTGTATTCCTCCCGGGACTCGTCGGGGACTACTTCTTCAGTACTGGCGGGGTGTGAAGTCATGTCTGGTTCCCACTGGTCCCCACCGTGAACTTGGTCAGTTACATTAGAACCCGTAGGGGCCTCTATGGTCGGGGTAGTCTGGGCGTTGGGGTTAGACATACTTTTACTTTCTAGTTTTACCGCGTTTACTGTTAGTAGAAGACTAGGTTGTTGACTGACAGCGTAAGCCTCTAAGTACTGAGGGAGCCGTCGTTCGCGCTGCGGGCGTTGGTTAGGAGGATCGTTTCGTGGAGTGTTCATCATAGGCCATTTCAATATTAATAACACTATATTAATATTACACTAATTACCCTCCGGCTCGAAGGACCAATTGTAACTGAGGGGTACAATTCCCTGACTGTATTACTAGATATGATACTTACTACCACTACCTTTGTACTTAATATTCGGCCACCCAGTACACGGCATAAATATATTATGATGAACACTGTCACGTAGATGAAACGGATCCAACACAAATGTACGAATTAGAAATAGGTCTTTATTTCTACACAGCGATGGTGTGTAGAGCAAGCACTTAATCAAATCAATCACATTTATGAATGGAATTAGTATGCACTTTTATGGCAAGAGTATTCGTCGGTATATCAATAGAGAATGTCCAATCTCTGAAGGCGCAGGTGGTACATATACAACCTGGAATAGTTAAGGAATAACAGCAATGGTACTTTAATGATTATATACTGGATACGCTAGGGGGGGTTAATCCGGTCGCTTGTAAGCCGACAGGAGTAGGAAGGGGGGGGGGGGTAGAATCCGGCTGCCTCATCCGGCCAAGGGTATCCCAGGTGAACCCACTGTAGTGCCGTTCAATGCGCCGGCGATCCTTGGACCACAGATGAAAGCAGGTGGACTCTTTGTGGGCCGGCTCTCTCCGGTCCACGGGGGAGAGACGTGAAGCGACCTCGTCTTGCAGAGCGTCTCCTCACCTTGCGTCCTCTCCAGGGGGGGGGGTTCCAACACACGGCAGTGTCGGGGGTCTTTATCCATGGAATAATCAAAGTATACAAAGCATAATCCGTGCCTGGGAAGGCGGGCTGTCGTCGGTAGAATAATCCGGTATACAGGTCCACTCGCTCGTCGGCTCTGGGGCTCCTCGGGTGCAGCTTCACGTGGGTCAACCACCCTGGATAAGCAGCCAGTTCTCTGCCCGAACGATGGGGTACTGACTACGGTAGTATTCTCACCGCACGAAGCACTATATATTAACAGACTATTATTAGCTTAATAGACTACGTCCAACTCGACGATATAGTGCCAAATATGACTATTCAAATATTAATATACACGATGTCTCAATACCGATGGTAGGCGAACTTGGCCTTACTCCCACACGTGGCGTCGCGGGGAGGCTTTACGTCTGTGACTCTATTGGAGGGTAAGAAACTGGACTGAAAAGCAAGTCCTACTTTAGTAGCGCAGTATATATACGCACTATGAACAAATAGTCCCATTAGTGGTGCGGTAGTCAGATTCCTACGCGGAACTAGGACTTGTTCGTACATGTGGAGCGGTACGTTTGAACTGGGTCTGAGGGGTATGGCAGCCTGGCACCAAGGTCTCGACCAATAGTAGAATGGAGACTATTATGGGATGTTCAGTAGGCTAGAATGGATATTCAATGCATATTGTACAAGGAATATACAAGGGATATCAGGGAATATTAGAGAATATACAAATACAATTAAATATATATATATAAATAAATATATATATTCGGTTTAATCTGGCCCTTCACAACAGTTACAGTTCCACACTAATATGGCTGTCGCGAAGTCATGCCTCTCCCTCTGACAATATCATAATGATGTGTTTTCTATATTATATCCACAATCATTCATCTAAAAAATTGTATGGGCTTTGATTAAACATGTAACCTACACCTACTGTAACTTACTGTACCTCTGCTTCCTACAGCACAGCAGGTAATGGCGTTAATCAATGGAACGCGAAACATAATAACGTTACGCTTTCTAGTTCAGCGCATTTCATAACTGTATGGGCTTTGTTTATACACGAGTGAATCTGGTAGTTGGTTGTTAAAAACGCGAAACATAATAACGTTACGCTTTCTAGTTCAGCGCATTTCATAGCGCTCCACTGCTACCGCAGCCCAACACAAGTGCGTTGGAACAGCAGCCACAAGTTGGTTGCCCGCGCTGCCGCTCGCGCGCGCTCCTTGGATTTCATTTGGGACGTGGGACGACTGCGCTTGCCTGCGCGTGGGGGCGGGGGGGCGCGGCCAATCAGAGAAAAGCCGAACACAAGTTGGTTGCCTTTAATATTCACGCGGGGGGGACCCCACATATATCGGAATCGGAAATTAAGAGTTGGACAATATTGGTATATCGGTAAAAAAGCCAATATCGAACATCCCTAGTTAAAGGGTATGTTTTGAATTTTGGACCCCTGATCCTATTTCTTACTCTTTGATGTTGTTGTCGAAGTCCTTTCTCAGCACTGATCCATGCTGTGCCTCATACTGGACACCCAGCTCCTCCTTAGTTAACCCACACACACAACTGATGTGAAGTTAATGAGACCGTTGTTAAATAAACAAACAAACAACAAACACTTAAACATATTTGAAAAGCTTCTATTAAATTATTGGGTGCACTGCGGAATAGGCGTCAGTAGTACCTGTTACTTTACATCGTTTTTGTGGTGAACTAGCTGGTGCTGCAGGAGTGAAGTATGAAAAGCAGCATGGTGCTAAGTAGGAAATAGGGCTCTGGGTCCAAAATTGTTAACTTAACCCTTCGAACTATGGCATCATTACCACCATTCTGGCATTATGTATTTAGGAATGTTCAAATGTTGTGTAATGGCTTCTGATGCTTGATATGAAGACGCAGTAACATACCTCTATCCGGGGTTTGAATCATTAATCGCTGTGTTTTTTAACAGTCCTGTATTGCGTACTACTGTCGCTCGCTGTACTGTCAGAACTCTCTCTCTGTTGCCTGGTAATGGCAGGCAGAGCAGCAGAATGCAGACGTAATTGAAGGGATTCCTCATAGGTCGTTTGAAAGGGCTGTCTGTGATGAAGCAAGGCTAATGGAAAATAGAAGTGTTTCTTGCAAAGTCTGACCGGAGGGGATGGGAGTCGGGAGCTTTCAGAGAGCTGTTCACATTTGAACTTAAGGCGAGGCAAAGCGCACTCAGCCCGGCATGGAAGAGCTTTTATTTGATTTTTTTATGCCCCGGAGATATAATTACGGTAATTCCGCACATGTCGGCTTCCGCTGGCTTGTTGACTGAAGAGGCAATAAGCCCGTATTAACTTTTTGATTATAATTCTGCGTCTTTGTCTAAAGCCCTTCTTTGAAATTAAACCGTTCCTTCGGCCCCCGCGCTGTAATCACTCAGAACTGAAGGCATTTGATAGTGAGCCCTTTATTTCTCCTCCAATAGACCCCCCCCCCCTTAAACAGAAAAGAAAAGCATGGGTAATTTAAAGAATTCATGCTTTTGTTGTTTTCAATGACTGATGTTCAATTAACTCATTTACAAGTTGTATTAAGTTTAGCAAATAAGGGAACAGATAAATAACATTTCAATGCAGTCAAAAAAGCAATATTTAGATGTTTACACTTTCGAGTTTGGTCACGTCGAGTCACATATAAGCCGCACCGGTATATAAGCCGCAGGGTCGAAAAATGGGGAAAAAAGCCGCGGCTTATAGTCCGAAAAGTACGGTAATTGATGATAAAAATCTGATACAAAACCTCTCGATGTCTCTCTTTCATAGAGAAATTTGTGGTATCTGTGGTGTGCAATTGGTATCCTTAATGGAACACCGTGAGCCTTCAAACATAACAATAATTGTGTGTAAAAATAATATGTGGAACCGGTGAGATTACATTTTTTTTCTATTTCATCATAACTACAAATACCCTGTTTGTTGAAAACATCTCCTAATGTATGTATGCCTTGCTTTTCCCATCTAGGGAATCTTATAGGTCATTTTCCAATCAGGAGTGCATTGTTATTGAATAAGGGAGTATGATTATGCCATTTATGTGGGTTAGAATATTTTTTTTGTGTTTCACGCCATATCCGGATCGCATGAGTAATTATGGGGCCAAATTTCAGTTTGCATTGCTTAATTGATACTTTGGTGTATACTATGTCCTGCAGTCTCTGTGGTACTACTATATTTACTTCTAAATTTCTCCAGGATACTGATGCTTGGGGTTCAAACCAGGTTGTCAGTGGTCTTAACACTTTGAGTGCCACTCACGAGATTTCTCTGGTTTTTTTATAGGTGGTTGCTAGCCACTCACAAGATTTCTCTGATTTTTTTTTTTTTTATCTGAAAAATGATTGCATCACCCGAGTATAGCCGAGCGGCGCCGGCGATCACTGTGGAAAAAAGCGCCCCCTGTCGTCTCCCAGATGACATAAGTGATTTTGGAATGGACTCAATGAAAATGAATGGGGAAAAAAATCCGGTACTCCACATTTTCCAGTTCACTGATCCAGCCGGGGCACAGTTCATTCTGGAACCTCAGATCCCCGCTGATCATGGAGATCTACAGTATCGCGTTGGATCCATACACGTATCGATTTTTTCGAATGGTGATCAGGAATTGGAATATACCAGTTGGATACCATCTGATGTCAGGTAAGGACTCTATGTTATCAGTGTTAGGATAATCAGAGTAAGTTTGATGAAGTTATAAGCTGTTTTGTGAAATGTCTTCTTTCGGTTTCACTGTAAAAGTCCGTGAGGAAATCAACGGAGCGATTATCCGTGCGCGGCCGTAATGTGCTTGCGTGCACGTATAAATATTGATCATCTAGCGTTTATTTGAAAACGATTCATAAAAAGGCTGACGAATATCAACGTTGTGGAATATTAGAATGAGCTGTTTTTTTATATCAAAACGGGGGCTTTTCTAACTGCTCTGAAACGGAAACGACGCGATAAAAAAACAATCTGCCTTGACAGCATTGACTGGAAAATAGTCTTTGATAATGCGATGGGCAGATTAGACACATAGCCATAATTTAAAACATAGATTAGGCGATATTAACGTTAACATTGGCGCCGATGGTGGCATTCAGCCGGTAAAACGGAAAACCAGGCGTGGCGCTCAAAGTGTTAAAGTGTACGCCTTAAAATAGTGGAAACAATTTGGAAATGCCATCCCTCCGTCGGCTTTGTTTCTCTGTGCGGTGGATCTTTTTATACATGGTAATTTGTTATTCAAAATAAATGTATATGCGGAAGAGTGTAATTTTTTCTAGTAACCATCTGGAGGGGGTAACGGAAGCATTGAGCTGATGAAGTTGATTCTAGGTAAGACATCCATCTTAACTATTGAAACCCGTGCCTGTACTGAGTTTTTAATCAAATAGTATTTTATTTTATTTTGGATTTCTATGTATGTTTGTGTTTCACCGTTTGGCTTATGGTAGGGAATACTTCAACTCCCAAACATCTAAAGTGTTTAACCATTGGTATTTCTTCTGGAAGACTTGTATTTTTTGCAGGGGCGTTCAGTGGAAGGAAAGCCGACTTTGGCCAGTTTATCTTAAATCCCGATAGGTCGCCAAAGTCATTAATCAACTTGAGAAGATGAGGCATTGCGGTGTTAGGGTTTTGCATGAACAGTATTACGTTGTCCGCATATAGACTAATTTTGTGTTGTGTGCCCTTGATTACGATTGGTTCTATGAGTTGGGATTGTCTTATATATTGTGCTAAAGGTTCTAGTGATAAATCGAATAGTCCGGGACTAAGAGGGCAACCCTGTCTAGAAGAGCGTGATACCGGAAATATTCCGGAGGTGATTATACCTGTTGTAATCATTGCTGATGGGTCTTTGTATAATACTTTAATCATATCAATGAATCCTTTTCCTAACCCCATCCTTTCTAATACTGCCCATAGATAGGACCATTCCATCAAAAGCTTTCATTGCATCCAGGGACAGCATCGCCTTAGGAGTGGTGTCGTCCTTGCTGGCATCTAGTACGTATAGTAATTGTCTTATGTTGTCAGTGATCAAACGGTTTCTTATGAAGCCAGTTTGATCCGGATGAACTAAAGACGTCATATGCTTTTGAAGTCTGATGGCTAATACCTTAGAGAACAAGAGTAACCTTTTATATATATTATTTTTGTAAGTGAAGATTGGTGAAAGTTAGGTTTGCACTTCAATCCCAATAGGGAAATTCATCTTGGTTTGATAATTTTTTTGTGTCAAATAAAAACAAATGTTATTTGAATGATTTCCTTGGCGTTTCTAGTTTTCAAGAGAATTTTTTTTATTAAAATCGGATTTAATTTTTTTTTATCTGAGATTTTATTTTTAGGCCATATCGCCCAGCCCTAACAGTATGTGGTGTTTGTGTATTTCAGTGCTTGGAAGCATTCAATCCTGAACCATTGACCTCTATAGGTTATGTTAAAGTGGTATGTGGTCCAGTTGTGCTGACTCTGATTACGTCCTCTTATAAATTGACAGGCTTCAAATTTGAAAAAACATAATCTTCATAGATTTTTCCCATGTTTTCTATGCAAAATAAATTTCTTCAAAGTAACTAGTAACTGATGGGATCAGATAAATGTAATTTAATGTAGTGGAGTAAAAAGTTCAATATTTCCTTTGAAATGTAGTTGAGTAAAAAATAAAGTACAAAGTCCCCTAAAATGAAAACACTCAAATAAAGTACAAGTAAAGCTACTAAAGCTACCTAGCATGTCCTATATGCTCTGTAAATACTAGTCAAGTCAAGTCAAGAGTTTTAATTGTCACAGCATACAAGTATACAATGAAATGCGGGTGGTCTTGCCCGCAACAATGTGCAATACAGTGGTACAACATATAATAGAATCCAATAAAAAAACAACATTGTGCAATAAACAGGTAACATGGTGTGACATCTCGGTATCTGTACATAGTTATTTACAGAGCATATAGGACATGCTAGGTAGCTTTGGTAGTGCAATACACTGTTCCTGTTATTCTAATTTAAAGTGGCCTTTCCTTTTGGCCATAAGTGTGCGGCATGAGTGTGTGCCCGCTCATGTTAAAGTGTTAAGTGGCTGCTAGTGTGTGAGCGTGCACAGCGTGCGTGTCGTGTGTGTGTTCATGTGTGCTTGTGTGTGGATAGTTCAGTGTTCTGTGGCACTCAATGTTCATTGTTCAGGGCTCTGATGGCCTGGGGGAAGAAGCTGAGCCTAAGCCGCTCTGTCCTAGTAGCTGGGGTTCGCAGGCGTCTGCCTGACCTCAGCAGCTGGAACAGGCTGTTATTGGCGTGGTGAGGGTCTTTCATTATCCTGCAGGCTCTGGATGTGCACCTCTTGTTGTATAGAACCTGCAGGGGAGGTAGTGCAATACCCGTGGTACGCTCGGCTGAGCGCACCACTCTCTGTAGGGCCTTCTTGTCTTGTGCCGTGCTGTTTCCATACCAGGCAGTGATGTTTCCGGTCAAGATGCTCTCTACAGCTCCTGAGTAGAAGGACTGGAGTATCTTCCCCGACTGTACTATGTACAGATACCGAGATGTCACACCATGTTACCTGTTACCTGTTTATTGCACAATGTTGTTTTTTTATTGGATTCTATTATATGTTGTACCACTGTATTTTTATTGGATTCTATTATATGTTGTACCACTGTATTGCACATCGTCGTGGGCAAGACCACTCGCATTTCATTGTATACTTGTATGCCGTGACAATTAAAACTCTTGACTTGACTTGACTTGAAGTACCCCAAAATTGGTACTTTCACTACCACACTATCAAGTGGTTAACCCTTTCACTGCCACACGACAAAGGGTTAACCCTTTCACAACCACACTACAGAAGGTTAACCTTTCACTACCACACTACAGCCGTATGTAGTGTGGTAGTGAAAGGTTAACCTTCTGTAATGTAGTAGTGAAAGGGTTAATTAAATACTTGATAATAAAACACTTGGTGAAAGAGTTCCGTAGTCATGCCGGTGTCCCGTGTCTCCCTCCTTTCTCCAGTGAGCCACGTGGTGGTGCCAGACGGAGCCCTGCCCACCACCCTCGCCACCCTGCTGGGCATCCTTTGCGGCTGCTGGGTCGTCCGCTACAGCTGTGAGTAACCGCAGGAGTTTTAAAGGAACACGCCAACATTTTTGGGAAATGGTAAATGCGCTTTACCAGAGTCAGACAAGAAGATAAGATACCAATTTCCTCTCTACTGTGCGTTCAGTAGAAATCTATCCGGCTGCGAGCTAGCGCAAATGAATGGAAGCGGATACAGACCACGAGCCTAGCTTGAAACTCCGGGAGAGGTGTTTTTGGCTAGCGGCCCGTATCCGCTTCCATTCATTTGTGCTAAGCTAGAAGATGGTAAGGGCATTTCCCATAATGTTGGCGTGTTCCTTTAATACTCTCCTGAAAAACTAACAAACAATTCTCACCAAGGATCTCCCCATCCCCCTTCTCACACATTGGTTGGAAGCAACGTGAACGGTTATTTAGTGAAGGTAAAGTGCATTTATATAGCACTTTTGTCCAAAGCACTTTATAATTTGTTCCTCACATTTGACCCATTCACTCACACATTCACACACCAGAGGCATGCAAGGTGCCAACCTGCTCATCGGGAGCAGTTAGGGGTTACGGTAAGTGTCTTGCTCAACACAAGGAGCGGGAACCTCCGGATTACCAGACGACTGCTCTACCTCCCGAGCCACTCTCACTAAAACATACATATGCTAAAACATGCATTATATACATTATACACACCTCTAAACACAAAACTAGTGTCAAGACGGGGGACGATCTCCAGGTAGTGGGCGAGAGGTCAAAAGGACACCGGTATGGTCCCTTTGTTTTATTTAATGACTTTAAGTACTCAGGAATCAGTATCAGCCGTGGGGAAGAAGTGGTTATTATCTTGGAACAATTGCAACAATATATTGGTTTATAAACAGAAAAAAACAAGAAGAAACAACAACAAACACAGTAGGGTTATAATGTGTCATAATGTTCCACTAGGTACCAGTGATCTGAAGTGTTTTACCTCCAGGCTCCTCTGTCCTTAGTACTGAGCCCAGTCTGCTCCACCACCACCAACACCACCACCACAACCCCCACCACCATTTTGGTTAAATGTACTCTCATTTAACTCGTGTTCTCGGTAACACACAGGGTGTCCTGAGAGACGGGAATTTGTTTTTGCAACAGGTGGGTGTTTTAGGTAAATAGTGTGTGGCTGGGGGGCGTATGTGCCTCCATACCTAATGTCAGACAAATAGAGTGGGTTGGGGAAAGAAGGGGGGGGGGGGGGGGGGGTTGGGAATTGGTGATGTGGGATTCAGCGAGGCTTCAGACAGTCGGTGGCAGTGGAAAGATGGCATAATTTCTTTGTAAATGATCCTTGCCATCCTCGATTCATGCCACAATGGATTCATAAGCAAGAATCTGAGGTATTCCTAGTCATTCCTCCCTCCCCTTGAACCAGGTATCCTTGACGGGGACGGGGGCGGGTGGCATGTGTAATATAAACTAATATAACTTTGTGTGAGAGAGAAAAACTGTAACGTTGTGTGTGAGAGAGGGAGAATATTTTATATATATAATATTTTAATCCTGTGTAATATATGATCTGTCAATTAAAATACAGTTTTTTAATTATTATTATCACTTTGTGCTTATAATAACAGTGTAAATCAAATCAAATTTATTTGTAAGGCCCAACAACACACGTTAATGTCCCCATGTGCTGGACACGTCTTCTTTAAACAAGTCAAGAAGAAACATAACAATAAGTCAAGAAAAAAACAAGAACACCATAAGGTCCAACAAATTTAAAATAAATGCAAATAAATGAATGAATGCAAACACTCTCAGACATACCCCACGCGAAGGTAAGGAAAAACTCACTAAAACCTAACAATAGGGAAAAATGCACCACAGGCAGTGTGGAGGAGAGAAACCTTAGAAAGGCCATTCAAGGGGGGATCTCCCTTCTTAGATGTCGGTGATAGTAGTGTTGGAAGACTGACAGTTGGTAAGCATGCACTCATGTGTGTAGTGAAACACAGATGAGTGCATGCAATAGCAACTGAACATTTTGAAAAATTTAAGATAGAGCTGATAGCGATAGCAACGGAACATTTTGAAAGATTAAAGATAGAGCTGATAGCGAATCTATTTGAGGCACAGGGGCGGCGCAAAGAGGGTTGCGTCCTCCCCGTCTTAATCACGGGACGTTCAACACTCCGGTCATCGCTCCGAGACAGCCGGAGACAGGGAGATAGGGGGCAGCACAGAGAGGGTCGCAACCTCCCCGACATCATCACGGGACGTCCAGCACGGTCAGCGTCTCTACAATTCGTAGCCGCATTTCTGCAGACCCCTCTCTGATTGGTTGAGCTCCATTTCTGCAGACCCCTCTCTGATTGGTTGAGCGAAGCCCCTCTCTGATTGGAAATGTACTACCAGATTCGCTTATAACGTTATTTCGCGTGACTTCGCGGTTTATTCATAACGTTATGCACATTTCACAACACAGCCAGCTGTCAGAAACTGTACATTGTAATGTTGTTATTTCGCGGCCTGCCCATTTGATGTTCCCAAATCATATTCAGAAAGTATCACAGAGACTTCTATTGACCAAGGAATTAGTTATTATTAGTAAGACACATTTCGTAGCAATTGACCACCAGACTCTTTCTCTTAATTAATATAAATGTTATATTGTAACTGTCTAGTTACACATTGGCTGCAGGCTGCAATTAAAACTTTGAATCTGAGAGAGCTCTGGTCAGCGAAGCCGCGAGCGATTATTATTGGTTTTTAATGACAAACCAATTACATAATCCTATCCAACATATGTGTAAAGGCACACACAACATATTCCAGTTAACGGTATATATTTTTTAATGATTCGTTATGGCGTAATCAATACTTCCATGCGTATAAATTGCGTTCGCGACCTCCATGTTTTGGGGCTATTCATCAGAAAACTCGGATCCGGGATTCGGCTCCCATCCGTCGGGCAACAACTGTGGGTTTTCAGCCTCTCTCTCTGGAGCTTAACGGAGTTTCGACTCCTGGCTAGAGGAGCTTGTCGCTGCTCATACGCATGCGCGCGCTCGGCCAATCAGAGAGGGGTCTGCAGAAATGGCCTCAACCAATCAGAGAGGGGTCTGCAGAAATGCGGCTACGAATTGTAGAGACGCCTCCGGTCACCACTACGAGACCGCCGGAGACAGGGAGACAAGAGGGCACGCAGAGAGGGTCGCATCCTCCCGGTCTTCATCACGGGACGTCCGACACTCAGGTCAACACTCCGGGACAGCAACTCACAGGGAGACGGGACAGGCGTTAGACAGCTTGCGTGATTGTAGTGAGCGGACATAGCAATAGATACAAGTGGTAAGCATATATGTGAATAGAATAGATATATGAAGTAAGCATATTATGTGAATAGAATAGAAGTACTTAACCCAGCAATGAAACCACGTTGACAGACCACAAACCATGTTGACAGACCATGGACAGAAGACGGTAAGGAGCTGATCCATGGCCTCGGTGGTGCATGTAGAGCAGTCACTGCAATCTTGGCCAAGATCCCGAGGCATCCATCACCTTGGTCAGTACTACGAGACAGGCACTCAGAGAGATGGGGGGGGGGGGGTTGGGACAGGGGTTAGAGAGTTCCCATGTTTGTAGTGCTGCAGAAAAGCAGACATGGGAGAAAATAGACATCCTAACTAAACTAGACAGATTAATCTAAAGGTCAGTCCCTGACCAGGTGAGATCAGGGTAGGTTGAAGGAGAGAGAGAAAAGATGGGTCTTAAGCAGGGATTTAAAAGCTTCGACAGAGCAGGCGCCCCTGACGACGGCAGGTAATTTGTTCCACAGGTAGGGAGCGCGGTAGACAAAGGCTCTGTGGCCGGCAGATTTCTTTTTAACCCTAGGAATCGATAGAAGCCCCGCATTTTGTGAGTGCAAAGCACGAGCGGGCGAGTATCGGAGATGAGATCGGATAGATAGAGCTGTGCAAGCCCATTTAAAATTTTGTAGGTGAGGAGTAGCACTTTAATGTCAGATCGGGCTTGAATAGGAAGCCAGTGTAGGGCGGACAAAACTGGTGTGATTTTCTAGTTCAAATTTTCTAGTTAGTATCCGTGCTGCCGCGATTTGAAGATTTTTGATGCTTGAATTAGGTAGGCCTGAAAAAAGTGCATTACAGTAGTCCAGACGTGATGAGACAAAAGCATGAATCAGGGTTTCAGCATCAGCCAGAGTTAAAATGGGGCGAATTTTGCGATATTACGAAGATGGAAGAAGGCAATTTTGGTGACATTTTTTATATGTACATTAAATGAGAGTGAGGAATAAAAAATTACTCCAAGGTTTTTTTATGGTGGAGCTCTGGGATACATGACAAGTATCAAAGTTGAGGGAGATGTACTGAAACAGGCCTCTGTGGTTTGGGGGGGCAACAATGAACATCTCAGTTTTATCTGCATTAAGGAGTAGAACGTTTTGCGACATCCACTTTTTGACTGCAAGCAAGCAGGCCTCAAGGTTTTGTAATTGGGAGGAATCATTTGGCTTAATAGGTATATATAATTGGGTGTCATCAGCGTAAAAATGAAAGTTTATGCCAAATTTGCGTATGATATTGCCAATGGGTAGCATGTAAATCGAAAATAGCAAAGGGCCCAGGACAGAGCCTTGTGGGACACCACATTGCACTGGGAGGGTTTCGGATGTTAAATCATTATAGACCACGCAGTGTGTTCTATCAGTTAAATAGGATTTAAACCAAGCTTGTGCGTGACCCCGAATGCCAACATGATTCTCAAGCCGACCTAACAGTTCATACACATTTTTTCCATAATCACAACACGTCCTAGTGCACTCCTTACACATGACCGTGTGGCCAAAGCGCGGCTCCAACAGCCACCATCCAGGTCTGCAGACGATGCAGCTGTGTGTGGTCCTGGTCTCACGCCCACCTGGAGGAGATGGATAACTTTGGCACCATGGTGCCAGGAAAACAACCTCTCCCGGGAAAGCAGCTACACTGGAGAGGAAATAAATAATAATCCCCTCAGGATCAACGGCGCTCTAGTGGAACGAGAGACTTTAGGCACCCTGGTGTAGTCGGTCGTACCCGCGTCTCAGAGGACCTGACGTGGTCTACTTACGTTGACAGCTTCACCCCCCCCCCCCCCAGATAACACATCATACACCATTAATTTATTCATTCAGTCTTTATGTCTTTATTTAATCTCGAAGGATCATTGAGAGCAAGCTCTCATTTACAATGACGTTGAGAAATACAAAACATAATATATAAACAGAAAGTCAATCAAATAAACATTTAAAATAATTCAAAACAACTGCGGACTGTGGTGAAGCGGTTTGCTATTAACGATTTAAACTGACCAATAGATACTAATGGATTGAGTCTTAAAGTGCATTGCCAAACATTCCACGTTTCTGGGGCACAGGAGCTAAAAGCAGATTTGCCTAATTCAGTGCATTAGAGAGCATCCTGTCGGCCGCTGCCTGGTACAGCTATACAGCACCACACAGGGCTCCACAGCACCACACAGGACCACACAGCGCCACACAGCACCACACAGGACCACACAGGACCACACAGCACCACACAGGACCACACAGGGCTCCACAGCTCCACACAGCACCACACAGCACCACACAGCACCACACAGCACCACACAGGGCTCCACAGCACCACACAGCATCACACAGCATCACACAGCTCCACACAGCACCACACAGCATCACACAGCGCCACACAGCACCACACAGCACCACACAGCTCCACACAGCTCCACACAGCGCCACACAGCACCACACAGCTCCACACATCACCACACAGGGCTACACAGCATCACACAGCACCACACAGCACCACACAGCTCCACACAGCACCACACAGCACCACACAGCATCACACAGCACCACACAGCACCACACAGCACCACACAGGACCACACAGCACCACACAGCATCACACAGCATCACACAGCACCACACAGCACCACACAGGACCACACAGCACCACACAGGACCACACAGGGCTCCACAGCTCCACACAGCACCACACAGCACCACACAGCACCACACAGGGCTCCACAGCACCACAGCATCACACAGCATCACACAGCTCCACACAGCATCACACAGCGCCACACAGCACCACACAGCACCACACAGCTCCACACAGCTCCACACAGCGCCACACAGCACCACACAGCTCCACACATCACCACACAGGGCTACACAGCATCACACAGCACCACACAGCACCACACAGCTCCACACAGCACCACACAGCACCACACAGGACCACACAGCACCACACAGCATCACACAGCATCACACAGCACCACACAGCACCACACAGCGCCACACAGGGCTACACAGCACCACACAGCGCCACACAGCACCACACAGCATCACACAGCACCACACAGCACCACACAGCACCACACAGCACCACACAGCATCACACAGGGCCACACAGCACCACACAGCACCACACAGCATCACACAGCATCACACAGCACCACACAGCACCACACAGCATCACACAGCTCCACACAGCATCACACAGCTCCACACAGCACCACACAGCAGCACACAGCACCACACAGCATCACACAGCACCACACAGCACCACACAGCACCACACAGCATCACACAGCACCACACAGCGCCACACAGCGCCACACAGGGCCACACAGGGCCACACAGCACCACACAGCATCACACAGCGCCACACAGCATCACACAGCATCACACAGGACCACACAGTGCCACACAGCACCACACAGGACCACACAGCATCACACAGCGCCACACAGCACCACACAGGGCCACACAGCACCACACAGCATCACTCAGCGCCACACAGCATCACACAGCGCCACACAGCGCCACACATCATCACACAGCACCACACAGGGCCACACAGCACCACACAGCATCACACAGCACCACACAGCGCCACACAGCATCACACAGCGCCACACAGCATCACACAGCACCACACAGGGCCACACAGCGCCACACAGCATCACACAGCATCACACAGGGCCACACAGCGCCACACAGCATCACACAGCACCACACAGCGCCACACAGGGCCACACAGCGCCACACAGCACCACACAGCACCACACAAGGCTGCAAGCTACAATCTGCTGAGCCTGCCACCGGAGGTGAACGAGGACCGAGGCCCAGGAGACTCATAAAGGATCCCAGTCATCTGAACAATGGACTCCTCTCTCTGCTGAGGTCAGGCTAACGCTGCCCCGTGTTCGAGGCCAGCGACACAGAGGCTCGAGAGGAGCTGCTCCCCACACAGACTCTGACTCGCACCTGTGCGATACATCCATAATTAATTTGCACAACAATTTGCATATCAATCAGTTGCACATCTGCACTACAAGCAGTACACCGAATGCCATGCTCCTGATCCCTTGTATTAGCATGGTCCTGTATTACTTGGAACAACCATCCCTGATCTTGCTTTTAGATTTTAATTACTTTAACTGCTTATAATGGGGATCTACACTCCTCGCTTTATGTTGTTCTGTTTATTTTTTATCGTGCTTCTCATTATTATTTTGTATTTCTTTTTCCCCCCAATGTTTATTGAGTTATTTTGTTCCTTGATGTACAGTATGCTCAGTATAGCCGGGGGGAGGGCTCACAGGGGAAGCGATTCCCTCCCACCGTACTTTTCACGGGAGGCTGCATTGCAATATTTGATATGACGCAAAAAAAAAAAACATGTGTGAATCATAATCGCAATTGCAATATTTGTCAGAAGAAATGCAATATGTTCCATTTTCCATATCATTCAGCCCTATTGTGTGTGTGAGAGCGATAATGGGAGCTGCTGTTCTGACTTTTCTACGTGTTTTTGTGAGATCATGTGTGTGGTTGTGTGTGATGGAGATAGGGACAATAATTGTGATTTTCCGCGTGAGAGTGCGTACGTGCATGTGTGTGTCTCATTTGTGCATTTATGACTCTTTGTGTGTCTCTTGTCTGTCTGTGACCATCAGCACCTTATAACTACCAGTTTTCAATGTGTCTTATCTGTGTGCTGGCATGTCTATAAAATCTGTAAAGGACATTTAGTTTCACCTCCCTCTCCGTCTCTTGCTCCTGTCTCTTCTCCATGGCTTGTCTCTCCCCCAACCATCACTGTCATGTTCCAGCTGTCTTTCATCGTGTGTGCGCGTGTGCGTGCGTGTCACAAGAGGTTTATATTCTAGCTCTGAACCACAATTAAAACCTTGTTTGGGTCTGAGCTCGTTCAAAGATGTTATGGCCTCATCAGTTCAGAACCCTGTTTATTGTCTGTTGCCCCAGATTTTACATCCCAGTGACATCATCGATCGGAGGATTATTTCTCTTGATTTCTAGAGTTGTTCAAATGGGTGGATTCCTCTCTTTAAGCCGTTCGACCGCGACAAGCTCCGGCGTCAAGCTGTATTTTGTTTGTGTCCGACCTTGAAACGACATCCAAGTCCCATTGACCCTGAGACACATTGTGAGTTTGAGACACTGGCAATTACATCTCTCTAACTATAACTATTCATCTGCTCCTAATATCAGGCCAGCGGTGGGTTCTGTCGAATATCAAGACTAACCAAACCATGTTTATGAGATAATCACAAGTTACACAGGTTAATACCTCGATTAAGTAGGACCATTATATTTACAATTATATTTATATACTGATTCTGACCCATTATGAAAACAATCAAATGCGTCACATCCATGAAGAAAGTTGAAGGATGTTTGAGGGGCAGGTGAAGTGGGCTGAATATCGGTGTAATTGCCTGACCCCCCCCCCCCCCTCATTAGCAGATAATAATAATAGCCACTTAGCGCCGGACTAACGGGACAGACCTTTGGTCCACAGCAGGAGCTGGATTAACCCCAATATCTGCCACTCTCTGACCAAGGCCTTTCAGGGCCTCTCCAGCTGAACGCTGTAATTAAAGGGGACAGGGAGCACTAATTGCACCCCATCAGTGTTATGGAGACTGGTGTGTGATTGTGTGTGTGTGTATATCATCATCACAACCGGGCATTGAGCACATTGTTAGCCTTAATCAGCTAACATCCCAATATCGTGTAAAGGGAGCGCTGTGTAGGAAACAGAAACTGGGGGTTCTGAAGTGAAGGTGGCGGGGTGACGGGAGGTAGAGCGCTCGTCTGGTAATCGTAAAAAAAAAGGTTCCCAGTTTGAGTCCCGCTCCTCCTGGGCAGCGTGTCGAAGTGTCCTTGAGCAAAGACAATTCACCGCTAACTGCTCCCGATGAGCAGGGTGCACGGTCGTCCGCCGCCGTCGGTGTGAACGTGATGCGTACAATTTAAAGCGCTTTGGATAAAATCGCTATATGAATGCAGTCCATTCCGAAGAGAGGTGACTCCGTGGGGCCAGTCTACTTTTACTGTGGTTGAATATCATTCATCATCCTCCATCTTGTCCCTAAATCCAGGCAAAAAAACAGGGGGGATCGTGCATTTGCGTTTGCAGCCCCCAAACTGTGGAACGACTTGCCCCCCCACATTAGGCTGGCCCCAACGCTCCCAGTGTTCAAGTCTCATCTTAAAACACATTTTGTTCTCCCTAGCATTTAAAAAAAATTTACAGTCTGCTGCCGTAATTTTGTTTGTAGTATTATGCAAAATGGCACCGCACTGTCCGGCCGCCTCTGTGGGCTTCGTCGGTATGTAGCACACTCTCAGGGGCTCATAAGAAACAAGCATTTCATTATAAAGTGTCCTGTATTTTGGTCTGACAAATAAAAACAGCGAAGCGCAGAACACTACGCTTAATAATGCATCTATTGTGCAGTTCAAATCCAGGCCGAGGCTCTTTCTGATAACGCATGTCCATTTCTGTTTAGAACACGGCAGTTATTTCGCCCTCGTTGTTCGGAGGGAATCTAGTTCCACCAGCTCAATGTGCAGGTTTCACAATGTGGCGGCTTGGATGTTGTTTTCATGACGGATGGATAATAAAGCGCTTACAGAAAAACACCGGTGGCTCAGCCTCAGTCTGAAGCTCTGCTGTGTCCCACAGACTATTTTATCGGTGAAAGCAGGGATTTGCACCGTCGTCACGTGCTTCTCTTTTCCGTCTTGTTATTTTTTTTTGCCCGCCTCTCAAACGCAGTCTTCTCAGAGGTTTAGAGAGAAAGTTGCACTTTACTTTCTCTCTCCGAGACGTAATACGAGACACAGCTTGCCGCCACGCAGCTCCGGTCGGAGTAGCTATGCACAAAGCTCAGGAAGGTGACCAAAAGAAGCTCGAACTCCCCTGAAAACCTGCCGTACTTCAAGCAGGAGTCATTAACTGCATGGCGCTGTGGTCCGTCTTGATGGTCAACATGCTGCCGCGGCACACATAGAAGCCAACTCTGCACTCGACACACTTACTGTGTCTCTCTCTCTAGTCCTACCTCTCTTTTTTTCTCTCACAGTTATACTAACAGTGTTTCTCCTCTCCCCTATCTCTCTCTCTCTCTCTCACACACACACAGTTATACTAACAGTGTTTATCTCTCTCTCTCACACACACAGTTATACTAACAGTGTTTCTCTCCTATCTCTCTATCTCTCTCTCACACACACACACACACACACACACACACACACACACACACACACACACACACACACACACACACACACACACACAGTTATACTAACAGTGTTTATCTCTCTCTCTCACACACACAGTTATACTAACAGTGTTTCTCTCCTATCTCTCTATCTCTCTCTCACACACACACACACACACACACACACACACACACACACACACACACACACACACACACACACACACACAGTTATACTAACAGTGTTTATCTCTCTCTCTCACACACACAGTTATACTAACAGTGTTTCTCTCCTATCTCTCTATCTCTCTCTCACACACACACACACACACACACACACACACACACACACACACACACACACACACACACACACACACACACACACACACACACACACACACACACAGTTATACTAAGTGTTTCTCTCCTATCCCCTATCTCTCTCTCTCTCTCTCTCTCTCTCACACACACACACAGTTATACTAACAGTGTCTCGCTCTCTCTCTCTCTCTTGTATGTCATAAATGTCTGGATGTAACAGTACTGTATATCTGTTTGTTGTGTATGTCATAAATGTTATGAATTGAAAATGGGGGACCCTGATGTAAACAAGACGAAGGTCTTTCTCTGGTCTGCATCCCCTTAACCCTTTCAGTGCCTCGGACGACATATCTAATTTTATCAGCCCCTCCATTGAGTGCCCACGACGACAAATATCGTTTTATTTTTTTATTAGCGATCTGAATTCATATTTCATCAACCGAGTCTCCCGTTGATACACCAGCCCCTACAGGAGCTCAGATTGGAAAAAAGCGCCCCCTATCGTCTATCCCTGTGTAACTGCAGATCAGTCGCTTAGACTGACCTGGGATCTGTAGATCTCTGGGGGGAGCCTTGTGCTGGCGAGCAGTCTGCTCAAGAGCAATCTGCTCACGGGACGGAAATCAGCCTGGAATATATATTTACAGCAGCCAATAATCAATCAATAAGCGTGATCGATATTTGGAATGGCGATCAGGAATTGGAATAATCTTTTTGGAGAACATCTGATCTGAGGTAAGGAATCTATTTTACCAGTCTTGGGATAATCAGAGTTGTATTCGCTGAGATCTCAGCGTTTGCCCTATGTGTTTGTTTAACCTTTATTTACCCAGGGTAGGTTCGCTGAGCACAGATGCTATTTTTCAGCTATGCCCTGCTTCACATTCACACAGTTCCATTCATACCTGGGAGCTGCCCAGTACAACCACAGTCTGACACCATTGGCCACTGAGCAACTCCACTGGAGCAGTTGGGGGTTAAGTTTGGCTGTGATCGCTGATGAGGAAATAAGAGAATCGATTTTTCAGCTCGCGTCTATAGCGAGTCTGCTTCGACAATGTTGACTGCAAACGAGTCATTGATAAGCGACGGGCAGATTAGACACATAGCCATAATTTAAAACATAGATTAGGCGTTTTTAGCGCTAACATTGAAGTGGATGGTGGCATTCAACGGGGTAAATCAATGTTAATCAAAGGCGCTGAAAGTGTTAACAATTGTGTGTATTGAGCTGTACTGTATTGTACCCATTCTGCAATCTGGTAATAAAATGTTCAATCAATCACACACACACACACACACACACACACACACACACACACACACACACACACACACACACACACACACACACACACACACACACACACACACACACACACACACACAGTTATACTAACAGTGTTTCTCTCTCCCCTAACTCTCTCCCTCTCTATCTCTCCCTCTCTCTCTCTATCTCACACACACACACACACAGTTATACTAACAGTGTTTCTCTCTCTCTCTCTCTCTCTCTCTCTCTCTCTCTCTCTCTCTCTCTCTCTCTCTCTCAGGGGTGGAGTCATGCCTCCAGGCAGGTGTCTGGGTACCTGAGACGGAGCATGAGGCGGGAGAAGGTCCCCGGCGAAGTCGCGTCAACAAACATAGCCTGGTAAACAAGCACACAAACCAACCGGCAAACAAACTAACCAAACGAGTCTCATCCCAACCGGAGGACACTTGAGTCATTGTTCAACAGGGATTGTCGTACAAGACGGTTGTTTTCCCTGATTTGCCTTGTGTGAAGGACATGGCTACTTTCAGATAAGATGCGTGTTGATGTCGGATTAAAGGCTTAATCTGTTATTGTAGCAAGACGCCCTCTGTTGAAACACTGTCGCCCCACTACAGGCTTTATTTACTGTGGCAATGCTGCGGAACAACACATGTCTAAAGCAGTAGAGCTGTGGCCGAGCATGTAATTGCAGATATGGCTGTCTGAACACACTGTGTGATACAACACCGCTTTCTGATTTACACACAGATTTACTATTAAAAAATAAGGGGAAAAAAAGTGACATCAACCCTAGGGTGATATTTTAGAAAATATTTGAATAACAAATAACTAGCCCCTAATTGTTTTATCTAAAATATCCTAGGATTTATGACACAATTTTTGAAGTAGTCAATTCTGAAATCCAAACTTGGTCAATATCTGTGCAGAGTTGCTGTTTCCAGTGTGTTTGCCTAAGGCTCTGCTAAATCATTATGGCACGTGTTCTTTTACACATTCTGAAGTAATCATCTGAGGCTTTGATACACGGATTTGACGGTAAATGTGTTTTACATGACGTTTGAGCCTGTAAAACTTGTTTTACTCCCTTTTGAGGGATAAAAAACCCTCTATATTGACTTATGATGGACTACGTAAGCACATCCAATAAGCACATTTTACATCTACAAGTCAAAATCACATAAATTCCAGATTGCAACTTTAAAGGGGCAGTTTGAATTTGTTTTACATTAAGTGGTACTGGCCAGAAGTGTTAATTTTTAGTTTAGTCAGTTTTAGTCAACTACAGGTCTGAGCATTTTAGTCTTAGGGCGTTTTCACACCTGGCTCGTTTGGAGCTGTTGATCCGAAACCTGGAGCGTTTACCCGCTATTTCGGTTCAGTTGGGCATATATGAACACAGCAATCACATTCTGTTGCGGAACAAAACAAGCGGACCGAGACCACCTAGAGAGGGTGGTCTCGGCGCACTTCCAAACGAACCCGACGCGACTCGTATGCTGTGAGAATGCAATCGATTTAGCAAACCGACACAATAATAATAATAGTGAGCCGTGGGTCAACGTGGAGCAGCGATGACTCGGTACACTGCCTCGTTGATATTTGGGCAGACGATCGATCACATTCGTCAGTGACTGTAGTGACGCTGCAACAGCAGCACCGTGCGAGACAACACCTCCTCTCTCTCTCTCCCTCTCACTGACTCTCTCTCTCCCTCTCTCTCTCACCGAGAGAATGAATGTGGACTGTTCCATCGGGGAGCTTCGGTGGTAATGTGAGTGGCTACAGACCGCTGCACTTAAATATAAACATTAGTCTACCTGGAGACTCAATGAGGTAATTGTAGATGTCGCCATAAGACGCTTCTGGCCATTTAGTTGGATCATTGTTTCATTATCCTGGTCGGCTGAAAGGACACTGGCAACCGAAGCTCCCCCCTCTGATGGAACAGTCCACATTCATTCGTGCGTCATCTCGCGTCTCCAGACTCCATGGGCACTCTGTGCATGTGCATGGGTAATAATAGGTGCTTTAAAATGGGCTTTTTCGCTGCCGATTTAGTTCTGATCGATTAGGAATGGCCCCCCGCCGTGTTCAGGAGATTGAGGCGCATAAAAGACTATTCGATCATGTCTCTAGCACCCCCACAGCCGTATCGGCAACCACTTACATCACGGCTCTTGTAACTGAGGGGTACAATTCCCTGACTGTATTGATAAGTATGGTATCATTAAACCACTACCGCTTTATGTACTTTAATTACTGGCCATACAGTACACGATATCTAAGTATGATGAACACTTTCCCACATATGAAATCAGGTCCACACAAAGGTAATAGTCAAATATTTAATATATAGCAAAGGGTACATATAATAGTTACTTATTACATTTATGATTTGAATGCACTTGTAAGGCAAATGAGTACTCGTATGCAAATCAACACTGAATGTCCAATCTCTGGTTACGCAGGAAGCAAGTATACAACCTGGCTCTTAGGGAATTATAACGATGGCACTTAATGATTATAGCGGGATATACTGTAAAGGGTCCTGCCGGTTGTAAGCCAGTAGGGGGGGTAGGAGAGCCGTCAGCTGTATCCCGTCTGGTCAACGATTTCTAGGGAGAGTTCAGGTACAGAACACAGTGCCCGTAGAACCTTGATCCACAGATGAATACACTTGGGCTCTCTTGTAGACGATAGCTGTAGCTGTAGCTGTCGGTCCACAACGAAGAAGAAGCGAGGCGACCTCAGTCTGGTCTGAGCGCCGTCTCACCTTGGCTCCTCTCGGGGTAAATCCAACACTCACCGGTGTTGGCGATTATCCGCTCCACAAATCAAAGCACCAAAGCAAATAGATATTCCATGCCGTATAGGGCTCAGCAGTCGTCGGGGTAGGTAATCCAATGTGCAGGTCCACTCGTCCTCGCCTAGAACTCCTCGGATGAAAGCACCACGTGTGGTCTGCCCAACCTGGTTAAGACTCTAGATAACGCGAGGAAGCGATGGGGGTGCTGCTCACTTTAGAACTCTAACCGCACGATGCACCATACATAATAGACTATTATTACTTAATAGAAATACGGTGCCAAACTCTGGCAATTCAGCTATTAATTCGCACGAGGTCTCACTGCTATTCTAAGGCCAAACAGGCCGTACTACACCGCACGCGGTATCGTGGGGTGAGGCTTCACGTCTTGTTACTTAGTTGGGTAGAAGGGTAAAGGACTAAGAGGAATTCTACATTTCTTGCGCCATATTTATATGCACGGTGGACAAGTAGTGCCGCTCTGCTTTCGGTAGCCGTATACCTGCGCGGAGCTGGGGCTAGTAAGGGCATGTCTCGTCGGTACCTTTGAACTTGAACGCCAGGGGCTTGTCCCTGGCGCCTGGTCCTTTTGTCCAATAAGAGAATGAACTATTATGGGCTGTAGTAGAATAAAGGGATATTCCGTGTATATGTACAAGGAATATACAAGGGATATCAAACGATATACAAATACTATTAAATATATATCCATAAATAAATATATATATTCGGTTTAATCTGATCCTTCACAACAGCTCTCATCCACATTCATTCATTTGCTCCCCCGCTCTCTCCTCCCCGATTTCAATGTAACGCGGAGATTCAGGGTTGGGGGGGGGGGTGATAGTTTGCTTGCGCGTGCGTTTGTTTTGGTCCGTGTGAACACAGCCGTGTGAACACAAACAAACTAAGAATCAAGTGCAACAATTGTATCATAATAGTCCCTGAATCGGAACAAAGCAAACGAACTACAGGTGTGAAAACACCCGTAGTCAGTGTTAGGGCGCGTTCACACCTACCCTGTTTGGTCCACTTTAAGTGGACCATGGTCCCTTTAGATCGATAGTCCGTTTGGTTTGTACAGGTATGAACGCAAACCGAACTATAATGAGGACCAAACAACCGAACCATGGTCCTCTTGAAAAGTTGGGACTCGGTTCGTTTCAAAGTGGACCATGGTTCGTTTGCTGTTGGTGTGAACGCAAAACAAACTTTATATAGTATCTAATCTAGAGCAAATGAGTGACAGGTGCCTAGTGGCGGCGGTCGCGCGACCCAATTTGACAGCGCCAAGTGACAGCTTGCGCGCACGTTGCAACCCAACTCAAATGAATGACAGGCGCGCGGACAGTCTCTCTCTTCCTCTCTCTCTCTCTCTCTCTCTCTCTCTCTCTCTCTCTCTCTCTCTCTCTCTCTCTCTCTCTGCCTCTCTCTCTCTCTGCCTCTCTCTCTCTCGCTCTTTCTCTCTCTCTCTCTCTGTCTCTCTAGACTGGCGCCGCGCGCGGACAGTCTCTCTTCCTCTCTGTCTCTCTAGATGAATGAGCAGTCGCGCGAGTCGCGACCCAACTCTTCCCCAAAGAGCGCGCAGGCGCAACTCCACCTAATAACTTCATCCTCACATTAGCAGCCTTGTCTGTATCTCACAGCGGCAAAAAATAAAAATAAAAAAAGACAGCAATGAGTCGAGGATCAACGTGGGGTAATGACGAGGTGAAGGCTCTTTCCCTCGCGCGCTAAACCCGCAAATGTTAATACGTCACTTGTGACAGGCTAGCAACAAGCATAGCAACCAGGCATGAGAGTGACTGACAGCTAGACAAATTAAATCTAAACAGTCGGCGTGTGGGCGAGGTGTGTCAATACGCTGGCGGCAACTGTTTACGTTTGAGTGCTAGTCCAATAGATGAACGACTTGGCGACAGCATGTCCTTTGTTTACAAATTAGATCCGCACCAAACAGGGTAGTGTGAACGCAGACCAAAAGCAAACAATGTATCATTTTCACATTTGGTCCACCAGAAAGTCCGGACTATCCACGGAAAGTCCGAACTTTCAGATGTGAACACACCCTTAGTCTCGATTTTGTCTTTTTTTGTTTTTGTCTAGATTTAGTGGCAGAAAACTGATGATTTTTGTCTAGTTTTCGCTAATGAAAAAAAGGCATTTTATATTTTTATATTGTAAATAATGCAATTCTATTTATTGAGTATAGTCTAGCCAAAACCATATCAGCTGATTCACAATAAGTTGAGTAGAAGGCTAGAAGCCAGATAGTAACCAAACATTCCTTGAAATGGTCAATAGATTCAGAAATAGTCAGACATGGAATGGAACATATTCTGATTTAAATTGCTTATTATTTTTTTTAACCAACAAAGCAACATTAGGATAGTGTAAATACACAGTACACACTGATTGCAATGCTCACTGGGACCTACTGTACAAATTTCACACACGTCACACACACATTCCCTTTTGTCCGTCGAGTACAACCGTAGATCGCTGACGTCACTTTAAACTTAAAGCCCAACCTCCAGGTTAAACCCTACTGATCAATTATGGGTAGTTTACATCATTGGTATATAATTTCATTATTTATTTTTTTCCATTTGACACCGGAAATGCCACTCTGAAAGAGTTAAAAAGGTCCACGCACGAATAACATGCACGCGCGAATCAAAAAAGCTTATCAAACGCCGACGTCACAACAGGTCAACAGGACAACAGGTGCATATTAATGAGCCGAATCTAAAAGCTTATCAGACGCTAGCACCTAGCACGGCCGTGACGTCACTTCAGGAAACGTATGCCTTATGTCCGTCCGGGTCATAGTACTAGATCAATGGTGGCTCACTCGGTGCATCACAGTTAGCCTATATCTCCGCCGTCCCTGCTACACGCAGTTGGGACCACTACACTCACTGACGTTAGCCTATAGCCCGCCGTCCCTGCGGGTGGTTCTCTCCTTTTTGTGTGCCCCCGTCCCCGCGGAGGAGCTTGTGGACTCGACGGCGGCGGCGGCCGCGGGGCGCCGGAGCCCGCAGCGCTAGTTAGCTCATAGCTATCATGTAACACTAGCCTTTGCGGGCTCGGGCACCCTGCGGCTGCCGCCGCCGTCGCGTCCATGGGCCCCCCCGGCAGGGCACCCGTGGGGACGGGTCGGGGTGTACAGAGAGGAGAGAACCATTTTGGGTCGGCCGTTCATGCCGGCCAGCGAGCCGGATGTCGGGATATGTTGTTAGCACAATAGCTACCAAGCTAAGCTATGTTATCTACTAACGTTATAAACACAATATGTGTACAACGACACAATGATTTACATTATTACAAATATGGTAACGTGGTTGTGGCTTTTACAAATAGTGGTTAGCTTTAGAGATGGATGGATGGCTATAATCACGGAGTGATCGGCTAGTAGTAGCAAGCATATATCTATGGTAGCAAGGCTCTCTGCCTGCCACTAGCTGTGTGACTCTCAGCGCCCCCTGGTGAGCCCCCTGTTGTCCTGCACCTGTTGTGACGATTACACACGCACGTTATGAACCATTAATTAAAATATGCACGTGCGTGGTGATTGTGTTGGGCAGACAAAATGTTTGATAAAAACACTAAAACTGGGTCAATTTCAATACTTTTTTTCCCCTTCTTCATGAAAGCCACTGTTGGCCTAGTCCACATTGTTTATTGAACAAAAATACAACGTGGAGGTTGACCTTTAAAGGGGACATGTACTATAAATGTCATTTTTCAGTCTCTAGCATTGTATTATAGTAATAGGAGTTAGTATCAATGTGTTTTAGTGTCTAAATACCATATTGGCGGATTGCTCTGATTCAGCTCAGATCATTTCCTGCTCCAGTAAATTAGTCCATCCTGATTTGAAGGCCTGAGTCACGTCATTCAGGCTCTGGGTAGAAGACAGTGATGTGATTGGCTCTGTGATTGTAGCTAATGCCCGCCCACAATCTACATAGACTAGACGCGTCTCTACATTTCGTAGCCGCATTTCTGCAGACCCCTCTCTGATTGGTTGAGGCCATTTCTGCAGACCCCTCTCTGATTGGCCGAGCGCGCGCATGCGCATGAGCCGCGACAAGCTCCTCTAGCCAGGAGTCGAAACTCCGTTAAGCTCCAGAGAGAGAGGCTGAAAACCCACAGTTGTTGCCCGACGGATGGGAGCCGAATCCCGGATCCGAGTTTTCTGATGAATAGCCCCAAAACATGGAGGTTGCGAACGCAATTTATACGCATGGAAGTATTGATTACACCATCATTAAAAAATATATACCGTTAACTGGAATATGTTGTGTGTGCCTTTACACATATGTTGGATAGGATTATGTAATTGGTTTGTCATTAAAAACCAATAATAATCGCTCGCCGGCTTCGCTGGCCAGAGCTCTCTCAGATTCAAAGTTTTAATTGCAGCCTGGAACATACATGTTTCTGAACCAATGTGTAACTAGACAGTTACAATATAACATTTATATTAATTAACCCAGTTAATGCCTTAAGAGAAAGAGTCTGGTGGTCAATTGCTACGGAAATGTTGTGTCTTACTAATAATAACTAATTCCTTGGTCAATAGAAGTCTCTGTGATACTTTCTGAATATGATTTGGGAACATCAAATGGGCAGGCCGCGAAATAACAACGTTTCCCCTTAACAATTGTGTGTATTGAGCCGTACTGTATTGTACCCATTTTGCAATCTGTTAAATAAAGTTTTCATTCATTCATTCACATTTTGTATCATAATAATCATAACACAGCGGCTGATACACTCACTTGTTCTGCACTTGGTGAGTAGACCATCGCCGTCGGAAGGGTGTAATTAGCACTTTTCAGAAGCTGTGTGGTCCGGTCTTGAACTTTCCATAACGTGTCTCGATAAATCCATTTGATTAGATCCAGCACTGAATGCATTTAGTGATTATTATCAATTTTCGATGACGACGATTGCCAATAGCCGCTTGGCATTTCCTGGTTGATAACGGACATAGGACCCGTGATGTCACACGAATGCGACTGCTCTCCCGCAGACATTAAGTTGGTGAAGTTGATTTGTCAGAACAGTAGGTGGCAGTATGCGCCTTTCTGTGGTTGCGACCCCATAGAATAAGAAGAGATACAAGGGGGGGACAAATATTTAATAAAGATAATGTTGATAGCGGCCAGAAAAGCAATAACAAGACTGTGGTACAAAGAAGACCCACCGACAATAGCACAATGGGTAGGAATAGTGGAGGAGATACAGGATATGGAGAGGATAACACACATGCTGAGGTTACAGGAAGAGAAATTTGGAGAAAGATGGGGAAAGTGGGAGGATTACAAGGGGAACGAAAACGACATCACAGAGGAAGAACCAAATGCATCACAAGAGGGCGAAGGGTAAAGGAGGAAAGAGGTTCAAGGAGGGTCTCTGAACCCATGTCACACACTTTTGACTTAGTTAGTATTTTCTGATTTTATTTTTCATTTTTTTTGGGCATTACAATTGTATTACATTTTTTGTACTTTATTATTTATGTCTGTTTAACAATGTTGTATTAATAATCAAGGAAGATGTGGTTTGTAAATGGCTGAATCAAAAGGCAAAGAGAAATTTAGTATAAAAGAAATAGAAAGGGCGAAGGATAAGAGAAGGAAATTCAAGGAGGGTCACTGGACCCATACCATACATATTTGCCTTAGTCAGTATCTAATCCGTTTGAGTAGGTATTAAATTTGTCTATACCTGTTCAAGGGCGGTATACAATCAGTCTTTGTATTAAGTGCCTGGAAAAACAACTGTAGTGGAAACATATAACCAACAATGCTATTCATGTAACCATTTATGTTCACTGCATTCTTTCATATTGTGTTATGGGATCCATTTTTGTGTAAGTGTTGTTTGTCTATAAATGTTAATAAAAATGTAAGTTTAAAAAAAAAAGAATAAGAAGAGATTTGTCAGATGAGAGCTGCGTGAAGCGCAGCTATGTCCCTATTTTCAGAGCAAGACATTTTGATCGATTTCTTTTTTAGTTCATGTTATTAGATTAGGCAATTATTGTATACACATGAAGCACTAGATAGACTATTTGTTTAGTTAAATAGTTGTCATTCTATATTTTTAAAGAAACATTCCCAGGCATCTCCGCGGCACCCCCTGTTGAGAACCGCTGTTTTAGTGCACTTCAAGCGCTAAAGGGATTCATTAACAACATACTAGTAGGGTCCATCTCACTCTGTGTTAGTACTCGTCTGTGTCTTTTCTTTTCATACCAACATTACCTTTCTTTTGGTAGAACTCTTCGGCTGCCGCAGAAGTGTTGAGAGAGTAGCAGATTCCGTTCATGGTTATTGGTATAAGCTATTAAGCTGTAGTCAAGAGAGACCTGGGACGCGGTCTTTAGCCTCACATAGCTTGGCTTTTAGCTATCGATTAGCTGGAAACGGAAATGGGAAATGCTGAAATAATAACGTGAATTATTCTAAAAGTTATAATTATTTTGTCTCATCTTGTTTTAGTCAACATAAATTAAGAGAGAATTCGTCATGGTTTTTGTAAAGTACATTTTTGTGTCCTCAGATGTAGTTAAACCCATTCTCCGCCGATGACGTGTTAACACGTCATTCTCAGCCATGCGTAATCTGCCAATGACGCCGTAAGGCGTCATTCACATTTCACCCACGGAGTCTTGGCTGGTGCTGTAGGACTCCGCTCAACTCTGCAACGCTTCAATACCGCCACCTGGTGGCCGATCGACAAGTTGCCAAACCGGAAGTGGTCGGAAGTGCTTGGTCCGTCCCCTATTTTCGTCCGGCCACTCGGTGATCGTCCCAGGGCTCAATACAGACACCGTGGATATGGATCTTTGCCATAACTCAATAATCAACATTATTTGGACGTGTATTAGTAATATACAACCTGGCAATGGATCGCATCGATCAACATCCCTTTTTGCTCCCCTCTCATCACCCAACGCTACGAGGAGACTGGGGTGAGTTTCAGCATTTTTTCTTTACCATTTTCGATACAAACTGCTCTGATCAATATATCACCCATACTACATGAATCATTTAACGTCGGTCACGGAATTATAAACGACCCCTCCGTTCATCCGCGCATGATGAGTCATAACGTCTAGGATCATGTACAGTTGACATTTTTAATCTGGCGTCGATCGGTATCAAACTGCATTTGATTATCTAATATATGCATTTATGGCTATATCTCACGTTCTATGAAATACTGCAGAAAACGATAAAAACATATTTATACTCTAGACCGTATTTTTGTATGAATGTGTGAATGAAAAAGTAAAACGTTCCTACATCCTGAACGTAGAGCTGCCGCGATTACCGCATTACCGCGGTATCGCTGTTACATCACGGCCACCGCAGAGTAGGCTGAATACCGCGTCACCGCTGTTTTTTATAATAATAATAATAAATTACCCTCCTCTCATTGGGCTTGCGGCTCTGCAGATATACCCTACTCCTCTATCGAGGTTCCAAGCGACCCTATTGGGTACCAGAAAAGTCACGTGAAACATTGCAGACCACTGATTGGTCAGAAGAGAGACGCGTCACACGTTGTAGCGTCATGCAGTGTGTTACCACCAATCGGCAAGCGCGTATTCGTTTTTTACGTCCTGAATGTCAGCTCATCACAACACGGCTAATAACGTTAGCTTTAACTCTCCGCCGGAGTGGACTACCATCGCGCCTCAGGAGTACTAAACGAGACATAATGATTTTACTGTCTGCAACGAATGTTATAATAAAAGCCCTTCGTTCTATACACTTGTCTGATTGAAAACTTTATTAACAGACCGCAGAATGGGACAACTCAGCACGCTCTGAGCAAAGAAAGGAACTGAGATATGAATAGAGTATTGCTTGCTATGGTCCGGTAAATACGCTGATGTTATTGAACGTATAACTATATAATGTCAATGCCACAAAACGAATGCCTTTATTATAAAGTAGTAACTTTATAGTAATAATAATAAGAAAGGGTCGGGGGGGTTAGGGGTAACCACCCCTGCCCGCGACACCGAGTGAACTGCGCACGACCAGAGGGGAAACTTCGAATCCGTGTTTCACTTTCAATAACTAATGCGTGCTTGCCGAATCCCAAACAATATTCATGCTGCAAAGTCATCCTCTAAAGATAGACATTTAGACTAGAGGCAGGCTATATGCTATAAAGAGTAGACTACTACTAAAAAAAAAAAATGCATTCAAACTTTTTTTTTAAATTTTTTTGGTAATAACCGCGGCGGTAGGAAATATTTTGCAAATTTGTGCGGTAAGGAAATAATCAATACCGCGGCAGCTCTACCTGAACGACAGATAATTGATGTTGAATGGGCCATAGTAATGTCAATTTAGCAATACAATTTAAAAAGTTATAGCCCTGCAAAGAAGGTGAACATCTCCATAGACAAATAGAGCTGGCAGAGGATGGTTTAGGATGGGTACAATGCCCGGCGGAGAATGGGTTAACTATAATGCATAAATAATTGAGTCACGTTAGTGTCACATGATCTACATTAACACATTGACGGCCACAGGGATTAGACGGGCCCCACTCTATAAGGCCAGCTTCTCATAACAAGGTTTAACTGGGCGTGAGGTTGTTTGTAGAGCTAAATCTATATTTAAAATTATTGCTGTGTCCATTCTCATTGTCAATTGACACTATAAACCTTCCCTTCAATATGCCATAAAGAATTTTTTTTCATCAATACGTTCCCATTTTATAGCGTCGTGAATATGAACGTTATATCGGAATGGTCTGGTATAATTCCTGCAACGGTAGTTATAGGGCGCTAAGCTAATAACGTTAAATCGATTGGCGTTTTCGGCCATACACAAGCTAGAGATAAAAATCAAAATGCATATGATCGATATCATGTTCCACCATGAATGCATGAAAGGGGTGGGGGGGTGGGGGAAGTCGTTTCTGATTATTGATTACCAATAACGGCATTCGTTATTGTAGCATCATACGCTGATGAGAGGCTTGGCTATGAGAGCGATCGGGCTGTACTTTATGTCAAATAGTTCATATGTCAACCTGTGGCCGGTTGGATCTCAAAAAGGATTTCCCAGTTATTGATCGCCATCTGGTAGATCGATATGTCCATTGGCTGATGCTATATTCCTTTACTGCATACTGAATTCTGCGTCGCAAACAGTATTCCATGCGATCTGATGAAGGCATAGCTTCAGGCTAACAGAAAAAGTAGGCCAGAATGAAAAAGAAATAACATCCGTTCTGAAAACAAGGAGTACTCTATTCTCGAGACAGCGCCACTACCAGGATCTGGCCGGTAATGCACTTTTCCGAATCCCAAGAGTAGGGTATATCTGCAGTGCCGCTCCGTGACATTGAGTAGGTTATTAAAATGCAATAAAAGCAAAAACGAGTTTACCACGTATATATACGTGGTTGGCCCTTTAAGCATGGTGCTCAAATACGTTAACGTGAAATCAGGTCTCGTTGTCGTCGGGGGGAAAAAGCTTTGTTGACGACCATATTATTTAGTCATTATTTTCGTTGACAAAATTAACACTGCTTGCCAGTAATGTAATCAATGTATAACCGTCTGCTTACTATGGGCAGCTTCAGACAGGCAGCAAACAGGGTCTTGAAACAGGTTTTAATCCACTCCACAACATAAAACAGCAGTTCTTCCGCGTTTCCTACGTGTGATTCTTCTCTAACCCCAGTGTGGCGTAACTGCCCATGCACTGGGGCTAGTTCCAAGACATGGTCTGAGAGGAGAATCAAGCATTGGAAATTGGAGGACTGCGGTTTTCTACTTGTCTTCATGTTGTGGTGTGGATTCAAATCTTTTTGTTTCAAGACTCCTTGCTGCCTGTCTGAACGTTCCCGGATCGCTCGGAACCCAGGCCAGAATCCCGACCACTAGACTCTGTAAGTAAGCTAATGGTTATACAACGATTACATTACTGGCAAGTAGCCAGTATAACTAACGGAACATAGGCCAAATGCGTCCACATTTTTATAGGATTCTATCACATTTTCATAACAATAGCACCCTGCGCTGTTTTCATTGAGGTTTCTTACAAATTAACGATGCTTTATCTTGTCCTTTATATGCCGATTATCATTAGAATCTTAAATTGTACCATATGTCCCCCTTTAGACAACATATGTAATGCTACCAGCGCACTTTTGTTAAGATAATTAGTTGGCCATTCACGGTCGCTATACCGAGGTCGCAGTATTAGTTTAACGCTGTTCAGATCACGTCGGAGAATATAGACACATCCCAGTGACCTGCGACCTGTGCTAACGCTCTTGGGAAATGCAGTGTTGTAGTTCTCAACATTTTCAGCCTTTAATTTTAAACCAATGCTGCCATCTACTGACAACAAAAAGGTGTTGTCTAATCGTCACCTTGAGAGCTACTTCCGTATACAGCGCCGCCCCAAACCCATTCTAGAGATTCCCACTTTTTGCTGGGAGTGGGGCGTGGCCGTATTTGGTCCCAGACAATAAGAGTGGCTGCAATTGGTCACCGTGACGTTAGCATAACCCTGACCAGGACTAAGTAAGCTAATGGTTATACATCAATTACACCGCTGGTAAGTATTTCATACCACTTATTGTAAAAATAAATCTGAACTATGCCTTTAAAGAATAATTAAAATACTGGATTGTGTTTTTGAGCTGTAAATGTGTCCCTATGCCTTCTATATAGTGAAACCAATTATTAATCCTGGTCATTGTTTCAATATTTTCAACATCACAAAGCAGAAAATACAGGCAGAAAAGCGTCCTTAAATTTGCACCCTGCTGCACACTCCGCGCCCACCCCAAATGAGATGTGAGAGTACCTCTGACATCAAGATCGGGGTGAGGCCAGAGACCGCGGCCTCGAGTGGAAGATTGTTGCCGCCCCCGGCAGGCGATTGGTGGACTGCCTCTTGGAAGGACTGCATGCTGCTGCTGACTGTTGTGTTGCTCCTCATGACAGACATGTGCCAAGTTTTTTGTTACAAGGATAACCAACATGCCAGTCTGCACTAATTGTGTTTCACTGGAGTGTTTTACTAATTACATAAAGTTGATTAGTTTCAATGCAAGTTTGCTTTTTGCTGTAGCTATAAATTACTAATTAGAAAAAATGTTAATAAAAAAAACAAGACAGATTGACCATATTCACATGGCGGCCATTGTGCTCTTAACACATTGGGCGCCAGAGGTTGCTGTGGGCGTATGGCCGTGTGTGCCAGTGCTGTAATGAACGGGGGTACATGCCGGTGTTTGCAGTGCTAAAACTATATTAAATATTATAGCTATGGATCTAATAATATAGTCGATTGTCATTGAGTTTCTTCCGGTCAACATGCAAGTTTTATACTGTGGTGAATATGAGTATAGTTTTAGAGTAATTCTGTATAATCCCAGGAAACGTTGCTAAACAGCGTTTTATTGCATTTCACTAGGAAGCGTGCCATTCCTCTCTTTGATCGACAATCAATCTGAAATCAACGTTAGATTATCGGTATCATCATGCATGCATGAAAGGGGGGGGTTATGCTTCGATCGTCACCAACGGCATACGTTGTGGAGTAACGTTACAGGACACGCACGGGTCACGATAAAGGCATGCTTGGATCAACGCAAAATTGATAACATATAGCACTTACCTTGACTAGGATGTACTGCAAAAAGAATAATCCAATTATCTGATCGCCATTCCAAGTATTGATCTCGATCGTGTTGCCAAGATAATCCACGAAAATACATGAATCCACGGTGCTTGATTCTCCCCAATCCATGTGTTATGAACGGTGCTACTGCCCGAGTAGGAAAACCGGGGACTGGATTTGTTAGATCAACATACAGGCTGAGCCAGAGGGAATCCAAGTATGTGCAATAGCGGCCGCAAGGCGTTAGACGGCGGTATTGGACGTTTGCGATCTCAGACCCATTCAGGACAGCCTGCACAGGCTGCCCGATGAATTATCAATGGAAATAGCGAATAAAAGAAATAACGATCCAGAAACGGGTTAATCAGTGATTGGCACTCAACGGTCGGGCTCCAGAAACGTGTTTATCCGTGAACGGCACTGAAAGTGTTAAATCGTTAAAAATAATCCCAATTTTAGCATGACCTAAGGTTAACCTTCTGTAGTGTGGTTGTGAAAGGGTTAACCCTTTGTCGTGTGGCAGTGAAAGGCTTAACCTTTTGTATTGTCGCAGTGAAAGGGTTATAACCATTTGGTAGTGTGGTAGTGAAAGGGTTAAGGAGACAACCGCATGTACAGAAACACGCACATTGTACGCAACGGGGAGCAGGACCAGAGTGCAGCCAGTGAACCCCGCTACGCCTAAAGGAACTCTGGAGAGGAGCCATTTACAGCAGGAAACAATTGAGTTCACTGGTGCTGTGAATAGAATGTCCCCAGGTGGCCTGATTCACTAGTGCTTTAAACAGCAATGCTAAGCAGTCCAGAGTTTGAACTCAGAAGGACTGCACCGCTAAAAGTCGCCTCCTGGCACACACACATGCACACACACACACACACACACAGAGACTCACGCATACACACACACACAGAGACTCACGCATACACACACAGACTCACACATACACACACAAACACACACCAGTATTTTGATGGTAATATAGTGCACAACACAAACTCTGTGTTGTTTGTAATAGTGTCTTTGGTAATGTAACACACACGACAGACTCACACACTGATTGTTGGTAAATATAACGCGCACACACACACATACACACAAACATGCACACACACATACACACACTAGGGCTGTCCCCGACTAAGGATTTGGATAGTCGACTATGATTGGCCAAAATTTGCCGTTAGTCGACTATTAGTCGACTCAAACATTATAAAATTAAATAAAATAAAGTATAATTATTATTTGTTTTTTTAACATGCCATTTGGGCTGTGGGGGGTGCTTAATGTCTGAAGGAGTCGACTGAAGGCTTCTTGTCCTCTGCAAAAGCATGCAATTGGTCCACTGATGGATACATCTTGATATTTGTCTAGTGTGTTCATTAGATGGGTGAAATCCTAATCGACTAATAGGGGTCAGCCCTAACACACACCATTGGTAATGTAGCACACATACTCGCATACCAGTGCCGTTGGTAACATTGTGTGCAAACACACACACACACCAATGCCATTGGTCATGTAGTATACAACACAGACTCACACAAGTGCTGTTGGTTATATACTGTAGCAGCATGCATGCACACACACACACACCCACACAAACACAAACACCCACCAATGTCGTTGGTAATGCAGCATACAATGCTTGCCAGACCCACAAACCAGACTCCTACTCCAGTGCTGTCTGTCATTAAGTGCATTCACACATACATACCCACAAGCATTAGTGTTGAAATGTAGTACTGTAACGTTGCCTACCTACACCTTTACTGTGTACACACACCAATGCTCTAGGTCAGGGGTGGCCAACCAGTCAGAGACTAAGAGCCACAAAAATTACTGTGGTACCACAAAGAGCCACACCATATATACCAGCGTTTCTCAACCTTTTTTTCAGTCACGGCACCCTTCATGTGTTTATAGGTCCTACCCTCTGACCTCTGAAGTTGCTAATGTGTTTTTTATTTGGGCCTCACAGTAACCTCTTAAGCCCAAGCAATCCGGTACTGGACCGCAAATGACATCACGCCATAAATCCATCTCTACAGAATGTATGAATTAATGTTGCATTGCGTTTTCTTTTCAAATGTAGCCAAGAGTAAAGACCCTAACCGTGTCAAAACAACAGTCAAAGTGTATATTTTCAGCATTACGTTTGTTTACCAATGATTTTAACTTATTAGTGAAATATAAGATTATAGAAATATCAGGGCATTGAGTCGGAACCTGGCGCATATTGACGGGAGGAAGTGGGGCAGCCAAAAGTAAATGTAGTATTTTGAAGGAAGAGATCCATGGCTTTCGATGGGCTTTCGAATTCTGAAAAACTACACTACCCAGCTCACGCCAGCCCCTGTCAATCATATGCATTCTGGATTTACTTTTTTATTTCTCTTATTTTCCGGGATTATCTCCCACAAACCTGAATGCTATTGCCATAAAACAGAATACAGTTCGTTTCTCTACCTTTCTGTGAACGTCTAGCAAAAAACGGCGTTGCAATCTGATGAAAAATGGTGGAGAATTTTACATTATAAAAAAGTAACTGTACTTAGAGTAGATTTCATTCACGGTTTGTGAATCACGCCTGGTGGTACTAAATCCAGATTGAACTCTGCCATTGGAAAGGGGAGATTTTGCCCGATCCATAGATGTGCGGCTTGGCCATAATAAGGTAATTTATAGGCCTGATATCAAATTGCATGCGTCCGGATGGCAGAATTCAGTACTGTATCTACAAAACCTTCTGTTTAATCATCTTGTGTTATTCAGTCAAAGATACAAACAAATTATATATATAGAATTGATATTCTCCTTTGGTTCATTACAATTTACTCAAGCCTAGTAACAGACACAAGAACAAGAAATATACATTACATTTTATAAATTTTTTATAAATGGATTGAGGAGCCTCACATTAACGGGCAAATAGCCGCGGGTTGGCCACCCCTGCTCTAGGTGATATAATGCACACAGACAGACTCTCACACACACAGACACACACACTCACCACTGTTGGTAAGGCAGAAGCAGAGGTATTGTGCCAATGCAGTGATTCAGCAGCATTTTAATTCCTTCTAAGCAGAGGGGAGAGACGGCATGCTAGGGCTTCTATCTGTCGGCTTCCTCTGAATGATTAGTATCTTTTAAAACGGAGCAAGATAAGAGATCTAACAGTCGTCTGTTTGTTTTCTGCGCGAGGGCTGTGATGCACCAGAAAGTGCTAATTTGAAACACTTTTTGGGGGTAAATCACTAAATGACTTATTTTTCATTTTTCAAACACCTAGTCTCTCTCTCCCTCTATCTCTCCTTTTCTCTCGCTCTCTCTCTCTATCTCTCTTTCCCTCTCTATCTCTCTCTCTGTGTCGCTCTCTCTCTCTCTGTGTCGCTCTCTCTCTCTGTGTCGCTCTCTCTCTCTCTCCGTCTCTCTCTCAGCTCCCCCTGCTGTTCGACGGCTGCTTCTTCTTCCTCCTGGGCTCCTTCAAGACGCCTCCCAGAGAGGACCTGGTCCAGTTGGTGCGTGAGGGAGGAGGGCGGCTCCTGAACAGGCAGCCCAAACCCGACAGTGACGTGACGCAGACGCTCAACACCGCCGCCTATCACGCCCTGCCGGGCACCGACCAGGCCCTGTGCACGCAGTACATCCTCTCCGATCCGCGGAGGATCCACATGCCCTCCAGGGTGAGGCGTGGCAAGGTGTGGTCGGCCCCCACCACCTGGCTCATGGACTGTGTGGCGGCCTTCCGCCTGCTGCCCGTCCCCGGGGCTCAGCCTTAGTTCACGCTTGTTTACTTTGTGCCACGCCGTCACAGAAGAGACGTGATTGTTTTCAGTGTGATTATTACCAATGGTTAGGGATAAGTTGAACCTGTGTTCATGCATCACCATGCTGGAAGGCTGACAACCTAGGAGGGTCTATTGGACTGTTTGTTATCCTTTCTACTCGTAGCAGGCGAGATACTGTAACGATGCAAATGTGTAATTTCTGTGCAGTGATGGAGTGCTCACATTACTCCGCAAAACATGGGGGCGTGTGACTTTTTATTACTGCTCCAGTCAGAATTGATAATAAGATACTAATGAATACAATTTGTTATTGTTATACAGTTTTAATGTAGCCTCTTCCAACATGTGTTTATTTGTGTTTCCAACATAGGTGACAGGCCTCTACCTCGAGGAAGAATGTAGCACTTACCTTTATATAGAAATAAGATCATTATATGAAGGTGTAGTCTGTACAACCTGAGGAATTGCAGATACGCTTGATGGCAGTCTTTACACGTAGTTACAATTGCAGCTTACTAGATCAGCCTAGTCACAAAATAGTCACATATAAGTGGTTTCTATTGACCTATCTCAATAAAAACTGAGATTGACAACAACAAACACAAACCAGCATTCTGGAACTGGCTACTGAACTAAGAACTGATTTCCGGTCAGCTGTCACTACAGCCAAGGAATCATTTGCGTCTTGATGAAGAAATACATTGAACCAATATTATTCAGAATTTCCAGATCGAGAAAATGTGGTTTTATTCAGCTAAACTTTACAATTGTTCATCATTACCATGTTTTGATCTTGCCAAAAACGGCAACAAACCCGACAGGAAGTCAACTGTAGCCATAGCTGCTGCTTAGCAAGACACCAAATTCTCCTAGTGAAATTTGGGACACATAATGGCGGATGTGAAAACAACCCATAGTCCATCATGAGTTGGCAAGGTAATGACCACAGAATACAGGCGAAGGATGGCTCAGTTAATCCATTACTTAGTCCAGGACAGTCCTCCTTTATGTTCATGTCATTTAAGAAGTTTAATTTAAGGAGTTTCCATCGTTGTTGGTGGAATGTAGAGCACGATTTCAGAATCGAAAGCCTTTTCTTTGTTCCTGCTTAAAAAAATCCATTGTGGCTTAGGAAAAGCACATGCATGTCTAAAGTGTGACTACAGTTTCTATCATGTTTGTCATTCCATGAAAAAAGAAAGAAGACATACCTTTTATGTTTAATTTGTTTCATAAGTAAAAATAAACAATCTGCTTTGTACTAACAGTGTGTCGCAGCAGGGAGATAAATGTGTTGCTTTGTTCAAGCTAGCTCACCAGAGTTAAATATCTAAACGGTGACGGCAAGTATTTCCCCTAACGGCCCAGATTATCAATCCACCTTTTGACCATGCCCGTAATAGGAGCCATTGAGGAATAGTTAATGTTTTTAGTTTCATGAGAATAATGCCACCATGAGTCAAGATGACCTCAAGAACTTCACAGACCTCCTTGCTATTGTAAGGCAAACAGATTTGTCAAGTTTGGTGGAAATCGGACAGTGCGTTCACAAGTAACAAATCACTTCCTGTTCATGTGTTTTTCCTAAATTTGATTTGATGGTAAATGGCTGCATTTACATAGCACTTTTATCCAAAGCGCTTTACAATTTGTTCCTCACATTTGACCCATTCATTCACACATTCACACACCGACGGCGGAGGCAACCAAGCAAGGTGCCAACCTGTTCATCAGGAGCAATTCGGAGTTAAGTGACTTGCTCAAGGACACTTCGACACGCTGCCCGGGAGGAGCGGGAATCGAACCAGGAACCTCTGGATTACCAGACGACTGCCCTACCTCCCGAGCCACTGTCGCCCCCAATCTGATTTGATCTGGTGGTCATGTGGTTTGGCCCATGATTCCAGACAGCCGGTTTGGTGAGACTCCTTATGGCAAAGTTGTTGTGCATGAGTAGACACATCTCTGGAGACCAGTGTCATGACTAATGAGACAAATGAGTCAGGAGATAAACTTAAGTTCGGTGCTAGAGGAAAGGTCACACAGTCACCTAAATCAATCTTCCTTGTGGAGTCATGAATGTGCACACCAATTTAGAAAAGATAACGAAAGGTATTCGAGACACTCATTAGAAAGAACATTTGGACTGATGGTGGTGCTAGAGGAAAAGTTATCGCGTCCACGAAAAACCTGCAGTGGCGGTCGGGGGCGTTTGGGGATATAATATATATATATTACTGGTAATGTTCCTGTGAGAACAAACCAACATACACAAAAGATCTATAGAAAAGAAAGACGAAGTGTAGTGTAGGCAAAGCAAGGGAATGCATTGTCTCGTCACTGTGTTACTCTGGAGAAGAAACAAATAACTCGTTTTCCTTTTGTCTGCAATATGTGGGTGTGTAACTCTGCGTGTGTGTCCGCGTGTATGTGTGCGTGCGTGTTCCTGTGTGCTTTCATGTGACACCGTGCTGTGTGCTCTTAACTCATTCAGCGCCAATCATGAGTATAGTCGGGTTAACTCGCCATCGCTTGAGCGCCAATCACGAGTATAGTCGGGTTTTGGTTATTTCTTTTATTAGCGATATCCATTCATTTTCATCCATCCAGCCTGATGTTATCGTTGGGAATGGGTCTGAGCTTGCAAAAGGGCAAATACCGCCCCCTACGCCTTCCGGCTGGTATTGCACTCCACTGGGAATGGTATCGTTTTTTTTCTGGGACTATCCAAGTCGTGCAGGCGTGGTTTAAATAATCAGGTGAGGTAACCTGATTTCAACAATACATCTGCGATGCACTTAAGCATGGCGGTCAATGAGTTAAAAGCCCAATTCGCAATTAAAATGTAAACAACTGGCTAGCCCCACCACCCCAAAATAAATAAATATATATAATAGGAATGGAGACATTACTATCATAACACTATAAACCCATGGGTTTTTTAATTGTACTGTAGGTGATTGTGTCTGTAAAAGGTTTTCCTTGCTAATGTTTGTAAACAATTTCAGATTTTTCAGTGTGTTAAAAAGTAAATCAAAAAGTTTCAAGAATGTATGTGAATACACCCCACATTTATGTATATGGTGAAAAATAAACACCAAGCTGGGGCTTTAAGTGGCGTTCCGTCGGTGCAAGGCTGCAGATTCCTGGCCGTGCTCTTCCTGAAGTCTTCTACTGGCCGTCTCCCAAGATGCTTTTTTCAATGGGATTAGTTAGGGATGCGCCTAATTGCTATTGATTGCTGCGCGCCGCATTAAATTGCTTCCCCCTTCCCGTCCGTGGGGGGAGGCAATTAGTGGTGCGGACAGGACAGAAGCTCGGGCTGTCTGGTAATGAATTGGAATGGGGGATTGAACCGGTGAGTAATACCCCCTTGCAGTCAGTGTGCAGTAGAAAACCCTGAGGCCTCACTATCTCCACGCTATCTCGCTGTGGAAATTAGCCAGATAGGTGGAAATTATGACACGTTCGTATTTTTTTGCATCTTGGCCAACTAGTGACAACACCTAAAGAAGTTGTAAATAAACCTTAACCTTACCGGAGAGACCTCATGCCTAATCTTAACCTCAAATAGAGATTTAAAACCTTTTTTTGTGATCACCAATTTATCTTCAACCTCGTGTGAGGGGACATCAGTGGCCTTGAGGTTAGAGAAGCAGGTTGGTGACCAGATGGTCCACATGTTCAAATCCCAGCAATCAAAAAGAATATCGGGGGATTGCTGTGTGCACGTATCTGTTATTTGGTCTGTATGTGTGCTCCCTCCTACCTCTGGTCAATGGTCTCTTAACTCAAGACCTCCCATCTTCCCTCGCTCCACAACAGGGGCATCCATTTGGTATGGCAAATTTTTTTTTTTTTTTTTACAATCTTTTATGTTGATTTAGAATTTGAATGTCAACATTATGAACGAAGCTTCGAACTATTCGGTACAGCCCTAGCATGTTATGATATTGTCAATTATCTCACTTTTACTAGGTGACTTTTACTGTGACTAACTGAAATATGCCCAAAAAAGAAGGAAAATGGACATAGGGCAAGGACGCGCCAAGTGGGGGTGCGACGGGTGCTCCAGCACCCCCTGCTGGCGGGGAGGGTAACTGCAACTGCAAGGTGGTTTTGGCCTTTATTCCATTGGAATACCGACGCTACTCAATGTCATAGAGCGGAACGGCACTGCAGATTTACCCTACTCTTGGAATTCATTGCCAGATCCATAGGGGCGCTGTCTCGATAATGCAGTGTTATTAAAACAGCGTGTAGCCACTCATGAACCGGTTGGGATTCGAATAGACGCGGCCTGGAAGCGTCAACGCGGAACTGGAAATCCGTTGGTAAAATAAATAGCGGCCTGGAATAGTTTTTGTTTTGGGACAATTCGCAGTAAAGGAATATATCTGTCGGCGATGTTGTATGCGGGAACGAATTGCAGAGAGGGAGGACTGTCTGAAGTGGAGAGTGTGTTTACTTGTGTCTCAGAAAAGAAATGTCTCTGATTTCTTTAATAATAATAACCTGGACTTGCTGCAGCATATGCATCCGGATATTCTGGACTCACTGGACATTCATGTTGTCATGAAGGAGTTTATTTCCACCACTCCTGAACGCAAGACCACCTTCTGTGTTTTACCGTCTTCGGAATAGGTAATGTGTGTTGTTATTATTATTATCGCTCCTGCAGCTATTGTTGTTGCGACAGTGACACAGAGGGCGCAACAGCCAGATGGGGTAAGCTGGGCTGTGATGTGTGCATCAGAACGATCAGAGCGCGGAGTTGGGCAGCTGTTTTGATTGAAAAGTTTGATTGAAAAGTTTATTTAACAGATTGCAGAATGGGTACAGTACAGTACAGCTCAATACATACAATTGTTAAGGGGATGCAGACCAGAGAAAGACTTTCGTCTTGTTTACATCAGGGTCCCCCATTTTCAATTCATCATAGTATCCTAGTGAACGAGAGTGTTGGTTATGACTGACAGACATGTGGAGCTGTTTGCTGATAGCGAGCATTTTGACGTGTTGCGTGGTGGCGATGTCTCGCAGACAATACAACTACAAGTATAATTATATAATATATATATTTTATATAAAAAAAAATTATATATAAAAATTTTTTTTTATCAAAAACGATCAATATCTCAGCACCCCCACTCCCCGCGGACTTCTCGCGCCCCTGAAGTTTTTTTATCAAAGGGCAGCAGAGACAAGTGATACAGGGACACAGGTAAGGTCTTACAATGGCTTAGTGATTATAACAGTGCAGTTCAGCATTCAGTAACCCATACTTTTTGTGAATGTGTTTTTGATACTACATTCTGTTGAACACACACCTCAAAACCGTACCTAAGGAAAATTGGCTCAATTGCAAGAAAAGTAATAGACAGTTATGATATTACATTCTGCATAATTCGTATGCAAAATATTGTGGTTCCCTGCTTTAGTCTGTTAACACATTTCTATACTAAAAATGCTTGTGTAGTCCTGTGTCATACCTAAATGTCATATAACTGAATTGTATAGAAACAACTCACCAAAAGTGACTATTGCACAACTGATTTGACCAAAAAAATCCACCAAGGGGGGGAAACACCCCCTTCACCCCCCCCCAACCCCTCCTCGCCATACCTTGCCTTTTACTGAAAGGACGCCACTGCTCCACAATGGTGGAATGAACTGCCCACTGCAGTTGTACTGACTGAGCTGAAACCCGCCCAATTTTCCACTGTCTACTAAAAACACACCTCTTCAATCATTATCTGAAATACTAAATACTTTTACAATTATGTACTTTGCTACTATGTCTATACTACTATCTACTATGCTATCCATATACGACTACCTACTATGCTAATATAGTACTATGCATTCAGAGTGTAGCACTCAAGTTTGACGAACAATACCACTTATCCTTAGCTGCTGCCAGAGATGTACCCATCCTGCTGACTTGTTCACAATTTCTAAGTCGCTTTCGATAAAAGCATCAGCTAAATGACTATATGTAAACGTAATTGTGTGTGTGTGTGTGTGTGTTCATGCAGAGTGTACAGTGACCGGAAAGGGTACCAAACGGATCCAGCGGTGCTGTGAAAAGACAATAAAGAGAGAAAGAAGGATTGAAGCAAAGAAAGAAATCCACTCACTCGCTTTTACTGAATAACACTTCTTTTCAATTCTATTTAACAAAATAGTTTGTCTCCATAAATAATATGCATCTTCTTTTTTTTTTTTTTTCTCCTCCGTCACCTCAGACTTCATAATACACATTATATGTTTGAAGATATTTACATGTTATACACAGCGTGGGGAGCACAAAGGGCTGCTGCTGGGCTTCTCTGAACCTAGCGTTCGGCTTGAGGTACCCTCGTGTTTCATACGTAGTGTTGGGATGTGTGTTTTGGTACATCCAGGCAAACCCTTAGCTCTATTTTTGACTTTTACATATAAATGTCCAATTATGATTCCATGTGGGGAAATTACGACATCCCTCAACTCCTCCAGAGCAGCCCCCCTGGTGCCCCAAAAGTAATACAATTGATTGTATAATAACAGTGTTTATCTCTCTCTCTCGCTCCTTTATTCCAGATAGTACTCTCTGTTGGTTTTCAGGCACACTTTTATGTAACAGTATTGTCTATTTATATAAAAGAAAACAAAAGAACAATCTTTCATAGCGTCCGGCTACGGTAAGTCAGTGTCTCGTGGAAAGAACGAATGACAGTTCAATCAATCAATCAAAACACCTTTTACAAAAACAAAATGCCCATGTACAAGCCTGTGTTGGGGACGGGGGATGGGCAGTCGTACAGATGATTCAAACGGACATTCGGGGGGCACAGACGTGACAAAAGACTCAATAATAATAATAATAATAATGTCTTGGCGGAAAATGAACAAAGACACACCGACCTATCCCTGAAGCTCTAGCTTGTCCCCTTACTTCCCTGGAGAAAGGTCACCTTTCCGAGGCTTGGTCAACCATTCTTATCGAGCTGGAGGCTCCTCGGGTTATATATAAAAACAAAAAGACATCCATATTCAATTAAGATGCTACACTGCTTTGAGAGGACTCACGCAACATTTGAAATGGTTGTATGCCTGTCGACGGGGATGTTTTGTCATGAAGTGGGGAATATACAGTAATTTGTTGAAAAACATCAAATTGAATATGGATTAGGCTAATGCTATATAATATATATAATAGAACTCTTTGGGTAAAATGTGACTGACTCCCCAAATAATCCTTCAGAGATCAGATCCCAGTACTATTTGAGAGATAAGCTGTGTCTAAAAGCTCTAATAGTATGCAGTAGTAATTAGGACTGCCCCCCCCCCCCCTGGTTGATTAGGTGGTGGTTCAGGGCTTGCCAATAATATTTCCAACTATGCTTTGATCTTTAATAAGCACCATACGTGAAAATTATTGCATTAATTTGCAAAGAAGCCCCAGATGTATGGAAAACTATTTTAGATATCAGTAAGATAAACTGTTGGTTTTACTTGACAAAATCCTCTTCAGTCTCTTTATTTGACGGTGGCCCTCGTAGAGTAGGCTAATACTTGATCAATACACAATGAATGCAGCATCAACATAGTTGTGTCATAAAATATGTGTTCCACAAGTTGTTAGTATTTCTGTTGGGTTTAACTTAAAATAGTTTCAAGCTATCATACTCAAAATGCTTACTTGCTATAGACCTGTTCACTGTATACAAACATACCATATTCGAGCCAATCAGCAATACCAACTGAGTCACGTGACTAAGTTGCCCCGGACTTGCGTGAGTTGCTGCGCTAAAATAATACAACAGGGCTCTATGGAGAAACCATGGCACTCCCCTGACTAAACGTTGTTTCAAACGAAAACGGCTGGATGTCATTTAGCCAAATCAGCATGGCTGTGAGTCTTTCACCTTTTACATATCTAGCTTTGGCATGGATTGATTGTTTAGATCGCTAGCATGGCTAACAAATGCAAATATGTTGTAGTCTGCGCCGTTGTTCTGAACAGGATTACGTTCCTTTCGGCTCCGGTGATGAGCGAGGACACTGAGTGACGTATACAGCGAACAGGTCTATTGGAACAAGCTTTTGCACAGACTGTATCTCCTCCGTCTCAACTTCCCATAGAACGAGGCTAAATGGAAGGGTCTAGAAGATAAAAACTCCTAGGAGTCCAACATGGGAGAGTCATAACCCCTTATTATAAAACAATAAAAAACACTTGGAACATTGTATCAGAAATAACTTCAGCCTCCATTGGCTTCCAGGACAGAACGTGGCGCTACGTGTGACTTCAATTTCTTCTACCCATGTAGAGCCCAAACCCAAACTAGCCCCTAGCTGAGACAACAGACATCTTAAAGGAACACGCCAACATTAGACTAGTGGTCCGTATCCGCTTCCATTCATCTGTGCTAAGCTAGGCTAGCTTGCAGCCGGATAGCTTTCTACTGAACGCACAGAGAGGAACTTGGTATCTATCTTCTTGTCTTCTTCTTGAGAAGACGGTAAGTGCATTTCCCATGTTGACGTGTGTCGTATTTCCGGCTGCTCTCGTCTCTCCTGGATCTCCTGTAGCATTATTAATAGATGGCTCCTAACTTCATCTGTGGCTCATGCAGGCTCTTTAACTTAAACAAGGTATTCTAATATCTATATCGCTCTCTGATAAGGCAGGGGATTTCGATTTTTCAAAGTGGCAGTTTAAAAAAAGGAAAAATCGCTAGCTAAAAGTAGCTTATCATTGCACTGTACTGTAAGATTATATGGAACAGTACATATCTCCAAAACATATACTGTACCTAATTCAAAGGATGTTTGTCAGGATAGCCACCTCCTCTTAACAGACTTGAGCCATCTGCACCTCTTTTAAAAAAATAACACCATTCCCAACCTCTTAATACTTATTAATCATTATATCAATATCAATAATTATTTCCAGATATATTCACAGGTTCACAGGCAGAACTCAAGACCTCCATTTTACCACACCTCCCATGGCAAATTATCTTTCAAATACAAGGGCGTGATTCATTGGAATGACTCAAAATAATGCAATAATGTTTTCTTCTTTGAATGTTTCCAAATGCAGTCTCTGTAAGTTCTTAATTGACCACGATTGGACGTAGATAACGTAGATTTTTTTTCTTCAGTATTTCTGTCTCTTCCCTCTGTGACTTTGAGCTCGTATAAAGCTAATATAATGTTGTTGTTCTGTGTTTAATGTATTTTCTGAATCAAGTGTAGGCCTTGCCCGTCTGGGTCTCTTGCCTCTGTTTTGGCACTTATCTCTAAACATTTTTGTATTTGTTCTTTTGATCTTTTAAACATGATCAAAATGAACTAAACTAAACGGTGCACTCCCGCAGCGGGGGGGGGGGGGGGGGGGGGGGGGGCATAATGGAATTGCAATTTCTGGTAATTTAGTGTTAGCAATGTGGCTCTTAAAAATAGGCTACTTAGCAACACATATGATCCAAACATCACTTTACATCACTTATAAACAAACATCACTTTAGCTCTCGAGGGTTAAACGGGTTATTTCCCAGGATTATATTTGAAAAGTAATATAAAATAAATGTTATTTTATTTTATTAGATTAACACCCCCTCCCTCTCCTCTGCCATCTCCTCTGTTTTTGTAAGAAATATGAAATATATGGCTCCTGAGTTGGCCCAGTCTGAGTACCACTGGCCTAGAGTATCCATTCTCTATGCTGAGCCTATAAGTGGTGGTATTAAGTTACATCTTTCAACAGGTAACTTGTAATTGTAACAGAATACCTTTATAATAGGGATGCCCCGATCGATCGGCCACCGATCGTTATCGGCCGATACTCAGTATAAATATGCAATCTGTGAATTCCGATAATTAGTCATATTCGCCGATCAAGCAGCTCTCACTCGCTGTCTGTCTCAGACACACACGACCTGCAAACTGCCGCTGCTCCTCCTCCCTAGCCCCGCCCGCCCCCGTGTAGAGTTTGTAAACAAAGAGGTGCGGCTCCTCTGCTCGAGTCTGTAGTGCACTGCATTCGACCTGCGCTAACGTTAGCTACCTAGCTATCGTTACTGTTTAAACAAAATTACCCAGTCAACTATTCACGTTTAGTAGGCATTGTCTAACGGTATTTAGCCGGCTAGCTACCGATAGCTCCTGATATCAACAAATGATCCAGAAAGTCTAGTAGTTCATGTTCATACCTCAGTTAGCTTGCGTTAGCTGACGTTCGTTTACTGTTCAAAACGAAATGTCCCATTGAACTAAAGTTCTGTCTTAATGTCATCTAGCCGGCTAGCAGTAGCTACAGATAGCTCTTGATATCAATGTCTTATAACATTGATTTAATGCGTATTCGAGCTGAGGGCTTGCTGAATGTGAAATGACCAAAGCACTTAACGTTACCAATGGGGTCCCGCTGCAGCGCCGGAGAATCCTTTTTGGAGCTGGGCTACTAGAGTACACACAGACAGTGGAGCTGTTTGCAGATAGTGAGCATTTTGACTTGTTGCGTGGTGGCGATGTCTCGCAGTCGCAGATAATACAAGTACAAGTCTAATTATATAATATATATATTTTATAAAAAAAAAAAAAAATTATATAAAATAATTTTTTATTTCTTTTTAATCAAAGACAATCGGTATCGGATCGGTATCGGCCGATATGGCTCACGACGATCGGTGATCGGTATCGGTGGCAAAAAACGTGATCGGGGCATCCCTACTTTATAAAGTAACCCTCCCAACCTGGTTACTACTGAAGCATTTTAATGGACACTACACAATAGGGGCCAGGTCTTACACAGAATGTTTGTGTCATTATTTTTCTTCCAACATGGCTGCCATTGGTAACTATTTCAAAAGAAAATGTCTTTGCAGTGGTAGAGAAGGCATGATATTACCGCTCCACTGTGACTTGTTTATACGATCCAGTAATTAGACACCAAATTATAAAACACATCGCAACAGTTGTTTTTTCCCTCATGTATCTTCCAACATGGAGGACCAATGGCCATTCTAAACATTCCATGAAAGGCCTCCATTGTCTATGCTGCCTTCTCTTCTGTGTGGAAGTTGATGCTTGCCTAATCTCATCCTTCTTTGTTGAGCTCTTTCCTTGCAGCGAAGGCGCTCAAATTGCTCCTAAAAAAAAAAAAAAATGGCAAACGTTTGACACTTTTAGTACTTTAGAGTGCTTTTCCATCTCTCTGTAAGCTAATTGTTAGCTTCTGGGTGATGCTACTTACCTTCCTGCCAGATATTGTGCTTCTAGCCAGAGGTGAGGTGAACTAGAGGCAGAAATTGGCAGGAAGGCAAATTACATCTCAACAGTTCACAATGGAGATGGAAAAGTGCTAAGTACTAAAAGGTTAAAACTTCTGCCATTTTATTTTTATAAATATTTTTGGAATGGGATTCTACAACTTCTAGGAGCAATAAGACACATTTTCTGCAAGGAGGGAGCATGGGAAAGACCCATGAGAAAAAGTGTACCTATCTCAAACCCTACCGCCTTTTCTTGATCCTCCAATAACTGTTGCTTCCCTTGTTTGTCTGAGGGAAGCAATAGTTGTGATTGGAGGATCAAGAAAAGAGGGCAGGATTTGAGATTGTCAATTGTGTAACGTCTAATGCTTCAATAGCGACACAATTGTCTCGGTTAGGGCCCAACCTAGAATAGTGAATGTTACTCAAGTAGGCTTCTCAGTGGGTCAGAACTCACACCTACTCTCGATTTAAGAGACCAGTCACAGCCGTAGAAGTAGAATTGGATGTGGCAAATCACCGAGTGCAACGTTAGTTATAGTTTATACAGAGACAACATGTTGAAATGTTGGCTAATAAAAATGTCATAGTACTCGTATGTGCTTTGGTATTTATAAAGTTGTAAATACAGAAAAAAAAACTATCTGGGAATTTGTTCACATGGAGTTCACACCCTAATGGCAACCTTTGACTGACATTGCCTGACGCCCACCCTTTTCTGCAGCTTTGTAAAGCCGGAAGCTGGAGCAGTAGTTTAGGGTTATGTCTCTGGCCTGATGACATACAGACCTGGTTGGTTGTGAGCTCATTTTAATCTATAGTAAAGCACATTTTCTACAAATAATAGAGACCCGTAGTGGAATTCCCCCTTTAAACTACAGCCAGCAATGTTTTCAACACAGCAGGCAATAACCTGCTGTTACTTACACAGTTGAAAACTCGACACACATTTCCTGAAATGTGATTTGATACTACTGTAGGCTATAGCTAAATAAACTAATGTGTTAGATTAATTACAAGCGTGTTTTCATACAGTGTGCATGAGCCAACATGTCATGATGAAGATAGTACTGCTCACAAGGCTACCAGCAGGTAAAAACATTTTCCTAAACCATAGCCTAGCTGACGTGGCTGTGTGTGTGACAGAGCCTAGAAAGGGTCCATTATCAGGAATCCATGATAATGTCACACATCATTCTACTCTACCAACCATTGTGCTCTGCCCTATTACAATACACTGATGAGGGGTACAATAATGAGACATAAATACATTTTCATGCTAGCTAGTTAGCAGTAGGTTACTTAGCAAGAGGTGGGGGAATTAATAGGAGGCGATGTCCTCACTGAAAACTCAACACACGTCATTCATGTTAGGGATGGCCATCGTGTGTGTGTGTGTGTGTGTGTGTGTGTGTGTGTGTGTGTGTGTGTGTGTGGAGGGGGGGAGCATGGAGGGGGTACAATCTTTTATTAGTATTTGAATAGTTCCCAGTGACTATTGAATATTTTGTGAGTTTTGCCCATCCCTAATTCATTAGTGAAATTTACTTGTGCAATACCAATCAATTGCTTAAATATAAGGAATGTCAATTTCAATAAATAAAATATCTTCTCAATTTGATGTCAAAACTAGCCAAATCGTTAGCCTAGTTTACCCTAGTTTTTTCTAAATAATCAAAAGAGGTGAAATACATCACCTTTTGACCATACTGGAAATACATCAGTACTATGGACCCAAAATATAACAAAGATTATTTAAACCCCTTTTTAAAAAATGGTAAAGTTTAAAATGTCAACATGTTTCTAAGACCCTAAACATGGCAAATATGTTGCTCAATCCAATAAGCCTCCTCTGCTATTTCTGGTATAAGCCATTTTACGATTAATTCCATTCATTTTGTCGAGTCCCTTGTTTGCTTATTCACCCAGGACTGGTGACAGAAGTAGCGAGGGAGCTCCATGTCTCCTTCCTGTCTCTGATTTCACCTCCTTGCTTTGGTTAAGGACTCCTGGAGTTCTGTTATTTCTCTACCTCTTCCTCTGTACTCCTGGTATCTAGCTAGCTCCAGTAATGTGAGAAAGTAGTATACATGAGACTGGTGCATCCGGGTACTGACTCTACTCGTGATCACGCCTAGTTTTGGGGAAACAAACACCATTTCCCCATATAATGCTAGACGATTATATTTATTGAAACGTTAGTTTTGTGAGCGCATCAAGTTAAGTCAAGCAAACACATTCCAACACTGGCTGCCAATGAGCGTTTGCCGCTAGTGTGAAAGATCCGTTTTCAGGAAGATCACTTCAGTCTTCCCCTCGGGGCGCGGGATATTTCCCAATTTCCTTACCTCGACATTTAATATTATGCTTATGACTCTCCGGATGATCTAACACTGTGAGATAATTACTATTTCTGGGACTTGAACTTGAACTAAGTCTTCAACGTATGTCATGTTTGTTTTTGTCCCCCCCCCCCCCTCAAGTCCCCACAAGTCTGTGCTGATGATATCATACCGGTCTGTATGATGTGAGTTGTGATTGGTAAGTTACTGTACCCACGTGGGGGGTGGGGGGAGGGGTGGTACATGCAAATGTATGTGTGCCTGTCGTAGCCAATCGCCGTCCTCACACAGCTTTTGGGGGAAATATCTACAGTATACAGCTGCCTTTCCAGAGGAGTTCGCCAAGGGGCAGAACGCCTCTTCTTGACATATTGGTGTCAGTCAGGGAAAAGCATGGTGGTTCAAACCAAAATGTCTTGATGGATTTGACCGTTTTCTAAGAAACCAAAACCGCTCTTAAAAGAGCACAAAGTGTGAACGAGGCATCGTTGAAGTGTAACAGGGAAGAGTGCGCTGTGACACCGGGACGAGGTGTGTTGTTTGCGGAAGTCCCGAGGCCGCGCGGCGGTCCACCCGGCTGCTAGGGGCGACAGTGGCTCAGAAGGTAGAGCGGTTGTCTGGTAATCGGAAGGTTCCCGGTTTGATTCCCGCTCCTCCCGGGCAGCGTGTCGAAGTGTCCTTGAGCAAGACACTTAACCCCTAACTGCTCCCGATGAGCAGGTTGGCACCTTGCATGGTTGCCCCCGCCGTCAGTGTGTGAATGAATAGTTGAATGTGAGGAACAAAATTGTAAAGCGCTTTGGATAAAAGCGCTATATAAATGCACCATTTACCATTTAGGGAATACCGCAGAGAGAGCATGTCATGTTGGTCCAATAAGAAGGCTTGGTCTCGTTTTATGCTGGATTGAGCTGTCTTCCTCGTCCCACTGCGTTGGCTCGTTGCTGTCAGAAAAGTGTTGGCTTGATGATTAACTAGCCTCAGGTGAAGAACAATAGAAAGGACATGTAGCACTTGAAGAGGTCTCAGCTGTTAGCATGAAACATCAAGGCCCTACTTTAAATAAGATTCATATCTGGAAGAGTGACAGTCGGCGGCGGCAGAAATGCCTTTGAGCCTCTCATCTGAAACACTCTTTTCCTCTTCTTCTCAATCCCCACAGCTGTCACTTCCAAGACATACAGTCATATATATATATAGGCGTAATAATCCTTTGATAACGTAATTAAGATGAACCCAGCACCTCCATTAATCAAACCGTAAAAAGAAGGTATGGAGCGCCGAGATTGATAATTAACACAGATATGTCCGTTTTTGTTAAAGGAATCTTGAGGACCGGTGTGTTTTTCAAGCCAGATAGATGAGGTCTGACTTTTCACGGTGATCAGCGTTAAATCATTCTGGCTTAACGATGGAAATGACCGCAGCTACACAATGAGGCGCCCTATTGAACTCCACCCACATTTTCAATCTCGTCATTTCTCCGTCGGACCCATTACATCTGCAGTACCTTTTAAAAAAAGAAACATTTTGAAAAAAGGAGGTAATATGATCTTCTGACACCTCTTAAGTTGGGGGGGGTGGTCCTTCATCCTGTGTTCATTTCTGCCTCATTACAGAGCACTAGGAGCTGCTATTAAGTAGCACATCCATAAAAACCAGGGCCAGGGTCCAACAGGTTAATGCAAGCGGATTTTCTTGAAATGGAAATAAATACAGGTGATGAATAGCGTGAGCTTAGCAGAATTCACCTTTGAATTAATTACTAGTATTTATCATCTCAGAAATTGTGTGTGCGTGTGTGTGTGTGTGTGTGTGTGTGTGTGTGTGTGTGTGTGTGTGTGTGTGTGTGGAAAGGGGGTGTTGTTGGTTGCAAGTCGGGCTGGGGTTTGTTCAGAGTCTGTTGCCTCAACGCTTGAAGCCCGACCGTGGGATTAGAATCTATAAAGGCATTAGCCCGATGTCGTACAGACCTGTGCTGGCCGCACGCTGCAGTGGCGGGAGCATGCAGATATCAGCAGGAAAGATCGATAGTAATAACCTATTCCACGAATTACCCCCTGCCTGTGTGTGCACAGGTTGTAGCGTCCGGCAGCCTGCGAATTGAAACTAAAACGACTGCGTGGTAGTGGATAACTCCAGGGTTGTTATCCTGTTGTGGTAGGCTATGAAGGATGTCGGTGTTTTTCAATGTATGTAACGTATATATTGGGGGGAGATGACAGCATCTAACGGTGCCAGGTCAGAGAGGCAGCTGTGCATGGTGACAGTGGGGGAGGCGGTTTAGAGGCAAGCAGGAGTCAGTTGGAGCAGCGAGCAGGGTGTTTGCATTCCATAGCACATAAACAACTGATAACAGCGGCAGGAGGTTTGGGTCAGAGCGATGGAGAGTTTGACATTAATGAAACGGCAGTTTAATGTGTGTTAAAGGTTAAAAACCGTTGCCATGACGGCGCGTCACATGACAACCAGAAGAGAGGCCAGGCCTGTCGTTGCTATGGCTAGAATATAGAAACGTGAGTTTCTTCCGGGTGTAAGGCAGACTGAGAAACGAACCACACAGAAGAGAGGAACCACCAGAGACTTTGAGAGACTTTGAGACGGCTCCCTCCTCCCATCACAGAGAGGGGGGGGGGGGGGAAGGGCAGCACTAGAGAAGTGCCACGACGACAGGCTTTTGGAATAACCACCAGGCCGCGATGACCCCCGAGCGGGGTGAAAGGAGAGATCATCAGAATAGACTTTTCAAGGACAATACGAATTGGTTCCCATCTGATTATGAGGTTTTGTTTATGGAATAAACAACGTTTCTCCGGGAAAGGTATTACGCTGTCAAGTGTCGAATTCTTACGAAGGTGGTGAATACTTATGGTTACGGAGTTGCATTAAAGGGGAATGACAAAGATTGCACAGCCAGTATGACAAGACAGAGGGAAATAAACACAACACAGACACTACACGACGACAACGATGCAGAGGTGATAACACAAGCCAAACAGATGAAGAAGTGATACTGGCTGAACCATCAGAATCTAACAGCTATGTACTTTCCCTTGTGTTACGGAGTCTCGTAGCATATTTGAACGGGCTCACCACAGACTTCATTTCACAAACTCAACACAATAATATGTTAACAGCACTTTGCGTTGCATATATACAATACTTCCCAGTGCTCGACTATCCGCATCCTTCTGCCTGCTGTAATCTGCCACCATCCAGGGCATTCCCGCATTTTGAAAGGTCCCATAACTACTTTTTGTACCTAGAAATACATCAGCTACTATGATCTATTCCTTTTGAAAGTATCAAATATTGGCGTGAAATTTAAACAATACATATTGCCGTTTTTAAAACGTTACACGGTTTACCCAGAATAGGGATCTAACCAGCTGGTTGTACAGTACATGCCTAAACTTAAGACTATCTGAATCTCACTCTAACCTGTACCACTCCTTTATCATTGCCTAATCTGAACCTCAGCCTAACCAGGAAAAACCTAATTTCCCTGATAAAAATAGGACATATAATATATTTTTTTAGCATGTTGCACCAACAAAAATAACCTCTGGGGGGGCGCTGTACAGGGCTTATACTTATGGCACGGTAGTCTAATAAAGTTTCAAAAGCATGGTATATGGGCTTTTAGGATACCGCCGGTAACATCATCTAAGGTGAGTTCTTGCCATGAAAAAAAAAAGAAGGAAATCCCCAAAACAAAAACATTTTCCATCAAGACAACCATGTGTCTGTGTGTTCTGCGTCAACAAGCTGAAGTGGTAAAAGGTGAGTACAGCTCTGCGGCGCTCTCATCAGTGTCAATCCCAATGAGAACAAAGGAAAAAGAACGTGCCGTACCTTGTGTGCTTACAGTTGGTTTTTCCGCTGTTGGTATTATTTTTTTTACCACCCCTGCAATCGTGCCAGAAGGCTAACAACAAGCAGATGACATAAATACAGAAATCAACAGAGCATTTCAGTGCCAGTGATTAGGAAAGAGTTCATGAAATATATAAACTCTTGTGTGTCTGTTTGTGTGTGTGTGTCTGTGTGTGAGAGAGAGAGAGCAGCAAGTCAAGCAAGTCGATCTGAAAATATATAGAACAGATTCAAACAGGAAAGTGTAAAGAGTCTCGGGGAAGGAAAGGGTAAAGTCGTTTTCGTAGCGTGAAGAACCCTGCCAGAGAGAGAGAGAGAGGTGTCTCCCCTCTGCCTCGTAAACTCAGTCTCAGGTCGCCAAAGACATTGTGCTCCTGTCCCGTCAATCCTAAACGTAATGGTGCCGGCGTGAAGCCGGGGCCTCTCTCGCCTAAGCCTCACCGACATCAAAACCTCCCCCTGCTGCCCGGCGGTGGTCTCTATGACAACGTCTGGCCGTTGAGGCACTCCCGCCGCAAGCACTGCGCCGGCTTCCACCAGTCCCCGTTGTGGCAGCGGCAGATGGTGCAGTCGTCCACCTTCACTTCGATGCCGGCCGGGATGATCGTCGTTCCGGCGAAGCAATTTGGACCTGTCGCCATCGGGGAAGGAAAGAGGGAGAGAAGAAGAAGAGGAAGAAGTCTTTATTTGTAGCACACACTGCTACATTGTCATGCAGCGAACGCACACATGCAAGATGGGCGACACACATAGGAACAGGGCTGTCCCTGACTAAGAATTTGGATAGTCGACTATGATTGGCCGAAATTTGCCGATAGTCGACTATTACTATTAGTCGACTATAAAAAAAAAGGTGTAAAAAAAAGTATAATTATTTTTTATTATTATTATTTTTTGTATCATTCCATTTGGGCTGTGCGGGGTGCTTAATGTCTGAAGGAGTCGACGGAAGCCTTCTTGTCCTCTGCAAAACCATGCAATTGGTCCACTGATGGATACATCTTGATATTTGTCTAGTCTAGTGTGTTCATTAGATGGGTAAAATCCTCTTTCAGTGCCTCTGTGCCTGTTTTCTTAGGCAGTTAGCCTTGCTGGTATGCGTGCCATTAGCGTTAGCCACGCTTCTAGGCCTCTTTTCTTTTGGAAAGAATGATAAAAAAAAATTAAGTATTAAAAAAAAAAAATAATAATAACTTGATTTTTTTACTAAGAGGTTGGCAGTCGACTACGGCTCCTTTCGATCGATTAGTCGACTATTCGACTAATCGGGGTCAGCCCTAGAACACACATTTTTTGGGGATGAAATTTACTCTGCACTTCCCGTCGTCCTTCCCCCTCTAGAGCAGCCGGGAGCAGACATGGGCTGCTGCGTGGGGCAGCGCCAGGGGACCAATCCAAGTGCTCCTGTCCGTCTTCGTCAGGGACACAACAGCGTTAGCGATCTGTCCTGCGTGTTTTTCCATTGGGTTTTATCTCTTTTTTTTGCTGGAAGGGAAACTCTTGCGAGCACGGGGAGAACATGCAAACTTCACACAGAATGGCCCGGGAGATACCCCACCTGGGTACCTGGCAACCCAGGACCTTCTTGCTGTGAGGCAACAGTGTTAACCACTGCACCTTTTTTGGAGGGGTGGTGGAGTGATGTGCGAGGAGGAGCCACAGGGAGTTTGAGTTTAGTCAGAAACACAGATCTTTTCACGGGCACACACACCGTCTGGCTTGTTTTTGTAACACTAAAGCGCTTTTTGTTAGTCTTCCCCCTTCTCCCCCGACGCAGAGCGCTTTGCATCCTAATGCGCCACGAGTGGAGAAGGCTGAGAGAGAGAGAGTGAGAGACAGAGAGAGAGAATGAGAGAGAGAGAGAGAGAGAGAGAGAGAGAGAGAGAGAGAGAGAGAGAGAGAGAGAGAGAGAGAGAGAGAGAGAGAGAGAGAGAGAGAGAGAGAGAGAGAGAGAGAGACTATGAAAAAGGCCACAGACTCCTGGAATTCTACACACATAGGCACGTTTGCATACAGTACATGCCGTTTATCTGCACACACACTGTACCGACTTCCGTAAACAATAAAGAACTCTGATAAGTTGCCTTTATCCTTGAAATACTGCTAAGATTTACTTGCTGCATATCCCTGTTTTTTTCTTTTTTAGGCAGATAAGACTTTAATTCGCCTGATTTGTTTGATATTGCGTCTTTGGAACAGTTCATACTGATTGTGTTACCGATAATCATTACAGATAAAAGGCGACGGACTACCCCCCAAGGTACATTTTGTGTGGAAAACCGCCGTTGCATTTCCTAAAAATGCATTAATATGTTTGAGGTAAACACAGCGTGAGATTAGCATTTCTATTTTCTCCTCCAGCCGTGGGGTGAGGTGAGGCTGCATGCTTTTTCTTTTTCTTCTTCTCCATGCTCCCTCTCTGGAGGCATAAAAGCATGCATGTGCCAAGAATTCACCCCGGGTTTTAATCATTCACAACGAGGCGATCATCAACTCAATTGGTGTGACGGTGACTTTGGGTGGCACTGCTAAATTCGGGTCTATAAAACCTGCCAAGATCCAAGATCCCCGTACTGATGATGAAGAACTTGTCCCTGTCCCGTAACTCCTTCCAAGACACAGTAGCTTGGCCCGAGCTAGTATTCATGTACTATTACGACGTATTACAACGACCTTGATTCAGTCCAGTCAAAACTTAGCATGTGCGGTGAAACGAGAAGCAGGGTGCTTGTGTGCCTTTGATAGCGCACTTGGGGCCGTGGGGCAATAGAATGCAAATCCGCAATATTACTCAACTTTGAGCGCAGTGTTTGAGAGAAGCTGATATTGAGAGCTTTGAGATGACCTGTCTGGAGGCCTGAGCGTTTCCTTGATTATCTCTCAGTATTTTATCCTTCTTCCTCTGGGATGTTGACTCTACTCTGAGATTTGCATCAAGAGCATCGGAAACGGCCCTCAGCATCCGCTGCACCAGAGGGGCCCACATTAACATAAACTCACAAGCTTCTGCACGCTTTCGTTTCAGACTGGCAAGGACAGAGATTCAGATCTGCCATAGGCTACTCTGCCTTGGTTCAACATTCTTCTACTACATTCTGTTCATGGGTAGAGCTAAGACACAACAGGCCATTGTTGTAGTCGAGTCACTAAATATCGAGTCCGAGTCGAGTCTCGAGTCCCCAGTGTTCAAGTCCGAGTCCAAGTCCGAGTCATCAAGGTTGAGTCTGAGCTGACGTACAAATAAAAAAAGGTCTACATTAAACATAAATGACAGTGGTAACTATTTCAAATGTAGTTTATTTACTTTGTGACACAATAGCCAGCCAAATGTCAAATGATTAGGGCCTATTACAAAACAAATCTTAAAAAAAAATTATAATAATAATTAAAAAAAATAATATATATATAACTCTAACCCTAACTAACCTTACTGTCATGCACTTGTTACTCAGCTGATAGAGTTGTACCCTTCCTGCTGTCTTGTTGTACAAAACTTGTAAGTCGCTTTGGATAAAAGCGTCAGCTACATGACAAAATGTTAAATGTAATGTAAATGTAAATAACTGTATTTATCAATTAACAAGTCAGAGTCCTCGTCTGCACCTTCCGAGTCGAGTCCGAATACAGACGATGCTTGAGTCCTGGACTCAAGTACTACAACACTGCAACAGGCATTCAATATATATCTATATATAATGTGTGTGTGTGTGTGTGTGTGTGTGTGTGTGTGTGTGTGTGTGTGTGTGTGTGTGTGTGTGTGTGTGTGTGTGTGTGTGTGTGTGTGTGTGTGTGTGTGTGTGTGTGTGTGTGTGTGTGTGTGTGTGTGTGTGTGTGTGTGAAAGGCACAAGAGGAACAATCCTATCATCCATCCCTGTCCCCAGCTTCAGCTGTATAGCCCAGGGACGAGTCTCTGGTCCATTCGGACATGATAAAAGCCCTTCAATCTGAGCTTGGAGGAGACATTGAGAGTGCCAAGCCTTAACTTTCATTGATCGACCTCCGGACAGCTGCACAGGTTACAGGACAGCCCCCCCAGAGGTTGATGAAGGAAGCAGGGCAACCGGCATGGCTGCCAAGTGTGATTCTTTATGGCTTGATAGACTTAAGTGCGCCGGAGTGCAAGGACACAGTTTCCACTACTTGTCACCACACCACAGAGGACACACCGCCACACCGGTCCCAGGGATCTGCACGTTCACAGCCAATACAATTTATTATATTAGTTAGCAGCAATGGTTTGTCTTATGTCCAAGCTAGCATATGACATATTTTGTTAAGTTGCTTATTTTCAATCACATTGACTCACGCATTGCGTTATATACACTGCTGGAAAGAAGGCTCTTACTCTACTCCTACCGTGAAGCAAGTGATGGTTTCTTACTAAAGGTGAGGTTGGTAATACCAGAGAAATGAGCAAGAGTCAGCTTACATGTCCAGCAGAAAGAGAGCAAGATCTGCATCACTTTTCAAGCCTGGTGCTATGCACACACTACATACCATACCAGCTTTAAGCTGTATTTTTCTTTTTTAAATAATAACAAATATTTCCCGCGATGGTGATGTTAGTTTTTTGATGCAACCCAGGGAATACCATTTGGCAGGCCAAACCAATCTGATTGGTTGACTTTGAAGCGTCATCCTTGACAATCCTGTTAAGATGCAAGTATATTTCTGCTCTGCATTCTTTAAAGGCACTAAAGGATTTCGACTTCAATAATATCATGCAATGTCCTTGTCCACTTGCAGAATGTTGAGACTGGTGAGAATGAAAGACAATTGCAGAGACCCCGACAAGTCCATACACTTTAAGGACCGGCCACGTATATATACGTGTTTCGGTGCCATGCGTTGTGGACCAGAGCCACGTATATAGCCGTGGCAAGTTGTTATTGTTTTATTCCATATTTATAACGCTATTAACGTCCGCGATCGAGATGCATGACCTACCCACATATTTGATTTTCAAAACATGCAATACCGGCCAGATCCGCTTAGGGGCGCCATCGCTCCACTGCAGTATCATTGAGGGCGATTGTACAAAAAAAATATTTTACAGTCTGTGGGCGGATCATATGAGCCTCGATTCCAAACGAAGACCCTCCATCTTTGATCCCGTTACCGAACGCATATTTCAGCCTGGAATAATGGGATTTATGATTAGCCAATGGACATAGATGCTCTGTAATAGTCCGGATGCTACGCAGTTTGTTTTATTTCATTCGTATATATACAGTAGAAATGGCGTTTGATATAACGGCGCCAACGTTTAGCCTATTATCTAGCTTCCTGGAAAAAAGACGAGACGAAAAGCGTGAAAAAAAATATTCACAACGCTATAAAATGACAACCAACCGATGGATTTTTTTTTCTTTAAGCCATTATGAAGGCACGGTTTATGCACTCAAGTGACAATGAGAATGGACAGATAGCATTTCTATAAATTATATATATAGCTCTTAGAAAGTACATCGGTTTGTAAACAAACCTCTGTTCTCTGAGGCATAAATCGCCGCAAGACTGTGGTCGCCAAAGTGTTAATATCCTCTATTTTGTGTTGATACTGTGTACGACCAGGTTGGATCCACAGAGTTTTGGCACAAAGGAAGCCTTTCCACACAAACTTGCTTTATCAACAAAAATAACGTTCACATCACAGTTAGCAAGGGCTGTTCCTCTCCTCTAGTCATTAAAGATTCATTACAATGTAAAGCGTGTTTTTCATTATTGTTGCATTTTTAACAGAAGGTATGTTGATGTAAAATTAACTAAAGCCCTTTGATCACTATCCCCCTGGATATCAACAAAATCAAGCCATTCTAGATATGCAATCTGCTTCCTTGAAGATATTACATAATATACTCTGGTTACTCTGATTGGCCCATCAGTCAATCACACTATGTCTGATTGGTCCCTCCTTCAATCCCACTATGTCTGATTGGCCCATCAGTCACATCTGAGTGTTGTAAGGACACTAAGTGCTTAACAATCAAGCATCTATAGCAGGGGTGGGCAACCTTTTTAGACATGATATCTAGTCTACTTTGTCCTTTTCCCAGACTGGAGAGATCTACCATCGCCATAGCCCTACCATAGCCAAGCAGACAGTGAGAATGACAGCTGCTTTTAGGTTTTATTATAGGCTGCAGAATAGAATCAGAATAATGCAAACATATAATGAGTCAATAATTTAATATTAACACTTTCACTGCCACACACGAGATATCTCGGGTTTCCGATAGTTATGTTGAAAGCCACTCACGAGATTTCTCAGATTTTTTTTAGCTATCTGAAATCATATTGCATCATGCGAGCCTACCCGAGTATACCCGAGCGCCGCCGGTGATCATATGTGGAAAAAAGCGCCCCCTATCATCTCCCAGATGACATTAAGGGATTTTGGAATGGACTCAATGAAAATGGATGGGGAAAAAAATCCGGTACTCCACATTTTCCAGTCCACTGATCCAGCCGGGGTTACCACAGTTCATTCTGGAGCCTCTCAGCCCCGCGGAATCATGTGTACTACTGTATCACGTTGGATCCATACACTTATCGATTTTTTCGAATGGTGATCAGGAATTGGAATATACCAGTTGGATACCATCTGATGTCAGGTAAGGAATCTATGTTATCAGTGTTAGGATAATCAGACAAATTTTGATGAAGATATAGGCTGTTTTGTGAAATGGGCTCTTTCGGTTTTACTGAAAAAATCCATGAGGAAATGAACACGCCGATTATCCGTGCGCGCCTCGAATGGGCGTGCGTGTATGTATAATATTGATCATCTAGCGTTTATTTGAAAACGATTCATAAATAGGCCGACAAATATCAACGTTCTGGAATATTCCAGTAAAAGACGATTATCATAGAATGCCCCAGAATGGAAGGTTTTTTACCTCAAAACGGGTGCTTTTCAAAATGCTCTGAAACGGAAATGAAGCGATAAAAAACCAATCTGCCTTGACAGCACAGACTGGAAAAGTATTCTTTGATAAGCGACGGGCAGATTAGACACATAGCCATTGTAACTGAGGGGTACAATTCCCTGACTGTATTGATAAGTATGGTATCATTAAACCACTACCGCTTTATGTACTTTAATTACTGGCCATACAGTACATGATATATAAATATGATGAACACTTCCCACAATGAATCGGTTCCACACCAAATGGTAATTAAGTATTTATTGCAGCAAAAGGTACATAATATACTTCTCTGTATTTTACTTTGGATGCGCTTATAAGGCAAAGGAATGTGCGTAGGCAAATCAATAACGAATGTCCATTCTCTGGTTACGCAGGAGGTAATTATACAACCTGAATCTTAGGGAATTATATCTATGGTACACTAGTAATATATAGCGGGAGATACTGGAAGGGTCCCCCCGGTTGTAAGCCAGCAGGGGTAGAGGATCTGTCGGTAGTAGAGAGTCTGGTCAACGATGACTAAGGAGACTCCAAGTACAGGAGACGGTGCAATAGTCTCTTGATCCACAGACGAATACAGCTGTTCTCCGTAGACTGTAGCTCCACAGTGAAGAAAGCTAGCCGGCCTCAGGCTCTCTGAGGCGCAGACTCGACTGGTCTCCTCACAGGGTAAATCCAACACGTGTAGGCGTCGGCGATTCTCCGCTCCATAAATCACAGGACCAAAACAAATATAATCCAGCCGCAAAGGGCTATGTAGTCGTCGGGTAGATTAATCCAGTGTACATGTCCACACGGTTCTCGTCTAGGTCTCCTCGGGTGAAAGCGCCATGAAAGCAGCCCAGCCTGGATAAGCACTCTAGCTGGTACGAGGAAGCGTTGGTGATGCTGGTCACTGTAGAACTTTAGCCGCACGATACACTATACACAAATAGACTATTACTGACTTAATAGAAATATGTCGCACTCGACGGTATAGCGCCAAACTCTGACAATTCAGTTATTAATTCGCACGCGGTCTCAATGCTCTATTTGGGGCCAAACAGGCCATACTTCACCGCACGGAGTATCGTGGGTGAGGCTTCAACTTATTGGGTAACTCTACTTCTGTATTCACCTGCGCCATATTTATATGCACGGCGAACAAACTAGTGCCAACCTCATTTCTGTCTCGTATCCCTGGGCAAGGCCGGGCATGCACAGACATGTCTTGACGGTGGCTTTGAACCTGACTCTGGAGGCACGGCCCCGGCGCCTGTGGACCGCTGTCCAATAGGAGAATGAAATATTATGGTCTGTAATAGGCTAAAGGGATATTCCGTGTATATGTACAAGGAATATACAAGGGATATCAAACGATATACAAATACTATGCAATATATATCAATCAATAAATATATATATTCGGTTTAATCTGATCCTTTGTAACAGCCATAATTTAAAACATAGATTAGGCGATATTAACGTTAACATTGAAGTGGACTGTGGCATCAAGGGGGTAAAAAGGAAAACCCGGCGTGGCACTCAAAGTGTTAATAATAAAATGTAAATAAATATATTCTGACTATTTGGGAAGAAAAGTATTTTGCACATTGATATCATCAAATAATACTAATACAATTATGGGACCTATACATGCATACCACTTACTCCTGGTTACTTTTTAACACTTCATATTTAACAAGTTCTGAGTACCTGGGGAGAAAGGTTTTTTAAACATGGATATTAGCCTTCAGTGTGGCGGCCCCCACCCTTGGAACTCTTTCCCGGCTGAGATCCGTTCTGCCACATCCATGGACTCCTCCTTTAAGACAGCCCTGAAAACCCACCAATTCACGAAGGCCTACGGCCTCTAGTCATTTATTGTTATTATTTATTTAGTTTATTCCTGTGTCTTTTTTGTTGCATTGTAAAGCATCCTTGGGTTTCTTTAAAGGCGCTATACGTTATTATTATTATTATTATTATTATTATTATTATTATTATTATTATTATTATTATTATTATTATTATTATTATTATTATTATTATTATTATTATTATTATTATTATTATTATTATTATTATTATTATTATCATTAAATAATAATAAAACAACACTTAAAATGCTGATGATAGCACTTGCTCCTATTTTGGCTTTTTTGCTTTAAAATTCAAGATTAAGAAAAAAAAGATTCCTTATTGTTCCAGATGTTTATTTGAGAAGTCAAGAATTGCACAATACAAAATAATCAATATTATATATTAATTAGGGCTGTCAGTTTATCAATTAGATTAATTAATTACACAGCAAATTATCGCGTTATGAAAATTAACTTTTTAATATGGCCATTTGCATGTTCTTGGTATCTGATTCTAGGGACATCTATAATGGATCTCAGGGAATGTATTCCCAGTGTCAGAAATACTGTGTCTGTTACTAGGCTTGAGTAAATTGTAATGAACCAAATGAGAATATCAATATTTTTTTTTAAATCTTTGACTGTGAATAACACCATGCTAAAATTGACCAGACCTGAGAAATCTAAGCAAATTAATAAATGGAAGATGATTAAACAGAAGGTTTTGTAGATACAGTACTGAATTCTGCCATCCGGACACATGCAATTTGAAATATGATTATAGAATATAGAATATCAGGCATAAAATGGTTATGCGATTAAAATGCGATTAATTAGATTAATTAATTACAAATCCTGTAATTAATTAGATTTTTTTTAATCGCCTGACAGCACTAATATTAATATATGATTCTTTCTTATTTTAGAGGCAAAAAAAGTCCAAGCAGAAAACGTACAAGAAAGCCCTCTGTGTCCAACTGCGTTGCCTCTTTGCCTTGTCACTCCAGTTCTGATGCACATCCTGTAGTAGCGGAGGGTACGCCTCTGCAGCGTTGCACAGTTCATCTGTACTCTGATTTTGAAAGCCTGAAATGAGCTGATAGTGTCTACCACATGTCTGTATTTTCCTTGCAGCTATAAATTCAGCTCATTCTGTATCTCTGTCGGGTCTACAAGGAAAGACAAATCCATCAGCCACTGCTAGTTGGGATTTCAGTTCTCAGGCACCTTTCTTTTTCTCACTTCACTGTTGGCTACATCTTGTCAAACCATTTGTGAGTGACAGGAAATGCCAGGTTCCCTTTTTTTTTGCCAATGCCGCACAGTTGTTACATATGAGGCAGATGAGAATCCTCTTGCCAATCTGTGTTGCAATGGTAGGTGTTTTGTCTCTTCCCAAACCAATTCTCAATGGCGCAGTCTTATCAGCTCAGTTGTGGTTGTAAGCAGGTAATACACCTGGCTGAGTGTGACGTATTTGTAATCCCAGCAGGGCTATTCATGACGTAATTAAAAAAAACACGAAATGAGGGGAATTCGCTCCAGAGGGTGGAGCCAAGGGAAAGACAGTGAAAGAAGAAGGCGGGCTTAAGAGCCACACAGGACAGGGATTGATTGGGATTCACATTTAAAACAGAAAGCCTGAGTGTGATTGGATATCTTTGTCTGGGATTTCCAAATCATCCAGAGATCGACTCAAAGGCCCCTTGCGACCAACATGGTTGCCCACCACTGATCTATAGCGTCTAGTGATCTGAAGGCCACACCTCCTCAGCCTACTGAGAGTTGGCCTTGCTCCAAGAGGGTGACCAAACACAACATATCAAATGATGCATCTGAACTCTGAAGCTGAAATAATTATGTTTAACAGTTCACAATAAGAAATTTATGACTGAATTAAAATATAATTGTAGTGGATATTTAAAGCAAATCTCATGTCCATGCTTACAACAGGAAGTTTATGGGACATTTGATCTTATCATGAGAAATAGGCTCCCAATGTTACACCAATGGTCTCATTTGTTTACTGTAATTACACCAAGGTATCACAAGCAATCTGACTGATATATTATATAATAAACAGCAGCAAGGAGCTGCAAGATCACAGGCAGCGGTTACACAGGTCGGGCTCCAAACGAACTTTTTACATTGGTTGCACCAGTGCGCCTAACTTTTTCATTTAGGTGCACCCAAAATTTTTCACTGCGCCTTTTGCCGCTGCAATAATACATTTTAAGCGTTACCTTTACCATTACCTTTTTTGTCATACTATACTACCAATTACTCTGTTGGCTTTACTATTTTTAAATTACATTACGTTTGGAAAGAACGCATTAGGACTTGTTTAGGACTCGAAATCCAACATTTCAGACTTGTGACTTGCGTGAGACTTCCCTGTCTTGACTTGGGCATTGGCAGTCTTGACTTTCAACTTGAGTGTAAAGACTTGAGACCTACTTGGGACTTGCAAAACCATGACTTGGTCCCACCTCTGGGAGACAGGCATCAACCATTTAGGTGCTAGGGTCTTTGTTATATCCCAATGTATGTGCTTCCCCTTAGACCCACAGGGGTCGTAACAGTCTTAGTCAAACAAGTCAATTTGTTCTCAAAATGTGACTGATTCGTCTACTCTATTGGATGGACTATTTGGATTAGTGGATGAAAACCTGTGATTATTAGTGGACAAACAATGTGTTTAGAAGATACTGAAGTGGTGGTGGGATGTGACAAGCTGAGTGCGTGAGTGAAGAGGTAAGCAGCAGCTTACTGAATGGAGGCTAATGCAATTGAATAATGATGCAGAGGGATCAAATTAGTTTTCTGATAATGCATTAGGCAGGACTTTGTAGCCTAATGGCAACCAAGTTTGTCTGCACTTACGTATATGAAGTAGATCAGTTGATTCGGAAGAAAGAAAGAAGTACGTTTATTAATCCCCTTGGGGAAATTTGTCCTCTGCATTTGATCCATCCTAACTATTTAGGAGCAGTGGGCAGCCACACAGTGCGGCGCCCAGGGACCAACTCCAGTTGTAATGCCAGTACCTTGGTCAAGGGCAATGGCAGGAGTATTATATACCTAGCATGCATGTTTTTCATGGTGTGGGGGAAACTGGAGTACCCGGAGGAAACCCACGCAAACATGGGGAGAGCATGCAAAAAAGGCCCCCTGCTGGGGTTTGAACCCAGTACCTTCATGCTGTGAGGCAACAGTGCTAACCACTGCACCACCATGCTGCATGATAAAAGTCTGATACTCTACAGACTGACGGTCACTGACCTATCCAGGCATTCAGGTTAATTAAGTCCTAATTCCTAAATTCCTAATTAAGTTAATAGAGTTCTCCCGAAACTACGTAAATAAACTCTGATTCAATTCAAATCTATTTCGCTCAAATATGATGGCTCGATAGCTTCGATGCAAGGAGTGCAGTGCATCCATGCAAATTGACCTGCTTTATACCTCAAATCCTGCATCACTGCTGCTTGTCCATCACTGTGTTGAGCAGAATCATTGGACCTCATGATCGAAAGTGTACATAAATATCTTCGTAACTATCTTTGTAAGAAGTTTGTAAGAACAAACTTATGAAAGATCTCCTCTGGATGCCTGAACGCATGAAAAGGTGTTCGTAAATAGCCAAAGCGTTCTCAGCTGCGCTCCCCGGAATTCTTAAACTGAAAGCAAATTCTCGTACACCTGAATTTGCATAAGGAAACACCCTACCAGTGTTTAGGCATGCAACGTTGACTTTAATGGCCTCTATGGTAGTGCACCACAGTCAGTCAGGCCACAGAATGAGCTGACAGGTCTATGCATGATTCATCCTTACTGGTCACATACAATACATATATTCCTTGTCAATTCCAGGTTATCATCAAGTATTGTTAACAAATCTTGCATAATTAGAACTATTCACCAGAGTGACTTTATATCATTTGTGATATACTGCATGACTGCAGTAGTTTGCCCGAGTCTCTGCTGGCCCGGGGAGGAGAGAATTGAGCCGCGCCTGATGTCTCTGTCTTTCCGTCAAAACGCCTTAGTTAAAGTGTGCCAGACGAAGCGTGTGAGAGCTGCTTCTTCCACCGGCGCTGTGTTCCAATTGGAGGAGCCACCACCGGCAGGCTTGAAACGCTGCCCATTCATCTCCGCAGCAGGTGAAGTGAGAAGCAGGGGGGGGAGCACCGGCGTGCTACAGAGACGTTCGCCTGGAGTGTGGTTGTGGCGATTGTTTCATTATCGCCATCCCGCGGCCGCGGTTTAGCGCTAAGCAGCACCGCTCCCTCCTCCACCAATCTTACCCTGTCGACCCCGTCCACGCCCCGTCCACGCCCCCCCTCGCTCCTACACATCCAACCCCAGAGAGGTGTCCTCTGGCAGACGAAGCAGAGGCCCAAGCTCCCCATGGTGGTGGGGTTCTGGAGACGGCCTGAAATGCCACCGCCGCGAGGGTGTCACCATATCCTGTCTGTCCGGATTAGCTCTCCCTCCATCCAGCTGCTGCGGGCTAGCTTGCGTGTGTGCGCGCGCATGTGTAAGTGAGAAAAAGAGTGCAGTAGAGAGAGGGAGAGGGGAGAAGACGGATAAGTGTGAAAGAATGTGTGGGTAGTACTGGACCACCAGAATTCTCCTCAGCCTCAGCGATTCCTTCATCCCTATCCGTGGAGTTGGAGAATATAGGTGACGGTGACCAGACGGTGCTACGAGGGGAGAAGCTAAAAACCTGCTGGAGGAGAGTCGTTTTCTTTAGTTGTGCTCGTCTCTTATATCACACCTCTATTCAAAGGACATGAACCAAACAAATCGCTGGATTCTGCCATGACACTGTTGAAAAGACTGAGGGGCGAATTCACAAAGGGATTGCATGGCTTTTTCTGACGCAAATAGCCCCAAAACAAACCTTGCTATTCAGAAAGCACTCGCAAAGGGTGAAATACTGTGCTAACTGCGTTGCCATCATCAGTGCATCCATGCTATTTGCGGGTATTTAAATGAGGTAATATGGGCGTAAAATGTTTCTATGCAAATGCGCCTCCTTGCAAAAACACTCCAATTCACAAAGATCGGCGCTAATTGCCATAGGCAGTTAAAGTGACGTTATTTACGTCTTCAGATAATTGGTGGTAACTAAGTGCATTTATAAGGGGTGTCATTGCCAACGTCTCCGGTGATCCGTTGGGTTAGGTAATAATCACAATAAAGAGAATAGAACCAGCACACTCATATGCTCCAGAATAAACTTTTAATTTATAACGTTTCGTCAGGTCCATGAGGAGTAGACGCTGGAAACACGGTCAATGAAAAGTGTATATGAGAATGCAAGTTCTATTCTCTTAACTAAACATTAAATACAACTTAATTTCTCACTCTAAAAATATTCCTATGTCTGAAATTATTTTCACTGGCACACAGTGCCTAACCTTGGCCAAAAGATTCAGCACCATGGACAGGTCTGCTTAAACTCATTTATTTTGGGATGACATGACAAACCAAATTGGACGATTTGGTACCATCTGGGTGGGCAAATTCTAGATGTTTTTTTTTATTTTTTATTTTTTTTTATTCCTATACATCCCTAGATTGTGTTTTGATATGATAGACATTTTGGTTTTGTAGCTTATTAGTGGTTAGTTAGTTAGTGCTCCACTTCATAGATTTGCTCGTAGGTCGGGTTGTGGGGGTACTAGAGACATGATCATGATCACGTTTTTATGCACCTGAGTCTCCTGATCACGTAGAGATAAACCCAGAGTAAATTGTAATATTGATCTGTAGGGTAAATAAAAGGTTTGTGGATTTTTTTTTTTTAAGTCTCTTTAATTATTTATGCATTAATTAGAGGATATCCTCTTTTCTTATCCCTCCAATTACAACTGTAGCTTTCGTTGGTCAAGCTAAGAGAGAGTGGAGCTTCAGATCTGTCAATCTTGTCTTCCACCACTCTCATTGTCACTACTGTCACCATTTTCTATGATTCCAGGGCCTGTGTTTACCATGCATCTTAACGTAGAAGAGCTGATCTGAGACCAGATTGGCTCACAGGTCATAGCGAGGGTGTATAACGGTCATGTGACCCGAGCAGTGATCCTGGATCAGTAGCCCACTCCTTTTCATAGACGTGTGATGAATATGGGCCCAGGCCTCCAGCTTGTCCCATCATGTTCCACAGCAGCAGTTACTGTCATTTCAGCCATAAAACTCCGTCCCTCAGGGTCAGGGGCTGGCTAAGGAAAATCTCCCGCATCGCCTTGTAAATAGCCAATGAGCCATAGGAATCCTATAATTCTAATTTGAGGATTGGTTGTGTCTGACAAGGGCATCAGGGCATTGGGAGACGAAGGGCTCTCCAGGCAGCCATTAGTCCCTCCCACCATGGCCTTAATCAATGGGCCAATGTTTACTCTGCTTAGTGTGTCATTTATAATTAAAGCTAGTAGCGCCCATTAGTGGCCAACAGGCCCAAGGTAATGATTTTAATTCATAAAACATCAATTACGTCCTCATCCTCCGAAAAAGGCCCAGTCATCAATTGGCTTCACAGCAGATAAACTTGCCGGGGTCCATTTGATGAAATTTTAATGACTTCTGGAGTGTGTGTGTGCGTGGAATTATGCAGAGAACGAGGATTCCACTCACCGTTTTTACAGATGGGACAGCACTGCTCCGGCTCGTACACAGGGTTGACGCACTCCGGAACGGCACAGTCGGACACCACGCAGTGCACCTCGTTATTCGGCTCACAGCGGCACCATTCACAAGGTGAGGGCTGTGGGCAGTGGAGAGAGAGAGAGAGAGAGAGAGTGACAGAGATTATACGGGCTAGATAATTCAACATATTTCACCTCTATCAGTGCAGTGCAGCAGGGTCAGTGGTAAGACTTGAGCAGACTGTCAAGCAGTGCACATAGTTTAAACTGCTGTCACTAATGCCTTTTTGCCGATCTTTGCCTAATAACAATATGCATATGGTATTCAACTATGGTGCATTTTTATATAGCGCTTTTATCCAAAGTGCTTTACAATTTGTTCCTCACACTTTTACCCATTCACTCACACACACCGATGGCGGAGGTAACCATGCAAGGTGCCAACCTGCTCATCAGGATAAATTAGGGGTTAAGTGTCTTGCTCAAGGGCACTTTGACACACTGCCTGGGAGGAGCGGGTATCAAACCGGGAACCTCCGGTTTACCAGACGACTGCTCTACCTCCCGAGCCACTGTCGCCCCAACTAATATCCCTACCAGCAAATGAGATCTACGCTCCTACATTCAGTTGCCAATTATTGAGTCATATGACTACTAATATGTAGATTCATATGGAACTATTAGTAATGTTGTAATAATTATGGTATATACACTAAAAGTAATTTCAGTTCATGGTACTTTTCATTTTGGTGCATCGTGCCTCAACTTGCCAGAGCTAACCAGTTCTGCAACGTGCTGAGCTGTTCCAGATTTAACCAGTTCTGCAATGTGCTGAGCTGTTCCAGAGCTAACCAGTTCTGCAATATGCTGAGCTGTGCCAGATCTAACCAGTTCTGCAACGTGCTGAGCTGTTCCAGATTTAACCAGTTCTGCAATATGCTGAGCTGTTCCAGATCTAACCAGTTCTGCAATATGCTGAGCTGTGCCAGATCTAACCAGTTCTGCAATGTGCTGAGCTGTTCCAGAGCTAACCAGTTCTGCAATGTGCTGAGCTGTTCCAGATCTAACCAGTTCTGCAATGTGCTGAGCTGTTCCAGATTTAACCAGTTCTGCAATATGCTGAGCTGTTCCAGATCTAACCAGTTCTGCAATGTGCTGAGCTGTTCCAGATCAAACCAGTTCTGCAATGTGCTGAGCTGTTCCAGAGCTAACCAGTTCTGCAACGTGCTGAGCTGTTCCAGATCTAACCAGTTCTGCAATGTGCTGAGCTGTGCCAGATCTAACCAGTTCTGCAATGTGCTGAGCTGTGCCACGCTCTACCCCACTATACTGGTGCATTTCATTGGACTTCATTTGTACAACATCTCTTGACCGGAAAATGAACTGTAATGCAATTACAAGGAGTGGAAAAATACAGTGTTTATGACACAACAAAAGGGCATCTGTTCATCACAACTAGATTTTCTTTCAGCTCTCATCATCAAGACTTCTTTGCCATACGTGGCATGTTCAGTGGGTTATAGGCTATATCATAACTGACAGTTCTATATTTGATAATACAGTAGTATCCAGTTCCTAACGCACACATTGATGTCACTACTGTAATGCCTTTTCAATTGCACATGCTTCAAGGACAGAACTGACCCCAATCCTTACCCAGCTATACGTATGCTAATCACAACAGGACAGCTGTGTATCTCCTTTTCTGAAAAACTATAGAGAAGAATTATACACTGATCATGTGATTTTGAGTATCAACCGATACCGATATTTCCCGATCCGATATATTTTTTTTTATTCAACAAACATGACCATGTTCACGTCTTAAACTCATACTGAGGCCTTAGTTTTGGTTTTAAATTGCATATCATCATTCATTTATTTATTGTCACACAGAGCAGAAGAATTTTGCCAAAACAAACCAATAGTATCCAGCTGCAGAACGGCAGACCAGCCACACTCTCAGACCCAAACGCATTTCCTTTGATTTAATTATACATCAAATTATTTATGAAGTTAACTTTTCACCTGGATAACATCAACATTCAGGGTGAATGTAATGTGAGAAATTGGGATTAAAAAAAATTTAATATTTTTTTTTTATTTGGGTCTGAGAGTGTGGCTGATCTGCCGTTCTGCAGCTGGATACTATTGGTTTGTTTTGGCAAAATTCTTCTGCTCTGTGTGACAATAAATAAATGAATGATGATATGCAATTTAAAACCAAAAATAAGGCCCCAGTATGAGTTTAAGACGTGAACATGGTCATGTTTGTTGAAAAAAAAAAAATAAAAAAAAATTGGCAGATTTTTTTTATTTATTTTTTGCCGATCCCGATCTTCGGAAAATCACGTGATCGGCCCCGATCCCGATCACGTGATCGGATCGGGACATCCCTACTTTGTACTGTCTTTTACAAGCATGCACTCTGCTACTAAGGAATATACCTTGCCTATAGTATTACTTACTATGCTAATATGCACTCAAGTATGTAGCACTCAAGTTACGTTTTTTTCTTTTTAGCGATCTGAAATCATATTGCATCACACGAGCCTACCCTAGCCTACCCAAGGGCCTCCGGCGATCAGATGTGAAAAAAGCGTCCCCTATCGTCTCCCAGATGGTAAATGGTAAATGGAATGGACTCAATGAAAATGGATGGGGGAAAAAAAATATTCCAGTCCACATTTTCCAGTCCACGGGGTTACCAGAGTTCATTCTGGAGCCTCTGAGCCGCGGGGAATCATGTGTTCTACTGTACACACGTTGGATCTATACACTTATCGATTTTTTCGAATGGTGATCAGGAATTGGAATATACCATTTGGATACCATCTGATGTCAGGTAAGGAATCTATGTTATCAGTGTTAGGATAATCAGACTCGTTTTCATGAAGATATAAGCTGTTTTGTGAAATGTGCTCTATCGGTTTCACTGTAAAATCCATGAGGAAATGAAAACGGCTATTATCAGCGCGCGCCTCGAATGTGCGTGCGTGCACGTATACTATTGATCATCTAGCGTTTATTTGAAAACAATTCATAAATAGGCGGACAAATATCAACGTTCTGGAATATTCCAGTAAAAGGCGATTATCACAGAATGGACTGTTTTTCACCTGAAAACGGGCGACAGAATGGACTGTTTTTCACCTGAAAACGGGCGCGTTTCAAAATGCTCTCAAACGGAAATGAAGCGATAAAAAACCAATCTGCCTTGACAGCACTGACTGGAAAATGATTCTTTGATAAGCGACGGGCAGATTAGACACATAGCCATCATTTAAAACATAGATTAGGCGATATTAACGTTAACATTGGCGCCGATGGTGGCATTCAAGCACTAAGTCGTGCGCCCCCTGGTGGCACTGAAAGTGTTAATGTGGAAGCTCTGCGACCACTGGTCCCATCGTAAAACCTCAATGTCAATTTCGAGAATAAATAAATGTCAATACATCCATAAAGGTCGACAATAAAGCACCAGGTATTTGGTTGAGTTAGGCTGTCAATACATCCAGAAAGCTCAACAGTAAAGCACCAGACCTGCTTTTAAGTCTTTCATCACAAGTCCAAGTCTCAAGTAATTTAGAGCAAGTCCAGGTCAAGTCTCAAGTCATTTAGGCTGTCTCAAGTCAAGCCTTGTGACAAGTGTAAAGTCAAGTCGCAAGTCTATATCGTCAAATCTCAAGAAAAAGTTGAGAAAAAAAATATTAAAATACAATTTGTATAATTTATCGTGTACAATCGTGTACATTTATCCAAAGTGACTTACAGATTGTGAAAAACAAGTCACCAGGAGGGGTACATCTCTGGCAGCTAAGGGTCAGTGGCATTGTTCGTCAAAGTATCGATCTTGAGTGTTACTGTAGTAGTATACTGTAGACATATTAGCAAGATAAGTAGTAGTATAAGCAGTGGTGCAGTGGCAAATTGACAGTAGGTCAAACGCTCCACGCGCGTGCGCGCGCATGCACAGTTTTTTTTGGCTGCTCTCGTCCTGCAGCTGGATACTATTGCCTCACAGCGCGGCCGTCAGCGCGCGGCCCAGAGAGCGCCGCTGGCTCTGCGGCTCTGCAGCTGCATGCTTCTCCGGGAGTCCGGTTGGATAATGCCATGTAAAAAGCGATTGCGCGTACTTCAGCCTCAGTGAGCGAGGTATAACGCCGTTATACCGAGTTATACCAGCACTGCAACACTGAGTATAAGAATGGTAGCATAGTATTAGGGTAAATAATAGTAAAAAGACAGTATGTAAGGGTTATTTATTTTTATTTTGTTCAGATATTATTTAGGATATAGAGGTGGGAAATAGAGGTGGGAAATTGGCCGGGTTTCAGCTGTCCTGACTGTGGTGGGGAGTTCGATCCACCATTGTGGAGCGAGTACTGAGAATAGCCGTCTTCGTTTTGATGGCGAATACTACTTTGTGTATCAACAAGACTTTCGTTTTGGCAGTACAAATTAGCAATGTTAACAATACAATGTTATTGCTGTGCAAGAATCTTCCAAAACACAATAGAAATGTAAGATGTTGCACAAAATATCAGTCAGTTTATGTCTCAGTGCTCATATAGCTTAGCTCTGACATTTAGCTTAGTATCCTCTAAAACAGTGGTTCTCAACTGGTCTAGCCTCGGGACCCAACATTTTCCTTAGTCATTAAGTCGCGACCCAAAATGTTTAACCACTATGATTTATGTAAAAAAGAAATTGCAGTAATACGCAATCTTTCAAAACATGAAATAAACACAAAAAAGTGCAACAAAAGTGCAACTATTGCTAAAAACCCAATGAAATAAAAGAATAATAAATAATATATGCTTCTTAGCAGATTTCTTAGCTTAACATACCTACATGGGGAACTAATGGGATAACTGAGTGGGCAACAAAAGTGCAACTAGGGCTAAAACCCAATGAAATAAAATAATAATAAATAATATGCTTCTTAGCAGATTTCTTAGCTTAACATAACAGACCTAAGTTTGGGGGAACTAATGGGATAACTGGGGTTGCAACAAAAGTGCAACTAGGGCTAAAAACCCAATGAAATTAAATAATAATAATAAATAATTATGCTTCTTAGCAGACTTCTTAGCTTAACATAACAGACCTAAGTTTGGGGGAACTAATGGGATTGCAATAAAAGTGCAACTAGGGCCAAAAACCCAATGAAATAAAATAATAATAAATAATATGCTTCTTAGCAGATTTATTAGCTTAACATAACAGACCTACGTTTGGGGGAACTAATGGGATAACTGGGGTTGCAACAAAAGTGCAACTAAGGGCTAAAAACACAATGAAATAAAATAATAATAAATAATATATCCTTCTTAGCAGACTTCTTAGCTTAACATGCAGGGAACTAATGGGATAACTGGGGATGATGTTTGCTCCTGACAAGAGTCTCAAAGTCTGGGGTGATGGTAGACAAAGCAACTCTGAGGTCATGCTCAATGTCCAATCTGTTCCTCCGCTTTGTCTTCAGCTGGACCAGAGCTGAAAAGCGACTTTCACAAAGATAGGTAGTAAAAAAAAAAAAAAAAAAAAAAACGTTTTTTGTTTTACACACATCCGCGACCCACTCAAAATGGCCCCGCGACCCACTGGGTCGCGACCCACCAGTTGAGAAACACTGCTCTAAAATATCTTGTCATGCCAAAAATGTGTACTACAGTTGCAATTCAACAATTTTTTCACTGGTCCAGGTCTGGTTCGACTGTGACCAGCAGCCAAACTGTCAATTCGAGTCCTGGAGTAGGCAAGTCCAAGTCAAGTCTCAAGTCCTGAGCTCTGCTCAGCATGCTATAGGTATAGGATTCCAATAAAGATCTCCAACCATGGCCTAAAGGCCCACACACACATACAGCGCCATTTATCTGCTACCCCAGTGCATTAATTATCTTGAACCCAGCTTCGGGGCTGTCAGAAATGGAACCTAGGGTGGGAATGCACATGCAGATTCACTCCTGCTTCGGCTCCCAGTATTGTAACCCATTAGTTGGCTTCGGTTTATTCAATGCGCACGGGCAGCAGGCCAACGGTTACTCCTGCTTTTACACCAGACACCCAACGAAGACCTTCTTATCCTGCTCGCTAGCCACAGAACTGCAAACACACATACACATATCTCGCAGGAGGCCCCTATGGATCAGAGGTTACATAAGTCATCACATTGCTCTTGGGAGACGAGAGACATGACCAATCCACTTACATTATACGATTCTCGACCAATGCTTTGGATTTTACAGCGTTTAGCAGCCTGACAATCTTGAGCCCTGCTCTCCGGCCTGAGTGCACATACCAATGGTATGTTAATTAAACAGTAAGATGTTGACTCATACATATGGAGGAGGAGGCTGTACGGTGTGCTTGGCGGACACCAGGGTCAACAGCTGAGCAACGGGGTGAGAGGCGACGCCTCTCCATATCCGAGGTGTTTAAACTTTGTTCTCTGTGTAATTGCCATGTTTGGGATTGTCTCAAAGACTAATGATCCTACTCAGGGGCGTAGCTGGGGGGGGGTAGCTTAGGATGATTTTTTTTTTTTTTTTTTTTACTAGACATCACTCAGGTGTATTATTGATGCTCTCATTGATACTATTTACATTTACATTTACATTTAGTCATTTAGCTGACGCTTTTATCCAAAGCGACTTACAAGTTCTGTGCGACAAGACAGCAAGAAGGGTATAACTCTATCAGCTGAGTAACAATGTTCATCAAAGTGTTGCATGTTACAGTGTAGGTTAGTTTATTAGGACAAGTGCATGACATTAAGGTTAGTCGGGGTTAGATTTTTTTTTTTTTTTTTTTTTTTTTTTATCATTTCAGATAATGGTTGAAGAAGTGAGTCTTTAGTCGACGGCGAAAGATTGGACGGGATTCGGCTGTCCTAACTGGGATGGGTAGTTCATTCCACTATGTTTGTTTCTGAAGTGTGTGTGTGTGTGTGTGTGTGTGTGTGTGTGTGTGTGTGTGTGTGTGTGTGTGTGTGTGTGTGTGTGTGTGTGTGTGTGTGTGTGTGTGTGAGAGAGATATATAGAGAGAGAGGGGGGGGCTTTGGTAGACTATTGCATTGGTCCATTCATTGTAGGCTCACCCACCAACAGTGCAACAAAAGTGCAACTATTGCTAAAAACCCAATGAAATAAAAGAATAATAAATAATATATGCTTCTTAGCAGATTTCTTAGCTTAACATACCTACATGGGGAACTAATGGGATAACTGAGTGGGCAACAAAAGTGCAACTAGGGCTAAAACCCAATGAAATAAAATAATAATAAATAATATGCTTCTTAGCAGATTTCTTAGCTTAACATAACAGACCTAAGTTTGGGGGAACTAATGGGATAACTGGGGTTGCAACAAAAGTGCAACTAGGGCTAAAAACCCAATGAAATTAAATAATAATAATAAATAATTATGCTTCTTAGCAGACTTCTTAACTTAACATAACAGACCTAAGTTTGGGGGAACTAATGGGATTGCAATAAAAGTGCAACTAGGGCCAAAAACCCAATGAAATAAAATAATAATAAATAATATGCTTCTTAGCAGATTTATTAGCTTAACATAACAGACCTACGTTTGGGGGAACTAATGGGATAACTGGGGTTGCAACAAAAGTGCAACTAAGGGCTAAAAACACAATGAAATAAAATAATAATAAATAATATATCCTTCTTAGCAGACTTCTTAGCTTAACATGCAGGGAACTAATGGGATAACTGGGGATGATGTTTGCTCCTGACAAGAGTCTCAAAGTCTGGGGTGATGGTAGACAGAGAGAGGGGGGGGCTTTGGTAGACTATTGCATTGGTCCATTCATTGTAGGCTCACCCACCAACAGTGCAGGTGCTGAACTGCTGATCCGAATGTATAGGTAAAAACCATATTATGCGTTTTCATCAATAAATAAATGGCAAAAAAAAATCCTCTCGGGGGCCTACAAATACATTCTTTCATGGGGCCCAGAATCTGGAGCTACACCCCTGATCCTACTGTCCGTTCCACCACTAAGTGTGTCAGGCCTTGGAGGCAAGGTTTGGGAACTGTAATTAAAGGTCTTTCCTGCTTACTGGGAAGACACAGGCTTATTGTCTATGAGCTATGGAGACCTGAGTCAGAACCACAGCCTGGTTTCATAGCAAGATGCCGATCGATCACTTTCGGCATTTGGGACGTCATTGAAACCATAGTCATTATAGCAATGATGAGCTATATTATTTCTGGAAGGACAAAGGCTTCATTTCCACAATGCTCTGTGTCAATTTTGAAGATTAAAAAAAATATATAAGACTGTTGTGCATTTCTCAATACTTGAAATAGGATATCTATAACCACAATGATTAATGGACGAGTTAACTTTTCTTTTGGAACCGTGCAGTATATCAAAAGTTGTAATTTCTGCAAAATGGGTACAGTAAATACATCTATGTATGCTTATCTTGTGCAATACTGAAATGTTGTGCAAAAGGGCAACATGCAATCTACAATTAATGTGCAATCTACACGTAATGTGCTATCTACAATTAATGTGAAATCTTTTCCAGCACTTTATAATTCAATTGCAATAAAATTGCACAGTAACTCAAGCACCAGTCACTTTAACACTTGGTACCTAAAGCACCTTAAACTTAGTCATCCTATTTCCCGGTTTGTCTCGCCACATCGGACATGTGACTTGTGTTGTCATTGTCTGTTTCATCTATTATTTTTTATGTTTTTTATGGTTGTGACGTTTGTGTAGTTTCGTAACTTGTTGAATGTAACTTGTCTGCTCTGTTAACATCAACCTGCAAATGGACTACAGATGGAAATTTGCCTCTGGCTATAATATAATTGCATCATATAATAATGCACTGTCCCTTTTTAAAATAAATTAATAAAACAATTAAAATATAAAAAAAACGTTTCATAGGCCAGTAACTTATATGCACAGGGTCTATGCTTCCTATACTCATTATAATGCCTTATAATGTTTGGTGTAGGGATGGGACTTTCTAGTAAAAGTGCTATTCGAAAATTGCTGGTTCTTAAGATCGAATATCCCCCCCCCCCCCTCCAAAAATTATATATTCTTTTTATTAAATATATATTGTTATTTTCTGTTTCAGTTTAAATTCAGTTAAAATGTTCAGTTTCAGTTAAATTCAGTTATTCTTTTTAATAGAATGGATCATTAAAATCAAAAGGGTATTGCACTTAAAAAGGCACTTCTATCAACCGGTTTTAATAAACAAACAGAAACAGTAGCATGTGCATCTTTTAGATCAATTAGGCTGTCTCTAAATATAAAAAGGAATGACATAAGAATGGTTTGCTTAAAAAAAAACGAATTTGTTTTTTATTTATTTTTTTTATTTTCGATTTTCTGACATAAATCAAATGTAGATATGGGATCGAATATTAGAATTTTCGAATATTCGGTCCCATCCCTAGTTTGGTGCAAGGTTTGCAACCATTTCCTCAGTAGAGCATATGAAGACACATGTGATACTTTGAGCTTCGTGTTTTTGAAAGGGACGTGCTAAAAAACACTTATTGGATTGGATTGGAGCCTGACGAGAGGATGCAGCAACGATGCTAAAGTCAAACACTAAAACAGTTCAAAGCTAAATTAGTCACAAACAGTTCCAAACACCACCCACACAAAATTTTACATCTCAACATAAAAACAATCATCCATGTTTCTTGTTGTTGTTATCCTCATGTCCATGTAATGCAGCTGTTAATATCACCATTAAACACACAAGTGAACCTACATGTTTCTATGCACACTGTATAAGACTACTTACCCCTGCGGCTAGGTGGTGTAGTGGGCAAGGCACTCGCCACCAGTGTGGAGACGCTACGATTCGCGTGTTCGAATCCAGCTCTCCACATTGTTTTCAGTTTAGCTGGTCGTCCGCAGTAATACACATTGGCCGTATTACGGGGAGGGAAAACTGAAGGGTGGGGATCGAACGTTGTGAACAAGCGACTCCTACAAGTCGGTTGGTGCGCCTGCGCAGTAGAATCAGGAAGTGTCGGGGGCAGCGTGAGCCTCCCAGGCGTTACTCCTCGACACTGAGAGATCGAGCTGCGCAGGTGAAAAGATGCGACTGCTGTTACCTCAAGTACCGGAGGGGACTTGTGCTATGTATGACTTAGTCCACATTGCAGCCGGCTTGTGGGAGGCAAGAAACAGCGTTCGTGACAGGGGAGGGTTGAATTGGATGATACGAAATTGGGATGGGAGAAAATATAGAAAAATGGGAGAAAAAGTGGACCAAAAAAAAAAAAAATACTACTTACCCCTAACAGATGTAATTGATTCTCTGCCGATATGTCAATGTAAAATCCTGCACGTGGCGTACTATCCGCTAATTAGTGCAGTTCATTTACATGCAATTAAGTTATTGTTGGGACGGAGTAGAATGGGGGAAATATCAGCCCGTCTCACAATGCCATCGTATAGGAATAACTAGGGCACTCGTTGACTTCCAGGTTTTAGAACTACTAGTGAAAACGCAGCACAAACAAGATGTCCATGTAGGCACCCCAAGCGGTGCACTTAGTGGAATGGATGGTATAGATCCAGCTAACTGTTTATCATTAATATTTGAGCAGCTGCCAAAGCTATGAGGGAGGCCTATAAAACATGCAAAAAGCGAAAGCAGTGAAAAGGCTCAGGCTGGAAGAAGCCATAATTGGCAAACAGTGCATCTTCAGAGGGCAGCTTCACTAGATGCGGGAAAGACGCATTAATTTAAGATGTGAAAAATTCAAACAATTTCATGTCATCACGTGCGTTTAATATGCTTTTGGAAAATGTTCATGTTCCCAAGTGTCGCTAAATGATTTATATTTTACATTAATTTGTAAAATGTATCCAAAGTGACTTACAAATTGCGTACAAGTCAGCAGGAGGGGTTAAACATCTGTCCGTCCTCGTTGATTACCAGTCCCTGTCGCGTGAATACTTTCGGCAGCCCACTTGTCCTTCCGCATTGCTCTGATTGGCCGAGCGCGCGCATGCGCATGAGCTAGTGTTGTCAAAAATATCGAAGTATCGATACATATCGATACTGAATATTTAAAACGGCTTCGATACTCATTTCCCGAAATACCGATACTTTCTGCAGTATCGGTACCAGCTGGCGAGTGTTCTACAGCAAGTTGTTGACACGCTGTTCAGAGCGCGCTTGCCCCTCCGCCTGCTCCAGCCCTCCCCCTCACAGAGCCATCTTCAGTTTGTAAATAAACATTTTAGCAGTGCCAGCGCGGATCTCCATAAAGAAATGAAAGAGGTTCGTGACAGCTGCTCTTTCAACGTCACTGTGACTGAAGCATTAAACTATTAACTCTAGTTTAATACATGATACGTTGTCTACTGATGGCGCATAATATCAACAGCTGATTCGTTGTAACGTTACAGCTACCAGCTAACGTTAGCTACTGCTAGCAGTTAGCTCCGTTAGCTTAGCTGGCCACCGTTATAATTACTGCATGGAAACGGAGTAACGTTAACGAGGTCGACATAAGGTTAACGTTACCCCGTTTCCATCAAGTGTTTAAATAGCAGCAATCTTGTTGAAAATGTAACGTTACTAAAATGCTCCGAGCATAGCCTCTCTCTCTCTCTCTCTCTCTCTCTCTCTCTCTCTCGTTATCTTTAAATAAAAATCGAAACTGTTACTAACTGTAATACAAACAGTTCAGTTTGTCAGGTACATGCAACACAGATTACAGTGTTTACATCTGTCTGCTTGAGAAAATACCATGTTCTGCATTTGCAATAAAAATTATTGAAGTGAGATGAACAGTTATTTTTAAATGTGTGATCTAAAGATAAACAAAGGGTTTTAAAAGTGTTATATTTATCTTCTCTTATAGTACCAGAGAGAAGCTGAGGAGAATCAACCAGCAACAAAAGCTAAATTTGTTTATAAAAAAAAAAAGAAAAAAAAATATATATATATATATATATATATATATATATTTATTTTTTTTGGTATCGAAATGGTATCGAAGTATCGATACTTTTCAAGGTATCGTATCGAAGTCGAAATTCCAGTATCGTGACAACACTAGCATGAGCCGCGACGGGCTCCTCAGCCAGGCAGGAATACTCCGCTTAAGCTCCAGGAGAGAGGAGAGAGGCTGAAAATCCCGAAGCCCGGATCCGATTTTTCTGATGAATACCCCCAAAACATGGAGGTCTCGAACGCAATTTATACAAATGGAAGTATTGATTACGCCGTAACGAATCATTAAAAAATATATACCGTTAACTGGAATATGTTGTTTCTTTACACATATGTTGGATTATGTAATTGGTTTGTCATGACAAACCAATAAAAAATCGCGAATTAACCGGCGGCTACAACAACACACAGTAACTACATACATCATTGTTTACAATGAACAGTGGGGCCATCAATACCATTGTGCATTGTTGTTGTTATTACCTTATCTACGTAATATTAATTGATGCACCCAAACACCTGACTCAGTAGAATAGAATATAGGGCTTGGCGATAAAACGATAACGATAACTATCGCGATAAATTATTTCCTCGAAATAAACATGAACCGTGGTGGCAAAGTTTCGATATATTGATTTTCCAAGCTTGGATATGAGCACACGCACTAACAACCAATCAGTGAAGGAGATGGCCGACAGCGGAAGGAGACCCGCGGTGCACCTCTGGGTAGAGAGGTAGGACTCAAGTAGTAAACAAGGCTGGCTAGGATAATTATATATATACGGGTATACGGTGGACGTCGTTGCAATGTATTGGGGTGGAACAGAGTATTTTAGGGTGATATTTAGTGCATTGGAAACAAGGCTAGCTAGGATAATTAGCTTGCACGGCGCTATTTTATAGTTTACGTGCCGAGTGGGTGTGTGGCGTGAATTCTGAGGCCACGGTTAGAGTAGTGTGGGGTATGCGGTGGACGTCGTTGCAATGTATTGGGGCGGAACGGAGTATTTTAGGGTCATATTTAGTACATTGTCATGGGATACACCGCTTGCTCTGGCTAACTGCTAACGTGCGCGGACTGATGACGACATCAACTCGAGACATTCGCAGCAGCAAAACAAGTCTATTAATAGCCCGTCCATCGGCGCCGGGCATAAGAAGTTAATTAAACTTGACAGACATTATATCGACGATAATTATCGATATCGAGTTATATGAAAATAATTTTATAATTTTATCGCGATAACGTTTTTGGCCATATCGCCCAGCCTATTAGAATATAGAAGTACTTTATATACCGTGTGTTGTTGTAGCCACCGGTTAATTCGCGATTTTTTATTGGTTTGTCATGACAAACCAATTACATAATCCAACATATGTGTAAAGGCACAACATATTCCAGTTAACGGTATATTTTTTTAATGATTCGTTACGGCGAAATCAATACTTGCATTTGTATAAATTGCGGTAAGGGGAGCTTATTAGTCCTGCCTTTCTGAGGAGCTTGTCGTGGCTCATGCGCATGCGCGCGCTCGGCCAATCAGAGCAACGCGAAAGGACAAGTGGGCTGCCGAAAGTATTCACGCGTCCCTGTCGCCTGTGACCCTGAGGTGCCCAGTACCATGGTAGATAAAACTCTCCCCACCCCCATCTCTCTCACCCATCTTTTCTTCACCCCTCCTCCCATTCCATCCTCTCTCTCTCTTTCATCTCCCCTTCCTATCTACCCAACCCCCAGTCCTTCACCTCCCCAGATGTTCAGTCCATTTGACCCCCGTTTGTATAAAGATGTTCCTCAGTGAGTGGCGGTTCTCTCATTCCGGGTGTCCAAGCTAGTCACCTCGTTGAGAGTCATCCAGCCTACTCTAAAAAAATGTGTATTGATACTTTGACTGAGTTAATAAATTGTATTAAGGCCTAACAAAAATAATGGTTGGTTTCAGGTTGCCGACCGACCCTGCCGATTTAGGTGCGACCCAATATATTTTATGAGTTTTAAAAAAAAATTATATATTAAAATTTTTTTTTTTTTTTTTTTTTTTTTTTTTTTTTTAGAATAAAGTTTCATAGAAATCTTAGTCAAACATTTAGTATTATGGATATTAAACATGCTGGCAGAGTACATGCATCCATGTTGTTGTGAACATTTTAACCCTTTCACTGCCACACGACAGCCGGTTAACCCTTTCACTGTGACAATACAGAAGGTTAGCCCTTTACTATCACACAACCGACGGCGATGCTCCATCATTAGCATCATTAGCTCCGCATCCGCGGAGCTAATGATGCTAATGATGGAGCATCGCCGTCGGTTGTGTGATAGTAAAGGGCTAACCTTCTGTCGTGTGGCAGTGAAAGGGTTAATTAAATAAAGAAATTCCCTATCCATAGTCGCCGTGGGAAAGAATAAAATAAAAAAAAAATAAAAAAAAATTCCCTACCTACCCATGGCCAAACTGACAACCAACCTGAAACCAACTATTATTTTTGTTAGGCCTAACCGGGTCTCTTCTGACTGAGTAAGTTATTCAGCTTCGGCTACTTTCCACCACACCACCACCGTCAACAAGCTGGGAGGCCACATCACCAGCGAGATCCCATGGATATCTGACACTGTGTTTGAGTGTCAAGCCCTCAACATGATCAACAAGAACCCTGAGCACATGACACACTTCTTCTAGCTGCTCTGGGCCATCAACTCCCACTGCTTCTCTGCATTCCTGGCGATCCCCCCTGCCCAGTTCAAACTGGTGTTAGACTCCCATCATCTGGGCCTTCAAACACACAGCATGGGGAATGTGGCTGATACAGGTCTGCAGATTCTGTACACACTACTGCAAAACGTGACCCAAGAGGAGGCAGCAATGCTTCTACCAGACATACTGTACTTCTCTGTGGTCACTGACACATCACACACTGCTGCTCTAACCATGCACGCCTCCACACTGGTCTATATGTCCAATCTGGTGGAGGACGGAAAGATCACCATGGCACTCCCCCAGGCCTGCCAGCAACCAGGTCTTCATCCACGAGTATGTGGACAAACTGCTCAAGACCATGGCCTTCCCTCCATTACAAGTAGAGTTATTCCGATACTGATACCAGTATCGGAAATGACTCCGATACTGCCTAAAATGCTGGTATCGGCGAGTACCCTCTAATTCTGCGCTCCAATACCATATGACGTCATTTATCAACAACACGTGCAGTCTGCTGAGTGAGCATTATAAAACAAACATGTTTTTAATCGACCGTGAATTAAAGTGTCAATGCTGTTTGTCATTTTAACAGCAGATATACTTTCTTAAATGCCATCGTCCCGAGAGAGGGGTGTTGACGGGGAGCTCTGATGGGTTCGCTTGCTGGTGTTATTAGCATTAGCTGAACAGCTAACGGAAAAGCTAGTTTTAGCTTTAACGTTACCTTGGCTAAAGTTGGGGCTATTCATAATCCAGCAATAATGGCTGCAGACCTGCAAGCAAAGTACAGCAGTTGGCACAGGAGTATTCCAAGGTAAATCACTTTTTCACCAGTAACGTTATATTGTCTTGTTTCCATCTAACGTTAGCTCATGCTAACCTAGCTCACGCTAACGTGGTCACTGATCCACCTCTCGCACACAATTAATGACATGTTGCGGACAGCCATATTGGTGACAATGTTTAGCTTTTAGTGCCAAATGATAAGAGTCTGAGGCGGAGTCTCAAAAGAGAATGTTGAATATTTATTGTGCAAAAATCACAACAGAGCCTCTACTAACTAAAGTTACCGGAGCCTTCTGGAGTGCAACAACATATAACGTCCGTGCGGAATCAATGTCCCAACAACCATTCCGTGGCTGAACTCATTGAGATAGTTGTCAATTAATGATACTAATCTATACAATCACATGTTGTTGAATAAATACCATTACTTTATAGTTATTACTAAAAAAAACACTATATAAAACAGTAGCTGTAAAAAAATATATATATATAATTTATATTATTTTTTATTTATTATATTTTTTTAAATGTATGCACTGGTATCGGATCAGTATCGGTATCGGCCGATACCCAAAGCTTAGGTATCGGAATCGGATTGGGAAGGAAACAATTGTATCGGAACATCTCTAATTACAAGATGCCCAGGTGACGGGTGTGTTTGTGACGGGACTGTTCAGCTTAAACTAGGACATTCCTGCCTTCAGCACCTTAGGGACTTCCCAGTCCAGATCAAGGAGTTTGCGGGGGCGAGTCTCTGCACCAGGCCCAGGAGGAGAAACACAAGATCCAGATGTAATTTCCTCAAACCTCAAGAAATCCCAGAGGAGATGTGTGACTGAGCACCAGCTCAACCAAACTGTACAGTCATCCTAACGACAAACAAACAAACAAACAAACACACAAACAAAGCCCTAACAGCAACAAACACAGCAGAACACCTGAGTGAGAGGCCTCCCCCCCTCCATGCAGGCAAAGTGGGCGGCCCCATTTGGATGTTTCGACCAAAACAATGCCAATATAATACAATAATATATAAATGATTAACGCGTTACCCTGTGGCCCTTTTTAACATATATGCGTTTTCTATAGAGACTTTTTGTGTAATATCTTTCCAGAACTGTTCATTCGAGCATATTATGTTTAGTCTATGGCCCATCCCAAGAGCTGCATGATGAGGTTGTAACAATTCAATGAGTTAACCCCTCTAGCCTCTTGTTCTGTTTTTATTTCCCTACTCCCTGCTATATTTGTTTATATTATATAGATCAGATCTGAGTTTTTGTGAAAAACGGCATATGTGGCGTCCTAACACGTTTAGCTCAAAGCCCCGCCCCATCGTTTACATTGGTTTACAAGTTGTGCATCAGGATCAGCATCATTGCTCATGACATCTTCTTTCATTGAACAGAGGGCCACGCCCCTCAACATACAGAGAAGTGGCTGTGCTCAGAGAGGGTGACCTAAAATAAATACATCTGAAGAACTTACACTCCTGACAGGAACAGTCCACAATAAGCTTTTTCTGAGTGAATTCACATCATTGGTACTGGTACTTTAACATTAGCCTACTAGCTTGCAGTCTTGCCAGGCAGTCTACTGACTCACATTGTACTTGTTTGCAGTTTTCTTTATATATATATTAGAGCTGGGCCGTTAACAGCGTTAACGTGCTGCGTTAACGCGAGACTAGTATCGCGCGATAATATAATTGACGCCGTTAATCCTTTTCTCAACGTTGGGTCTGTATTGTCCTTAAATACTTGCCGTAATTCCCAGCTGTGGTACCCGGAAGTGATTGCACTACCGGAGCTGTAGTCAGAATAATGTGTTAAACTAAAGTAGTGGTCCGGTAATCATTGTTATACAGGTGAGGTTAAGAAGTCCTCAGGATATAACACAATTCGGCGATGAGGACGTCTGAATCTGCGCAATGCAAGAAAGAAGAAGTCCGTCGCGAGCTTTGTTTACATTATTAACGTTAGCTTAGCGAGTTAGCATGTTAGCTCACGGGACATTCCAGAATTGGAGGACATTTTCAGTCCCACCCATGAAATTCCAAACAATCCATACACAAAATACTAAAACATGCACTTGTTATGTAACTTGTACTTGTCCTGAGACTAAATGTAAATATGGTTGTGGAAAAAGTGGTTCGAAAATATTATTTAAAATACCAAATAGCTCTTGAACACCCCCTAAAATGGCACTTTTCTCTTGTCCCACCTTCTTGATGACCAACTTGCATGTCCAATATAACATTTAAATATATGTTTTAAATATACTTTTTTGGTATTAGATTGTTGATATATGTCTTTTGTAATTATAAAAACTATTTGTTTACTCATCAACATATTTTAAATAATAGTAATTATGAACTGAAGTTGTGTCCCACAACATGTGTGCAACCCTGTTACCGAAACCTATTTCACCTGATAGAGGAAAAAAATAAAAACAGAGTCACATGACACAGGAAATGACATCATCAAGCCATCTGCTAACAAAATGGCTAGACCAAAGGTAAGTCCTCTCTTCTACTTTTTATATTTTTCTAATCTTTTCAGCCTTGATTGACTGTGTCACTCTAGCTAACGCAACCCTGTTACTCATATTATCACAATAAGACACATTTATTTCAAATTTGTCTTTCTTTATTCATATAACTATGTTTAACCTTGACATTGACAGTAACTTACATTCCTCAGCTAGCATATTTTCCTGAGGTAAAAGCTAACATTAGCATGGATTTGCAACCCTGTTACTATAATTAGAGTAACAGGGTTGCACTACAGTAACAGGGTTGCATCTCCTTCAGTTCAGCAGTATGTCTTTACAGAAGTAGAACATGAACATGTGTAATTACACACATTTCTTTGTAATTATTAGATGTCTTGTTCCATCTGTAACTAACTGTACTTACGTGTACTAGTAACAACTATGTTATTAGTGCCTAATAGTAGTGAATGCAGACTTAATGTAAGGTGTTACCCAAATCATTATTTTATCAAAGGTTAATAGACATTTTGTTTGAAATGTAATTGATTTCTACAGAGTTCTTCCACACCATTGAGCACTGCTGAAAAGCAGAGGTGCTACCGTGCCAGGCGTGATGCTGATGAACAGAGGAGACAGCAGTACTTAGAAAAAGAGAAAGAGAAGTGGAGAAAAGATGTAGAAACAGGGAAGAAGAAAAGGCAAAAAGACTGCAGTATGAGAGAGCAGCGTGCCCAGCGTAAAAAATGGAAGAAGGCTTATAGGAGTGATGCCAGGAAAAGTGTACTTGAAGGATTGAACACCCCTCCAGTCAGCCTTGATGCCCCAGTCAGTCCAGACGTTCCAGTCAGGCCAGAATCCCCAGTCAGCTCTCAACCTGGGACTTCAAGGTCAGGACATAAGTTTAGGTCATTGAGGATATATATTTAAGTAAAGAAAGGTGAATTAACGTTATCTGTAGAATGGACAGTGACATAGTGAAAAAAAATTATCATTAAATCTTTTACAAAACATTGTAAAGTGCTTTGGATAAAAGTGCTATACAGTAAATGCACCATTTACCATTTAATTTACTTGATATATGTACTCAGTAATTATTAGGCCTATCTAATCCTGGTAATTACTTTGTTTGGTGCAAAACTACAATTGGGAAAAAGTCCATGCAAGTGAAATGATTATGTGACAATTTATGTTTATATCTTTCTTTTAGGCAACGTGATGCTGGGAGAAGAACATTGAGGGCTACCAAAGCAAAGTTAAACAGGGAGTTCCAGAAAGTACAGGATACGTTGAGGAACGCTGAACAGAGGGCAGCAAAATACAGAAAGCGACTCCAACGTTTGAAAAAGAACAATCCATCTCCAAGATGCAAAGTCAACAAGTTGATTCGACACATCTCGGGCACAACCCTAAGGAGAACCCTGTTGTTCCACACAGCTGTAGCTGAGGAAGTACGTGACAAGTATGCACATTCAAAGAGAGAGAGTGACAAACAGGTCATTGCAGGAATAGTCACCAACAAAGTCCTGAAGAAGTACAGACTGCAGAGATTGGCACAGGAGGTTTATGGTTTTTCAAGGAGAAGGTGGACAAAACTGGCAAATGAAAATGTCTGCAAGTACCAGAGGAAGAAACACAAGGGTTTAGCTGCTACACTGAGGTCAACGGTGAGATTGTTCTTTTCATGTGACGATGTCAGCAGGATCACAACTGGAAAAAAGCAAATGCTGACAAAAGAAAAAAATAAATTCAATGAAGAACCACCTCCATTTGAAGTTCCTGGCTGAGCACACCAACCTCCATCTAGCATACTCACTGTTCTGCATGCTTCGCCCCTACTGGATTGTGCATCCAACATTGGCAGATTGTGAAACCTGCATGTGCAAACAAAATGAAAATCTAGGCTTTATTGCCAAAAGGCTTCACCAGATGCACATCATTGACACATCCAATTTGGAGAGCCTGACACAAGCCATCATGTGTGACACCACAAGCAAGCAATGTATGTATGGGGAATGTGAGAACTGCAGCAACAATACCTATACACTCACAAGCCACTACAGAGCCACCGATCGTGTCTCCTACCTTCAGTGGGCCACTGTGGACAAAGAGCACACAAATTATCCTGGAGCAGCCTCAAAGGTCACTTTGAAAAAAGAATTTGAATGCTCCCAAGAAGAGCTGGTGGAAACTTTTCAGATTTTGCTCCAGAAGTTCAGGCGCCATCTCTACAACATCAGGCAGCAATATGCTTTCTCACGGGCCCTGAAGCTGAACCTCCCTGCAAATGAATGTGCAGTCCATATCGACTTCTCAGAGAACTACAGCTGCAAGTACAGCACTGAAGTACAGGCTGTCCATTTTGGTGCATCACACCAACAGGCCACTTTGCACACTGGGGTTTACTATGTGGGGGAGGCATCTGCCCCTACCTCCTTCTGCACTGTATCAGCATCCAGACTGAAGGGACCACCTGCCATATGGCAACACCTGCAGCCCATCCTGAGGGAAATCAGAGAGAAACTCCCAGATGTGAAAACCATCCATTTTCTTAGCGACGGACCCTGCACACAGTACAAGCAGCGTGGCCATTTTTACCTGTTTTGTACTGAAATCTTCAAAAGGGGGTTTACAAGAGGATCATGGAACTACTTTGAAGCCAGCCATGGAAAAGGTGCCCCAGATGGTGTGGGTGTCACATTGAAGAGGAGGGCCGACAGGCTTGTCACCCAAGGAGTTGATATCCCTACGGCACTGTCCCTGTACCAAGCTCTGAGTAAGGAACAATCAAAAGTGAAATTGTTTTACATTCAGGAGCAAGCTGTGGATAATGCAGTGAAAGAAATGCCAGCTGACCTTCCAGCCGTACCGTCCACTATGAGGCTCCACCAGGTGGTCACTCTTTCACCTGGGAAAATGCTCTACCACGATGTCAGCTGCATATGTTCTGCAACAGGGAATCTGGAGTGTGAGAGCTTCAGCTTTAATCCCACAGATGACCACACAGAAGACCCCATACACAGCACACGTGTATGTGAAGAAGTGCAATGGCTCAGTCCAGGCGTTGTGGGGAAATGGTGTGCCCTGCTGTACGATCACACCATCTACCCTGGGATCATCCAGGAGGTGAATGAGACCCACTGCCAGGTGAAATGTATGCATAGAGTGGGGGCAAACCGTTTTTTCTGGCCATTGAGGGATGATCTCCACTGGTATCCCTCAGAGGATATGCTGACCCTCATTCCTCCCCCAGAGAACGTTACCTTGCGCCACATGGCTATAGCAAGAGAGGTATGGGATACTCTGGCCAGCCACGAAAAATGAAATCTGAACATAAAATCAGCTTTCTAAAAGATTGATCAGTTCATTACTATTGTTGATATGCTTATTCAGGTGAGGAATGCAGCAAGAATGCCAGGTTGTTGGCCTATTCTGATCCAGTTTGGGGTTTTGTTGACATTTATTTATTTTAGTTTATTTTGTATCATTCCTACTCATCCTGTTGAGTCCCAAAATAAAATAATATTATTAAACAACATTCCTGTGGTCCTGAGTATGTATGTGTCACATATGTCATGATCTACAATCAAAAGTAAAGTAACTGTTACTTAGCGCAACCCTGTTACTCTAATTTGAAGGCTGTTACCATATCATTTTTATTCAAATAATCGTACATGATTTTCTCAGCTCACAGTGGTTTAACCTATTGTAAATGTAATAGTTTGCATGATTAAATGCATAATGTATTTGAACAAATATTTGAAATGAAATACTAAAATTAGTAAAAGGAAAGATGTGACTATTGAAAAGTTGGGCAAGATCGATTTCAAAGTTGCTTAAATTAATATAAGTGAAGTCTTATCTGAAATTAAATCAGTATTCAGTAAGCATGTGACTTTCTTTACTTAATTGTAAAGGATTTATTGAAAATATTTTAAAATGTACTTTTTTCAGCTTCCTGAGTATTTGTAACAGGGTTGCGGCAAACATAGCACACAACAAATAAAACATATCATAAAAAGTGTACCTTTGATGCCTGAGCTGGACGAATCCAATTATTTGATGGTTTAATACCTGTTTTTATGAAATACAAATTCAAAAGTATTGATGCCTAATTGTCCTCCAATTCGTTGATCGGGCGAAACATCTACACGAGGAGGAAATCCACTTTACACACTAAAGGAAGGATCGACTAGATTATCGTGAGTGTTTACAACAGAAATGGCTTGGGTTATTGTAAATATTGGACCGTTTGATGACAATGTAGCCCCTTTCGTGACTGTGATGCACGGAGTGAATCCACAGTCACTTGCTCCTCAATAGGAAACCAACCTAGATTTACCATGAAGGACTGGTTCTGGCCGAGCCGTTCGTTATACAAGAATCACAGAGACGTTTCAAAGGTGCTCACAGTTGCACGAGGGTTTCGGACAGAGATACGGGATGGTTTGAAAGCTCTGCGTTGCTAATAAACATTTTAAATTATTTGTATAAACTGCTCAAAACAGCATTATTTCCGCCGTTGGGTGATCACAGCGCATGCGCACCATCCTGTATCTCTGTCCGAAACCCTCGTGCAACTGTGAGTACCTTTGTAATTTCTCTGTGATACTTGTATAACGAACGGTTCGGCCAGAACCAGTCCTTCATGGTAAATCTAGGTTGGCTTCCTATTGAGGAGCAAGTGACTGTGGATTCACTCGGTGCATCACAGTAGTGTTGTCACGATACTGGAATTTCGACTTCGATACGATACCTTGAAAAGTATCGATACTTCGATACCATTTCGATACCAAAAAAAAAAAAAAAAAAAAAAAAAAAATATATATATATATATATATATATATATATATTTTTTTTAACAAATTTAGCTTTTGTTGCTGGTTGATTCTCCTCAGCTTCTCTCTGGTACTATAAGAGAAGATAAATATAACACTTTTAAAACCCTTTGTTTATCTTTAGATCACACATTTAAAAATAACTGTTCATCTCACTTCAATCATTTTTATTGCAAATGCAGAACATGTTATTTTCTCAAGCAGACAGATGTAAACACTGTAATCTGTGTTGCATGTACCTGACAAACTGAACTGTTTGTATTACAGTTAGTAACAGTTTCGATTTTTATTTAAAGATAACGAGAGAGAGAGAGAGAGAGAGATAGAGAGAGAGAGAGAGAGGCTATGCTCGGAGCATTTTAGTAACGTAACATTTTCAACAAGATTGCTGCTATTTAAACACTTGATGGAAACGGGGTAACGTTAACCTTATGTCGACTATAGTATTGTATGACCTCGACATAACGTTTAAGCGTTAACGTTACTCCGTTTCCATGCAGTAATTATAACGGTGGCCAGCTAAGCTAACGGAGCTAACTGCTAGCAGTAGCTAACGTTAGCTGGTAGCTGTAACGTTACAACGAATCAGCTGTTGATATTATGCGCCATCAGTAGAAAACGTATCATGTATTAAACTAGAGTTAATGGTTTAATGCTTCAGTCACAGTGACGTTGAAAGAGCAGCTATCACGAACCTCTTTCATTTCTTTATGGAGATCCGCGCTGGCACTGCTAAAATGTTTATTTACAAACTGAAGACGGCTCTGTGACTCTGTGAGGGGGAGGGCTGGAGCAGGCGGAGGGGCAAGCACGCTCTGAACAGCGTGTCAACAACTTGCTGTAGAACACTCGCCAGCTGGTACCGATACTGCAGAAAGTATCGGTATTTCGGGAAATGAGTATCGAAGCCGTTTTAAATATTCAGTATCGATATGTATCGATACTTCGATATTTTTGACAACACTACATCACAGTCACGAAAGGGGCTAATGACAATGTGGAGCAATATGAAATGAAAATGGGGGACCCTGATGTAAACAAGACAAACGTCTTTCTCTGGTCTGCATCCCCTTAACAATTGTGTGTATTGAGCCGTACTGTATTGTACCTGTTGTGAAGGATCAGATTAAACCGAATATATATATTTATTTATGGATATATATTGAATAGTATTTGTATATCGTTTGATATCCCTTGTATATTCCTTGTACATATACACGGAATATTCCTTTAGTCTACTACAGCCCATAATAGTTCATTCTCTTATTGGACAAGGACCTGGCGCCAGGAGACAGGCCCCTTGGAGCCAAGTTCAATGGTACCGACGAAACATGTCCCTACTAGCCCCGGCTCTGCGCAGGAATACGGCTACCGAAAAGAGAGTGGCACTATTTGTTCACCGTGCATATAAATATGGCGCAAGAAATGTAGAAGTCCTCTTATCCCTTAGTCCTTTACCCTTCTACCCAACTAAGTAACAGAACGTGAAGCCTCACCCCACGATACCGCGTGCGGTGTAGTATGGCCTGTTTGGCCTTAGAATAGCATTGAGACCTCGTGCGAATTAATAGCTGAATTGTCAGAGTTTGGCACCGTATTTCTATTAAGTAATAATAGTCTATTATGTATGGTGCATCGTGCGGTTAGAGTTCTAAAGTTAGCAGCACCCCCATCGCTTCCTCGTGTTATCTAGAGTCTTAACCAGGTTGGGCAGACCACACGTGGTGCTTTCATCCGAGGAGTTCTAGGCGAGGACCGAGTGGACCTGTACATTGGATTACCTACCCGACGACTGCTGAGCCCTATGCGGCATGGAATATATATTTGCTTTGGTACTTTGATTTGTGGAGCGGATAATCGCCAACACCGGTGAGTGTTGGATTTACCCCGAAAGGAGTCAAGGTGAGACGGCGCTCAGACCAGACTGAGGTCGCCTCGCTTCTTCTTCACTGTGGAGCTACAGCTACAGCTACAGCCTACAAGAGAGCCAAGGTGTATTCATCTGTGGATCAAGATTCTACTGCACTGTCTTCTGTACGTGAAGTCTCCCTAGACATCGTTGACCAGACGGGATACAGCCGACGGCTCTCCTACCCCCCCTACTGGCTTACAACCGGCAGGACCCCTACAGTATATCCAGCTATAATCATTAAGTGTGCCATCGTTATAATTCCCTAAGAGCCAGGTTGTATACTTGCTTCCTGCGTAACCAGAGATTGGACATTCAGTGTTGATTTGCCTCCGAGTACTCATTTGCCTTACAAGTGCATTCAAATCATAAATGTAATGGTGAATATTATATGTACCTTTTGCTATATATTAAATATTTGATTATTACCTTTGTGTGGACCCGATTTCATTGTGGGAAAGTGTTCATCATATTTAGATATCGTGTACTGTATGGCCAGTAGTTAAAGTACATAAAGCGGTAGTGGTTTAATGATACCATACTTATCAATACAGTCAGGGAATTGTACCCCTCAGTTACAATTGGTCCTTCGAGCCGGAGGGTAATCAGTGTAATATTAATATAGTGGTATTAATATTGAAATGGCCTATGATGAACACTCCACGAAACGGTCCTCCTAAAGTAGAACGCCCGCAGCGTAGACGACAGCCACCTCAGTACTTAGAGGATTACGCTGCCAGTATACTACCTAGTCTTCTACAAACGGTAAACGCGGTAAAAGTAGAAAGTAAAATTATGTCCGACCCTATCAACCAGGATACCCCGACCACAGAGGCCCTAGTGGGTCTAATGTAACTGACCAAGCTCACGGTGGGGACCAGGAGGGAACTGACACGACTTTACCCCCCGCCAAGACCGAAGAAGTAGTCCCCCAAGAGCTCCGGGAGGAAGACAACCCTTCAGAGATGGAACTCTGCACGGACCAAGATGAGGAGAGCGCCGAGGAGATAGAACTCCAGGACTCCCCGCAGGGGAACGCATCCCCAACGGGTACTGCCAGGAGCGGCTCACCTCAACAAGCGTCTTCCCCCAGCGAGGCGGAGAGGATGCTGTCACAGGCGTTCCTCGCCACCCTGGCAGCCTCTACCGAACGCGATCGACTTCAGGGTGAACGCGATCGACTTCAGGGTGAACGCGATCGACTCCAAACACAGCAACGGAGCGAAGAAGAGCACATACGTCTGGAGCTGAGACGCCTTCAGACGGAAGAGAATATGGCAAGAGACCGGGCCGACACCCAGCGTGCCGCTGACGGTGCCCAAAGAGAAGCAGAGCGCGACATCGCTCTCATCCAGCGCGAAGCCGAGCGCGACAGACTACAAGCCGAGCGCGACAGACTACAAGCGCAGCTAATGGAGCAGCTGATCACCAGGGCAACACCCCCTCCCTCCACAAGGGGTTCCAGGGCCTCGTCAAGACACGGGTCAAGGGCACCCTCCCCTAACCGATTAAGCGACCCTGAGCCCGACCGCCAGAGAGAGCCCACACCCCCCTCCGAACTCCTTCCCCGACCGGTCCAAGTGAGACCCAGCCACAAGGAAGGAACAGCGGACACCGCGGAGAGGCTAAATAGACGACTACAGGATCTAGAAGACCTGGCAGAGGAAGAAGAGGGAGAAGAGGAGAGTCAAGCCCGACAGCAGCACATTACTCCACAGGACCAGGAGGTCCAGTACAGCCCAGGCTATACCCCCGCGGCTCTGCGCTACAGACCCCTGACTCGATTCACGGGTGAGCATGATGCACGACCAGTCCCGAGGAATAGCACCTGGACCAGCGGGCCATGGTACCCTGCCAGTACCAGCCCACCGAGAGGCGTAAGAGGAGACTCGCCCAGGAGGCCTCTCTTCCAACGCTCACCGATGTGCCAGCCATCCACGGCGTCATACATTGGCACACCGACGTTTCCAGACTTCACCCATGAGAACCGAGCACAGTACACGGAGCTACGGATGTGCTTAGAGACAATGATGGTGGATGTAGCTGATGAACGCCACAAGTATGCAATCCTATTGAAGCACCTGAAAGTGCCCAGAGCGCACAACATAGCGCTGGCCTATGCCACCTCTACTACCCCATACACAGCGGCTCTAGCAGCACTAGACCAAAGATATGGACGTATATGGGATTACGTAATACAAGAGATAAGGCATATTGACCGCCTACCCCCAGCAACAGACAATCGCTCACTAGACGACCTGTCTATCAAAGTACAATCCCTGGTAGGGATGCTGGGGGCGCAACGAGAAAAGGGTATGCACGAACTATACGCAAACTCGAACGTCGAGAGGATTTTAGAGAAGCTGCCGCCCGCCCGACAGGAGCGCTTCAGGCGGCAAAGAGACCACCGTGATCCTAACGGTCCCGAGCCATCCCTCCTAGACCTAGCCGACTTCCTGGCGAGAGAAGTCAGCAGCCTACGGCTGGATACGTTCGTGCGGAGCACACCCAGCTCCAGAGAGGGACCTAGGAGAGTAAACGATGGCCGAAGATCGGTGACTGTCATGCACCAATCAGAATCAGTACCGAGCAGCAAGAACCACAGTACCCCCTCGATGAAAGAGAAGTGGAAGATGGTGTGCCCGTACTGCGAGAAGGAACACTGGTTGTCACAATGTGACCAGTTCAAGAAGATGACCGCTGAAGAAGTGAGTCACTGGATAAAGTCCAACAGGCGCTGTTACCGATGTGCGCGCAGTCACATGGCAGCCGAGTGCCGCCTCAAGAAGAGGTGTAGTCGGTGCGATGGAGCCCACCTAGATGTCCTACACGACAGTAACAAAAGAAAGCCTGCACCATCCAGCAGCACAAAGGCAAGTGTTATGTACATTGACCCCGCTAGCAGCAGCGGCGCCCAGGTGCTCTTAAAGGTGGTCCGTGTAACACTGAGTTACCAAGATAAGGTCATGGACACTTACGCCGTCCTTGATGACGGGTCAGAGAAGACCCTTCTCCTCGCGTCCGCTGCGGCCCAGCTGGGGCTGCGGGGGAGCGAGAACCAGATGACGATTCGGACAATAAGAAGAGATCTAAAGACGATAAAGGGCGAGAATGTCTCCTTCACTATCGCAGCAAGCGGGCAGCCAGAGAGACGGTACAGGATTACTAATGCTTTCACCAGCCAAGAAATAGGACTCTTGCAGTACACCTACCCCATCGCCAAGCTGATGGATAAATATGTGCACCTGCGTCAACTCCCTATCCCGCTCATAGACGGTGCCACCCCGACCCTGCTGATAGGCTCCGACCATGCAGACCTCATAGTCCCGATAGACCGGGTCCAGACAGGACCCCGAGGTTGCCCTGCAGCAGTCGAGACCCGCCTAGGATGGACATTACAAGGCCCCCTCGCCAAGTCTCTTAACCGAACAGCAGCCACTAGCTGCCTCCACTCCAGAGCGACAGAAGGAGACACCACACTCCTGCAGCATGTCGAGAGGCTATGGACACTAGAGACAATGCCCTTTAAGAACGAAAAGAAAGACATTCGTTCTAAGGAAGATATCTACGCTATAGCCCTCCTCGAGCACGGGACAAAGAGAGTCAACGTCAACGGAGTGATGAGATACGCAACTCCACTCCTGAGGCGAGAGGGAATGCCCACCTTTCACGCCACAAAAGAGGCGACGGAGCGGTATCTATTGAACACAGAGCGGCGCCTAGCCAAAGACCCCGCTCAAGAAGCTGTGTACCGCGCTGAGATTAACAAACTAATCACAGCGGGACACATAAAGAAAATTGACTGGCGACGCCGTGCGCTGCTCCGCGCCTCCCTGATCAAAGACGGCTTTGATCTCCGGCAGCGGGCCAGCAGCGACCCCCCAGTATTGTTTGCACTACAAAAACACGTCGCAGAGGACCCAGCAGCAGACGAAGAGGTCCAACAAAGTGTGACAAATAGTTTCTACGTGGACAACTGTTTACAAAGCGTCTCGACGCCAGAAGAAGCCGAGGCTCTCCTACTCAAGCTCCGCGCCTCCCTGATCAAAGGCGGCTTTGATCTCAGGCAGTGGGCCAGCAGCGACCCGCAAGTACTGCGCAGCCTCTCCCCCGAGGACAAGGCCGCGAGCAGCGACACCTGGATGGCGACCATCCCAGGAGAAGCCCAAGAAATGACACTAGGACTAGTCTGGCGCTTCAAAACAGACTCGCTCCATTATAGACACAAACCCCTGACCAAGGAGCAGGGAAGGTCGACGGCAATACCGACCACCAGACGGAGTGTATACAGAACACTCGCCAGACAATATGACCCGTTGGGATGTATTCTACCTTACACCACCAGGGCAAAGATGATTGTAAGAGCACTATGGGACAAGGACCAGGGCTGGGACGATCCCATACCCGAACACCTTGCCTCCACATGGAGAGAGTGGGAGACGGAACTCCGTTCACTCCCAGGTGTTAATATACGCCGCAGCTACTTCCCACCCACAGTGAGGCCAGAGACATGCAAGATCGACCTGCACATATTCAGCGACGCCTCCGAAGTAGCCTACGGTTCGGTGGCCTACTTGCGTGCCCGAGAGGAGGGAGGAGAAATACATACTGCTTTCATCCTGGCTCGCTCAAGAATAGCCCCACGAAAGCAACAATCTATCCCGCGTCTAGAGCTCTGCGCAGCCCTAGCAGGAGCGCAGCTCGCCACGTTAATCCAACGTGAACTCACCATCCCGGTGCAAAGAACAATCTTGTGGTCAGACTCCACGACCGTACTCACATGGATCCGGTCTGATTCGTGCAGATACAAGGTCTTCGTGGGAGTCAGAGTCACCGAGATTCAAGAGTTAACAGAAGTAACCAGCTGGAGGTATGTGGACACCAAACACAACCCAGCTGACGTCATCACCCGGGGAATGTCCCTGGATGACCTCACCCGTCACAACCTCTACAGTGACGGGCCAGAGTTCCTCAAGCTCCCGGAAGAAGAGTGGCCTACACCCACCCCACGGGAGGCGAGTAAAGAGGAGGCAGAGAACAAGAAACCTATGTTCTGTGGGTTGACACACACACTCGTCCCCACAGACCCGGTTCTAGACGATTGCCTCACCCTAGAGAGTGCGCAGCTAAAGACATTTCTGTGGCACCACCAGGGAGCGAAATTAACTTTTTGACTCACCGGCCAGTGGCGGGTAGATGGGAAGAGTCTACCCGCCAAGCATATTTCTTACCTGCCAATATATATTTTATATATAAATTTTTTTTTAAATAAAATATATATTATATAATCATACTTGTAGTTGTATTATCTGCGAGACATCGCCACCATGCAATAAGTCAAAATGCTTGCTATCTGCAAACAGCTCCACTGTCTGTTTTGGCTGTGTTGCTCTTCTAGAAAAATAATCCTTTCAGGGTTGCCTATTGAAATACTGTACACTTTCCTACTGTACACTTTCCTGATTAATTGAAATGGGGGACCCTGATGTAAACAAGACGAAAGTCTTTCTCTGGTCTGCATCCCCTTAACAATTGTGTGTATTGAGCTGTACTGTATTGTACCCATTCTGCAATCTGTTAATAAAGTTTTCAATCAATCAATCAATCACACCTCCAGTACAGAAACATTGTTTGAGTTTGCGTGTCAGGTAGACCATTGATTGACAGTCGAGTCTGCCAATTACATCACATCGCTTGCACTCCGGTGCTGCAGCTGGACCCATTGCCCACCTCTGCTGTTGATAACGCTAGCCAAGTTATTATACACACAGATACACAGTGGGCCAGTGACTTTGGTGTAGGGGTGTAACAATGCATCGATCCTAAGGGGGAAATTCAACTGCATCGATTTGAAAATGTTAGAATAGATTATCGCAATTTTAATGTGTACACGTTATGTTATTGTCATGTCCGTTACAGCCAACACACCGACATACGCTACTGCATCAACGTTATGATTAACAAAGCAAGGCATTCGTTTTGTTGCATTAACGTTATATTACTATTGCTATCGATAAATCTAGGTGTTCTAAAATCTATTGCTATTGGTAAGAGAGACTATAATAAGTTGGTGTCTCGGAAAACGAGAGCCCTGATCGCGGAGTTTCAGGAAGTAAACAAGAAAAATTAGAGCTTCCGATTGGTCATTTGCTTTATTTCCCATGAAACCAGTCACTTCACTCTACTGTGATTGGACCGTTGGCTTGAGTGCAATGTGGGACTTGTAGTTTTTTAACGATCTCGCAGCGGAGGAAAAAAAAGACGAGAGAGGCTATAATCTGTATTCGCACAGCGTGCGCGTAATTGATTTTTACCGTTCGCATACAAATATTTTTAGGGGCCTGCTTATGAACTACACGTCTACACGCCACACGGCGGGCAGCCCTCTAAGTGTCATGCGCCAAAGGTAAAAACAGACCGCCCCTGGCGGGCGGCGGGCTTTAGTTTCGGTCCCTGGGCACCACCCAGAGGTTCAGCCCACAACTGACATTTCAGCAGCTGACTACGAAGAAGCAGAACTTCTTCTACTACAACGAGCCCAGAGAGACTCGTTCCCCGATGAGCTAGCCTGTCTACAGGGAGCCAAGCCCGTCCCATCAGACAGCAGACTGCTCCACCTGGCACCCGAGAGTGACGCCCATAATCTCATCAGAGTGGGTGGTCGTCTGCGGAGAGCCCCAGACTTACCGGATGACGTCAAGTACCCGATAGTCTTGAACAGCCGACACAAGGTCACAGAGCTGATCATAAAGAAATACGACGAGGATGTGCACCACGCAGGGGCAGAGAGAGTCTTCGCGGAGATCAGACGTCGTTATTGGATACTGCAAGGGAGAGAAGCAGTGCGGCGCTTCCAGCGAACCTGTCTAGACTGTCGTAAGTGGCGAGCCCAGCCCAGTATACCCCGGATGGCTGACCTACCTCCCTGTCGCCTCCGACTCGGCGACAAGCCCTTTCACTCCACCGGTATGGACTGTTTCGGCCCGCTGTATATAAAGAAAGGAAGAGGAACCGAGAAGCGGTGGGGTATTGTATTCAAATGCATGACCACCAGAGCGATACATATCGAACTCCTCCCAACCATGAGCACAGACTCATTCCTTATGGCCTTCCGAAGATTCACATCACGGAAAGGAAAACCGTCTACATTGTTGTCTGATCACGGGACAAACTTCAAAGGCGGAGAAAGAGAGCTGAGAGAGAGCTTCCAAGCTATGGGCCCAGAACTTAAGACCCACCTCGCTCCATCCCAGATTGACTTCCAGTTTAATCCCCCGAACGCACCTCACTTCGGTGGAACCTGGGAACGAGAAGTACGTTCCATAAAGACAGCCCTGTACGCCGTGCTTGGGGCCCAGACCGTGGCGGAAGAAGTCCTAATGACAGTCCTCACGGAGATCGAGGGAGTATTGAACTCAAAGCCCCTCGGTTACGTCTCAAGTGATGTAGCAGATGTCGACCCAGTCACCCCCAACACACTCTTGATGGGGCGGCTGGACCCCGCGCTACCACAGACAATGTACAGGCCTGAAGAAGCGAACGGCCGAAGAATGTGGAGGTACAGTCAAGTACTGGCTGACAAGTTTTGGAACAGCTTCCTACTCCACTACCTACCGTCTCTACAGACCCGCCAGAAGTGGGTAAAAGAGAGAGACAATTTGACAGAAGGAACAGTCGTCATGATTATCGACCAGTCACTACCCCGAGCTATGTGGCCGGCTGGCCGCGTAAGCAAAGTGATCACCGGTGCCGATGGAAAGGTCCGAGCAGCTGAAGTGCTCGTCCAAGGACGGACTTACACCCGACCCGTGGCGAGGCTAATAGAACTGCCAAGCCTCCCTGATACTATCGATGACGACCATGACCCCATGACTTTGTGAGTTGACTGACCCTCACAGTGGACATTGAGTAGTGGACAGTGCGGTTAATCTGTCTCTGCTTAGCTAATTAGGTGGGACTAATTAGGGGGCGGCTGTTGTGAAGGATCAGATTAAACCGAATATATATATATTTATTTATGGATATATATTGAATAGTATTTGTATATCGTTTGATATCCCTTGTATATTCCTTGTACATATACACGGAATATTCCTTTAGTCTACTACAGCCCATAATAGTTCATTCTCTTATTGGACAAGGACCTTGGAGCCAAGTTCAATGGTACCGACGAAACATGTCCCTACTAGCCCCGGCTCTGCGCAGGAATACGGCTACCGAAAAGAGAGTGGCACTATTTGTTCACCGTGCATATAAATATGGCGCAAGAAATGTAGAAGTCCTCTTATCCCTTAGTCCTTTACCCTTCTACCCAACTAAGTAACAGAACGTGAAGCCTCACCCCACGATACCGCGTGCGGTGTAGTATGGCCTGTTTGGCCTTAGAATAGCATTGAGACCTCGTGCGAATTAATAGCTGAATTGTCAGAGTTTGGCACCGTATTTCTATTAAGTAATAATAGTCTATTATGTATGGTGCATCGTGCGGTTAGAGTTCTAAAGTGAGCAGCACCCCCATCGCTTCCTCGTGTTATCTAGAGTCTTAACCAGGTTGGGCAGACCACACGTGGTGCTTTCATCCGAGGAGTTCTAGGCGAGGACCGAGTGGACCTGTACATTGGATTACCTACCCGACGACTGCTGAGCCCTATGCGGCATGGAATATATATTTGCTTTGGTACTTTGATTTGTGGAGCGGATAATCGCCAACACCGGTGAGTGTTGGATTTACCCCGAAAGGAGTCAAGGTGAGACGGCGCTCAGACCAGACTGAGGTCGCCTCGCTTCTTCTTCACTGTGGAGCTACAGCTACAGCTACAGCCTACAAGAGAGCCAAGGTGTATTCATCTGTGGATCAAGATTCTACTGCACTGTCTTCTGTACGTGAAGTCTCCCTAGACATCGTTGACCAGACGGGATACAGCCGACGGCTCTCCTACCCCCCCTACTGGCTTACAACCGGCAGGACCCCTACAGTATATCCAGCTATAATCATTAAGTGTGCCATCGTTATAATTCCCTAAGAGCCAGGTTGTATACTTGCTTCCTGCGTAACCAGAGATTGGACATTCAGTGTTGATTTGCCTCTGAGTACTCATTTGCCTTACAAGTGCATTCAAATCATAAATGTAATGGTGAATATTATATGTACCTTTTGCTATATATTAAATATTTGATTATTACCTTTGTGTGGACCCGATTTCATTGTGGGAAAGTGTTCATCATATTTAGATATCGTGTACTGTATGGCCAGTAGTTAAAGTACATAAAGCGGTAGTGGTTTAATGATACCATACTTATCAATACAGTCAGGGAATTGTACCCCTCAGTTACAGTACCCATTCTGCAATCTGTTAAATAACGTTTTCATTCATTCATTCATGGAACTGTTACACTGAGCTTGCACTGAATTTGTTGAGAAACCTGCTTCTGCAGCAGTCTGTGTGTGAGCAACCAGTCAGCAGCATTGTGAATTTAGAGATTCACTAAAAGACACATTGAGAGGTTTGTGTGTGGATTAAGAAATGAAGGTGCACAGAAGAAACTACTGACAGAGCATGATTTGACACTGGAGAGAGCTGTCAATATCAGTGTAACAATGTTAATGGCATCAAAGGAAGGGCACAGAAAATTACGATAAATCTGGTTTTAAAAGAAACACTGGAAATTACAAAAAGAAGAGACATGTTCATGTTGTTGACATTTTTTTAATTATTTTTTGCCATTTTAATCTAGATTAATCTAGATTAATTCCAGGATTGCAGGTAGATTAATCTAGATTAAAAAATGTAATCTATGCCCAGCTCTAATATATATATATATATATATATATATATATATATATATATATATATATATATATTCTTTCCCCCCATAAAGATATGTTTTAGGGCATTTCTGCTTTATTGGGATAGGACAGGAAAACCAGGGGTAGAGAGAAGGGGGATGACATGCAACAAACGTCCTAGGCCGGATTGGAACCCAGGACGTTGTGATTACACGGTATGTTTCCTATTAAGGTGAGCCACCAGGATGCTTCTATACTTTAAGCAAGTGGCTTGTCCTTCCGCGTTCCCGTTTTGCACTCTGATTGGCCACGCACGTTTCTGGTCATGTGACATGTGCGCCAATCGTGGGACGGCAAGTTTTTGGACGGTTAAGCTTAGGCACTCTTTCGAAGTTGGTTAAGGTTAGAGTTTGTCTTAAAGCATGACGGCAAGTTCTTTCGACGGTTAAGTTTAGGCACTCTTTCGAAGTTGGTTAAGGTTAGAGTTTGTCTTAGAGCATGGCGATAGAACGCCAGGTAGTTTGCAGGCTGTTCGACGCGGAAATGGGCAAAGACACAGCTCGTCACGCTATTGGGCGCACATGTCACATGAACAGAAACGTGCGTGGCCAATCAGAGCGCAAAACAGGAACGCGGAAGGACAAGCCACTTGCTTAAAGCATAGACGCCACCAGGACGCCCCAGTTGTCTTTATATTTAGCATAAATGAACACAATGTCGCAAAAGTAGAAAATGTGTTAATAAATAATATCTATAAACAACAAAAGTAAATAAGTCCATCATTTGGAAAACAGATGTTCTCTAACACTATTGGGCTATAAAGCACTGTGGGAAAGCCTAGTGTTCCAAAAACACATTGGAAATGCATGGCATAACGTGTACAATGAATCTTTCCCAAGTTCAATTCATTCAGATTTTGTGAGGGGGGGATTTATAAATTGCACAGTAATCCTTGAGGCCCGCAGTAGTGATGGGTGACGATACCATTCGTTTCCCTTACTGGGTGGATCTGTCTGCTCCTTGTTAATGAGGAGTTGGCAATATGCTGGCTGCTATCTAGCTGCTGTGACTGTAAGATTTAAGGAAAATACCACTCAGTTTACAGTCCTGTAGCGGTGAAGACGTCACTTAATTAAGTGCCCCCGATAAATTAGAACAAGTAAAAGTCCTCCACTGAAATGTCTACTCAAGTGGAATTGCGTGTACCCAAGTGTCAAATGAACACATCCTATATGACATTCTTGTGTCTCGTTGCTTGGGAGAGTTCTGTCTAGCTTGATGCGTTGAATTCTAAAGTGCAGGTACATTTTTTTTTATTATAATCCAATATCCTGTTAGCGCTACCGGTTCCCAAAAAGAAAAGGTCCCCATAATATTACCGTAGATACTGTCACTGTCACGGGCAATCGATTTTTGATGGTCTGCAGAGCTTTACATTGGTTCTACAATCCTCTATTGTTTCTTTATGGGAGAACATAGAGAATGTTCATTAAAATAACCAACCTTCCTAGGGCACAGGAAAAACTTTCAAAGTTCAGTGGAATTTTACTTATACTTAAAGGGGCCTTCCACCCATTATACATCTGAACACATTATTTTTCGAGCTTAATATAAAAGGTACAACCACAGTCTTCTACTGCTGGCCACTAAGCAGCTCCACTGGAATGGATGGGGTTCAGTGCCTTGCTCAAGAGCACTTCAATGGCAGTTGTTGAGGAAGGGGAGAGTGTTATTCATTCACTTCCCCCTGCTGGACCGGGATTGAACCGGCAACCTCCCCATCAAAAGCCCACTTATCTCTAACCTTTAGGCCAAATGTTAGCCATGGTTACACCACTTGGGGTAATGCTCTGTTTTACCTTGTATACCTAAAGGCCCATATAGACAGGTTTCTTGTTTATACTGTGTTCGAGCCAATCAGCAATACCCACTGAATCACGTGAGTTCCCCCCTACCTGCGCGAGTTGCTGCGCTAAAAAAGTACAATTGGACTCTATGGAGAAACCATGGCACTCTCCTGACTAAAAGTAGTTTCAACTCCCGGAGAGTCAGCATTGCCTTGGCTCGGGCTGATCGCTATACTAACTCGTTTGGCTGAGTTAGGGGGAGGGGAGCCGTGGGTGGGTCCTGGGCGTTGTGGACAGCGACCCCTACAGTTCGGTCGGGGCGCCTGCTCAGCGAAGGTAGGATCTGGTGAGAGGTAGTGCGGCCTCCCACACGTTACACTCTCCCAGTGAGAATCTGCGCGGCCAGGCTGGCTGCCGGCTGGCTGCACATGCGTCGGAGGAAAGCATGTGACAGTCTCCGGCCTCTCGGACCAACAGTAGGGGAAAGTGCGCAACAACCAGGAAGGGGGTTGGGAATTGGCATAACGACTAACAGTGGGATGGGAGCAGTGGCGGCGGGGGGGAGGGGCTAGCAGGGGCTTAAGCTCCCTCTGAAAAAGGCTTAGCCCCCTCTAAGCCCCCCCTCCCAGTTATGTTTTTTATTTTATTTATATATAAAATACATTACGAATTCCGTTATATTGGACATTTGTTTTTTTTTGATCCACTTTTTCTCCCATTTTTCAATTTTTCTCCCATCCCAATTTCGTATCATCCAATTCAACCCTCCCCTGTCACGAACGCTGTTTCTTGCCTCCCACAAGCCGGCTGCAATGTGGACTAAGTCATACATAGCACAAGTCCCCTCCGGTACTTGAGGTAACAGCAGTCGCATCTTTTCACCTGCGCAGCTCGATCTCTCAGTGTCGAGGAGTAACGCGTGGGAGGCTCACGCTGCCCCCGACACTTCCTGATTCTACTGCGCAGGCGCACCAACCGACTTGTAGGAGTCGCTTGTTCACAACGTTCGATCCCCACCCTTCAGTTTTCCCTCCCCGTAATACGGCCAATGTGTATTACTGCGGACGACCAGCTAAACTGAAAACAATGTGGAGAGCTGGATTCGAACGCGCGAATCCTAGCGTCTCCACACTGGTGGCGAGTGCCTTGCCCACTACACCACCTAGCCGCCCTCATTATATTGGACATTTGTATTAATTATATCAAGCGAAGAACTGAGAAATTTGGCAGAGAGAGACGGCAACATTATCGTGGGTTTGCGTGATGAGTATCTCCACCTCCCAACGACTTATTTGCGAGAAGCATGCAGCTGCAGACCCGCAGAGCAGCAGTGTTTTCAGGTCCGGTCTGGGGACCGCTCAACAGCGCCCCCCACCCAACAGCTGAATTGCCAATGGCTGAATTGGAGTATTGCACTGTGCCGGCACAGCTGGTGGGTTCTGTGGCTCTGCAGCTACATGCTTCTCGCAAATCCAGAAGCTCCCGCTGACAACATCGTTGTCATTATTAGACCTGCTTGGTGAAGCAACAATGAAACAAATGTAATGATTGTTTCGTTCATCGCATAGGCTATTTAATTTTAGCCTATTTTAATACAATTCAAATAATCAAATTGTGCTTAGAGGGAATTATTTTCACCGGACATTATGACCGGAGAGATTTAATATGTCGGACTTCAACAGATTTTGCCCGTCAAAAACCGGTAATTACCGGACAACGGAAACCCTGCCATGCAGTCTTTGTTGACACACACACACACACACACACACACACACACACACACACACACACACACACACACACACACACACGTCAAGCTTTATTGGGTTATTGGGTGCTTGCATTGGTGTATAATGCTAAACATTTAGTAACGTGCATTTTCAATGATGTAGCCTATATTAGCCGTTATTTAGTTTGTTATTGTTTGTTGCATTAAAATTCATTAGCACATGCTATAAACAATCCAGCCCCCCCAGAGCTCCCCCAATGCCAATTATTTGGCGCCGCCACTGGATGGGAGACAAATCAGAAAAAGAAGGAGGGGGAAAAAGATAATAAAAAAAGAAAAAAAAAAAAATTGTTTCAAATGAAAACGAATGGATATTGTTACAAAGGATCAGATTAAACGAATATATATATTTATTTATTGATATATATTGCATAGTATTTGTATATCGTTTGATATCCCTTGTATATTCCTTGTACATATACACGGAATGTCCCTTTAGCCTAGTACAGACCATAATATTTCGTTCTCCTATTGGACAGCGGTCCACAGGCGCCAGAGCCATGCCTCCAGAGTCAGGTTCAAGGCCACCGTCAAGACATGTCTGTGCATGCCCGGCCTTGCCCAGGGATACGAGACAGAAATGAGGTTGGCACTAGTTTGTTCGCCGTGCATATAAATATGGCGCAGGTGAATACAGAAGCACTTAGTCAGAAGTCGTAGAGTTACCCAATAAGTTGAAGCCTCACCCACGATACTCCGTCCGGTGAAGTATGGCCTGTTTGGCCCCAAATAGAGCATTGAGACCGCGTGCGAATTAATAACTGAATTGTCAGAGTTTGGCGCTATACCGTCGAGTGCGACATATTTCTATTAAGTCAGTAATAGTCTATTTGTGTATAGTGTATCGTGCGGCTAAAGTTCTACAGTGACCAGCATCACCAACGCTTCCTCGTATCAGCTAGAGTGCTTATCCAGGCTGGGCTGCTTTCATGGCGCTTTCACCCGAGGAGACCTAGATGAGAACCGTGTGGACATGTACACTGGATTAATCTACCCGACGACTACATAGCCCTTTGCGGCTGGATTATATTTGTTTTGGTCCTGTGATTTATGGAGCGGAGAATCACCGACGCCTACACGTGTTGGATTTACCCTGTGAGGAGCCAAGTCGAGTCGGCGCCTCAGAGAGCCTGAGGCCGGCTAGCTTTCTTCACTGTGGAGCTACAGTCTACGGAGAACAGCTGTATTCGTCTGTGGATCAAGGGGCTATTGCACCGTCTCCTGTACTTGGAGTCTCCTTAGTCATCGTTGACCAGACTCTCTACTACCGACAGATCCTCTACCCCTGCTGGCTTACAACCGGGGGGACCCTTCCAGTATCTCCCGCTATATATTACTAGTGTACCATAGATATAATTCCCTAAGATTCAGGTTGTATAATTACCTCCTGCGTAACCAGAGAATGGACATTCATTATTGATTTGCCTACGCACATTCCTTTGCCTTATAAGCGCATCCAAAGTAAGATACAGAGAAGTATATTATGTACCTTTTGCTGCAATAAATACTTGATTACACCTTTGTGTGGAACCGATTCATTGTGGGAAGTGTTCATCATATTTATATATCATGTACTGTATGGCCAGTAATTAAAGTACATAAAGCGGTAGTGGTTTAATGATACCACACTTATCAATACAGTCAGGGAATTGTACCCCTCAGTTACAATTGGTCCTTCGAGCCGGAGGGTAACTAGTGTAATATTAATATAGTGGTATTAATATTGACATGGCCTATGATGAACACTCCACAAAACGGTTCTCCTAAAGTAGATCGCCCGCAGCGTAGACGGCAGACACCTCAGTACTTAGAGGATTACGTTGCCAATATACTACCTAGCTTTCTACAGACGGTAAACGCGGAAAAAGTAGATAGTAAAATTATGTCCGACCCTATCGACCAGGCTACCCCGCCAATAGAGGCCCTAGTGGGTTCTAACGTAACTGACCAAGCTCACGGTAGGGACCAGGAGGGACCCGACATGACTTTACCCCCCGCCAAGACCGAAGAAGTAGTCCCCGGAGAGCTCCAGGATAAAGACAGCTCTCCAGGGATGGAACTCTACCCGCTACAAGAAGAGGAGAGCACCCCGGAGATGGATCTCCAGGACTCGCCACAGGAGAACAGATCTCCAACGAGTACTGCCAGGAGCGGATCACCTCAACCAGCGTCTTCCCCCAGCGAGGCGGACAAGATGCTGGCACAGGCATTCCTCGCCAGCCTAGCAGCCTCAACAGAGCGCGATCGACTCCAAGCACAGACGCTTAGTGAGCGCGAACATTCTTCCATGGAAAGAGAACGCCTTCAAGCGCAGCAACGGAGCGACGAAGATCGTATACGTCTAGAGATTAGACGCCTTCAGACGGAAGAGAATATGGCAAGGGACCGGGCCGAAGCCCAGCGCGCCGCCGCCGAAGCCCAGCGCGCTGCCGCCGAAGCCCAGCGCGCCGCTGCCGGTGCCCAAAGAGAAGCAGAGCGCGACCTCGCTCTCACCAAGCGCGAAGCCGAGCGCGACCGATTACAAGCGCGGATAATGGAGCAGCTGATCACCAGGGCAACACCCCCTCCCTCCGCACGGGGTTCCAGGGCCTCGTCAAGACAAGGGTCAAGGGCACCCTCCCCTACCCGATCAAGCGACCCTGAGCCCGACCACCAGAGAGAGCCTATACCCCCCTCCGAACCCCTTCCCCGACCGGTCCAAGTGAGACCCAGCTACAAGGAAGAAACGGTCTACACTGCGGAGAGGCTAAATAGACGACTACAGGATCTAGAGGACCTGCCAAAAGAAGAAGAGGGAGAGGAGGAGAGTCAAGCCCGACAGCAGCACAGTACTCCACAGGACCAGGAGGTCCGGTACAGCCCAGGCTCTACCCCCGCGGCTCTGCGCTACAGACCCCCGACTCAATTCACGGGTGAGCTTGACGCACGACCAGCCCCGAGGAATAGCACCTGGATACGCAGGCCATGGTACCCAGCAGGTACCAGCCCACCAAGAGGCGTAAGAGGAGACTCGCCTAGGAGGCCTCTCTTCCAACGCTCACCGATGTGCCAGCCATCCATGGCATCATACATTGGCACACCGACGTTTCCGGACTTCACCCACGAGAACAGAGCACAGTACACGGAGCTACGAATGTGCTTAGAGACAATGATGTCCGATGTAGCTGATGAACCGTACAAGTATGCTATCCTACTGAAGCACCTCAAGGTGCCCCGAGCGCACAATATAGCGCTGGCCTATGCCACCTCTACTACCCCATACACAGCGGCTCTAGCAGCACTCGACCAAAGATATGGACGCATATGGGACTACGTAATACAAGAGATAAGGCATATTGACCGCCTACCCCCAGCCACAGACAATCGCTCACTAGATGACCTGTCTATCAAGGTACAATCCCTGGTAGGGATGCTGGGGGCGCAAAGAGAAAAGGGTATGCACGAACTGTACGCGAACTCTAATGTCGAGAGGATTTTAGAGAAGCTTCCGCCCGCCTGACAAGAGCGCTTCAGGCGGCAAAGAGACCACCGTGATCCTAACGGTCCCGAGCCATCCCTCCTAGACCTAGCCGACTTCCTGGCGAGAGAAGTCAACAGCCTACGGTTGGATACGTTCATGCGGAGTACACCAAGCTCCAGAGAGGGACCTAGGAGAGCAAACGATGGCCGAAGATTGGTGACCGTCATGCACCAATCAGAATCAGTACCGAGCAGCAAGAACCACAGTACCCCCTCGATGAAAGAGAAGTGGAAGATGGTGTGCCCGTACTGCGAAAAGGAACACTGGTTGTCACAATGTGACACGTTCAAGAAGATGACCGCCGACGAGGTGAGTCAATGGATAAAGTCCAACCGACGCTGTTACCGATGTGCGCGCAGTCACATGGCAGCCGATTGCCGCTTAAAGAAGAGGTGTAGTCGGTGTGACGGAGCCCACCTAGATGTCCTACACGACAGTAACAGAAGAAAGCCTGCACCCTCAAGCAGCACAAAGGCAAGTGTTATGTACATTGACCCCGCCAGCAGCGGGGGCGCTCGGGTGCTCTTAAAGGTGGTCCGCGTAACACTGAGTTACCAAGATAAGGTCATGGACACTTACGCCGTCCTTGACGACGGGTCAGAGAAGACCCTTCTCCTCGCGTCCGCAGCGGCGACATCAAAGGGATGTTCCTGCAGGTGAGACTAGTGGAGGAGGACAAGCCCCTGCTGCGGTTCCTATGGAGAGAGAGGATCGGGGATGAGCAACCAGCCATCTATCAATGGGAAGTCCTCCCTTTCGGAACCACATGCAGCCCATGCTGTGCTACGTTTGCACTGCAAAAGCACGTCGCAGAGGACCCAGCAGCTGATGAAGAGGTCCGACAAAGTGTAGGAAATAGTTTCTACGTGGACAACTGTCTGCAAAGCGTCTCGACGCCAGAAGAAGCCGAGGCCCTTCTACTCAAGCTCCGCGCCTCCCTGATCAAAGGCGGCTTTGATCTCAGGCAGTGGGCCAGCAGCGACCCGCAAGTATTGCGCAGCCTCTCCCCCGAGGACAAGGCAGCAAGCAGCGAGACCTGGATGGCGACCATCCCAGGAGAAGCCCAAGAAATGACATTAGGACTAGTCTGGCGCTTCAAAACAGACTCGCTCCATTATAAACACACACCCCTGACCAAGGAGCAGGGAAGGTCGACTGCACTACCGACCACCAGACGGAGTGTATACAGAACACTCGCCAGACAATACGACCCGTTGGGATGTATTCTACCTTACACCACCAGGGCAAAGATGATTGTAAGAGCGTTATGGGACAAGGACCAGGGCTGGGACGACCCCATACCCGAACACCTTGCATCCACATGGAGAGAGTGGGAGACGGAACTCAGCTCACTCCCAGGTGTCAACATACGCCGCAGCTACTTCCCACCCACAGTGAGGCCGGAGACGTGCCAGATGGACCTGCACGTCTTCAGCGACGCCTCCGAAGTAGCCTACGGTTCGGTGGCCTACTTGCGTGCCCGAGAGGAGGGAGGAGAAATACATACTGCTTTCATCCTGGCTCGCTCAAGAATAGCCCCACGAAAGCAACAATCTATCCCGCGTCTAGAGCTCTGCGCAGCCCTAGCAGGAGCGCAACTCGCCACGTTAATCCAACGTGAACTCACCATTCCGGTGCAAAGAACAATCTTGTGGTCAGACTCCACGACAGTACTCGCATGGATCCAGTCTGATTCGTGCAGATACAAGGTCTTCGTGGGAGTCAGAGTCACAGAGATTCAAGATTTAACAGAAGTAGCAAGCTGGAGGTATGTGGACACAAAACACAACCCAGCTGACGTCATCACCCGGGGAATGTCCCTGGATGACCTCACCCGTCACAACCTATACAGTGACGGGCCAGAGTTCCTCAAGCTCCCGGAAGAAGAGTGGCCTACACCCACCCCACGGGAAGCGAGTAAAGAGGAGGCCGAAAACAAGAAATCTATGTTCTGTGGATTGAACACACTCGTCTCCACAGACCCCGACATAGACGATTGCCTCACCCTAGAGAGTGCGCAGCTAAAGACATTCCTGTGGCACCACCCAGAGGTTCAGCTCACTACTGACATTACAGCAGCTGACTACGAAGAAGCAGAACTTCTTCTACTACAACGAGCCCAGAGAGACTCGTTCCCCGATGAGCTAGACTGTCTACAGGGAGCAAAGCCCGTCCCATCAGACAGCAGACTGCTCCACCTAGCCCCCGAGAGCGACGCCCATGGTCTCATCAGAGTGGGTGGTCGTCTGCGGAGAGCTCCAGACTTACCGGATGACGTCAAGTACCCGATAGTCTTAAACAGCCGACACAAGGTCACAGAGCTGATCATAAAGAAACACGACGAGGATGTGCATCACGCCGGGGCAGAGAGAGTCTTCGCGGAGATCAGACGTCGTTATTGGATACTGCAAGGGAGAGAAGCAGTGCGGCGCTTCCAGCGAACCTGTCTAGACTGTCGTAAGTGGCGAGCGCAGCCCAGTATACCCCGGATGGCTGACCTACCTCCCTGTCGCCTCCGACTCGGCGACAAGCCCTTTCACTCCACCGGTATGGACTGTTTCGGCCCGCTGTATATAAAGAAAGGAAGAGGAACCGAGAAGCGGTGGGGTATTGTATTCAAATGCATGACCACCCGAGCGATGCATATAGAACTCCTTCCAACCATGAGCACAGACTCATTCCTTATGGCCTTCCGAAGATTCACATCGCGGAAAGGCAAACCGTCTATATTATTGTCTGATCACGGGACAAACTTCAAAGGCGGAGAAAGAGAGCTGAGAGAGAGCTTCCAAGCTATGGGCCCAGAACTTAAGACCCACCTCGCTCCATCCCAGATTGACTTCCAGTTTAATCCCCCGAACGCACCTCACTTCGGTGGAACTTGGGAACGAGAAGTACGTTCAATAAAGACAGCCCTGTACGCCGTGCTTGGGGCCCAGACCGTGGCGGAAGAAGTCCTAATGACAGTCCTCACGGAGATCGAGGGAGTATTGAACTCAAAGCCCCTCGGTTACGTCTCAAGTGATGTAGCAGATGTCGACCCAGTCACCCCCAACACACTCTTGATGGGGCGGCTGGACCCCGCGCTACCACAGACAATGTACAGGCCTGAAGAAGCGAACGGCCAAAGAATGTGGAGGTACAGTCAAGTATTGGCTGACAAGTTTTGGAACAGCTTCCTACTCCACTATCTACCGTCTCTACAGACCCGCCAGAAATGGGTGAAAGAGAGAGACAATTTGACAGAAGGAACAGTTGTCATGATTATCGACCAGTCACTACCCCGAGCTATGTGGCCGGCTGGCCGCGTAAGCAAAGTGATCACCGGTGCCGACGGAAAGGTCCGAGCAGCCGAAGTGCTCGTCCAAGGACGGATCTACACCCGACCCGTGGCGAGGCTAATAGAACTGCCAAGGCTCCCCGATACTATCGATGACGACCATGACCCCATGACTTTGTGAACTGCCCGATCCCTCACAACAGACATTGAGTAGTGGACAGTGCGGTTAATCTGTCTCTGCTTAGCTAATTAGGTGGGACTAATTAGGGTGCGGCTGTTACAAAGGATCAGATTAAACCGAATATATATATTTATTGATTGATATATATTGCATAGTATTTGTATATCGTCTGATATCCCTTGTATATTCCTTGTACATATACACGGAATATCCCTTTAGCCCAGACCATAATATTTCATTCTCCTATTGGACAGCGGTCCACAGGCGCCAGAGCCATGCCTCCGGAGTCATGTTCAAAGTCACCGTCAAGACATGTCTGTGCATGCCCGGCTTTGCCCAGGGCTACGAGACAGAAATGAGGTTGGCACTAGTTTGTTCGCCGTGCATATACATATGGCGCAGGTGAATACAGAAGCACTTAGTCTTAGTCTTAGTCAGAAGTCAAGAGTTACCCAATAAGTTGAAGCCTCACCCACGATACAACGTGCGGTGAAGTATGGCCTGTTTGGCCCCAAAATAGAGCATTGAGACCGCGTGCGAATTAATAACTGAATTGTCAGAGTTTGGCGCTATACCGTCGAGTGCGACATATTTCTATTAAGTCAGTAATAGTCTATTTGTGTATAGTGTATCGTGCGGCTAAAGTTCTACAGTGACCAGCATCACCAACACTTCCTCGTACCAGCTAGAGTGCTTATCCAGGCTGGGCTGCTTTCATGGCGCTTTCACCCGAGGAGACCTAGACGAGAACCGTGTGGACATGTACACTGGATTAATCTACCCGACGACTACATAGCCCTTTGCGGCTGGATTATATTTGTTTTGGTCCTGTGATTTATGGAGCGGAGAATCGCCGACGCCTACACGTGTTGGATTTACCCTGTGAGGAGCCAAGTCGAGTCGGCGCCTCAGAGAGCCTGAGGCCGGCTAGCTTTCTTCACTGTGGAGCTACAGTCTACGGAGAACAGCTGTATTCGTCTGTGGATCAAGAGGCTATTGCACCGTCTCCTGTACTTGGAGTCTCCTTAGTCATCGTTGACCAGACTCTCTACTACCGACAGATCCTCTACCCCTGCTGGCTTACAACCGGGGGGACCCTTCCAGTATCTCCCGCTATATATTACTAGTGTACCATAGATATAATTCCCTAAGATTCAGGTTGTATAATTACCTCCTGCGTAACCAGAGAATGGACATTCATTGTTGATTTGCCTACGCACATTCCTTTGCCTTATAAGCGCATCCAAAGTACATTTACATTTACATTTAGTCATTTAGCTGACGCTTTTATCCAAAGCGACTTACAAGTTCTGTACGACAAGCCATCAGGAAGGGCACAACTCTATCAGCTGAGCAACAATGTTCATCAAAGTGTTGAGTGCTACAGTGTAGGTTAGTTTATTAGGACAAGTGCATGACAGTACGGTTAGTTAGGGTTAGATTTTTTTATTGTTTTTTTTTTTTTTTTTTTTATTCAGATAATGGTTGAAGAAGTGCGTCTTTAGTCGACGGCGAAACATTGGACGTGATTCGGCTGTCCTAACTGGGGTGGGTAGTTCATTTCACCATTGTGGGGCAAGGACTGAGAATAGGCGACTTCTCTTTGATGACCCTCCCGGAGCTTGGATAGGAGTAGGTCTGAGGCGGCCAGAAGATGCAGAGCGTAGGGGTCTTGAGGGTGTGTAGTTAGAGACCATTGACCGGAGGTAGGCGGGAGCGGTTCCCTTTGCCGCACGGTATGCTAGGTCGAGGGCCTTGAAGCGGATTCGTGCAGCAATGGGGAGCCAGTGCAGGTCCCTAAGAAGTGGGGTGACATGGGCCGACTTCGGTAGGTTTGAGATCAGGCGGGCCGCTGCGTTCTGAATGAGTTGAAGAGGCTTAGTGGCAGTGGCCGGGAGGCCAGCGAGCAGTGCATTGCAGTAGTCGAGGCGGGAGATGACTGTTGATTGGACGAGGAGTTGGGTGGCTTCTTTTGTCAGGAAGGGGCGTATCCTTCTGACGTTGCTCAGGAGGAATCGGCAGGTTCTGGTCGTCGCTGCGATGTGAGCAGAGAAGTTCAACTGGTCGTCGAGGACAACACCAAGGTTCTTGGCGGTCGGGGACGCAGTCACAGCTGTATTCTCGACTGTGATTGAAAGGTCGGTTAGGGGGGAGGATTTGGCCGGCAGATGGAGCAATTCTGTTTTGCTTAGGTTCAGTTTGAGGTGGTTGGACGTCATCCAGGCTGAGATGTCGGACAGACAGGCCGAGATCCGCTCAGAGACGTGGATATCTGAGGGAGGGAAGGAGAGGAAGAGTTGAGTATCGTCGGCATAACAATGGTAGGAGAAGCCATGAGACGTGATAATGTTACCCAGTGATTTAGTGTAGAGGGAGAAAAGTATAATTAGAGAAGTATATTATGTACCTTTTGCTGCAATAAATACTTAATTATTACTTTGTGTGGAACCGATTTCATTGTGGGAAGTGTTCATCATATTTATATATCATGTACTGTATGGCCAGTAATTAAAGTACATAAAGCGGTAGTGGTTTAATGATACCATACTTATCAATACAGTCAGGGAATTGTACCCCTCAGTTACAGCCAGTAATTAAAGTACATAAAGCGGTAGTGGTTTAATGATACCATACTTATCAATACAGTCAGGGAATTGTACCCCTCAGTTACAATTGGTCCTTCGAGCCGGAGGGTAACTAGCGTAATATTAATATAGTGGTATTAATATTGACATGGCCTATGATGAACACTCCACAAAACGGTTCTCCTAAAGTAGATCGCCCGCAGCGTAGACGGCAGACACCTCAGTACTTAGAGGATTACGTTGCCAATATACTACCTAGCTTTCTACAGACGGTAAACGCGGAAAAAGTAGATAGTAAAATTATGTCCGACCCTATCGACCAGGCTACCCCGCCAATAGAGGCCCTAGTGGGTTCTAACGTAACTGACCAAGCTCACGGTAGGGACCAGGAGGGACCCGACATGACTTTACCCCCCGCCAAGACCGAAGAAGTAGTCCCCGGAGAGCTCCAGGATAAAGACAGCTCTCCAGGGATGGAACTCTACCCGCTACAAGAAGAGGAGAGCACCCCGGAGATGGATCTCCAGGACTCGCCACAGGAGAACAGATCTCCAACGAGTACTGCCAGGAGCGGATCACCTCAACCAGCGTCTTCCCCCAGCGAGGCGGACAAGATGCTGGCACAGGCATTCCTCGCCAGCCTAGCAGCCTCAACAGAGCGCGATCGACTCCAAGCACAGACGCTTAGTGAGCGCGAACATTCTTCCATGGAAAGAGAACGCCTTCAGGCGCAGCAACGGAGTGACGAAGATCGTATACGTCTAGAGATTAGACGCCTTCAGACGGAAGAGAATATGGTAAGGGACCGGGCCGAAGCCCAGCGCGCCGCCGCCGAAGCCCAGCGCGCCGCTGCCGGTGCCCAAAGAGAAGCAGAGCGCGACCTCGCTCTCACCAAGCGCGAAGCCGAGCGCGACCGATTACAAGCGCAGATAATGGAGCAGCTGATCACCAGGGCAACACCCCCTCCCTCCGCACGGGGTTCCAGGGCCTCGTCAAAACAAGGGTCAAGGGCACCCTCCCCTACCCGATCAAGCGACCCTGAGCCCGACCACCAGAGAGAGCCTATACCCCCCTCCGCACCCCTTCCCCGACCGGTCCAAGTGAGACCCAGCTACAAGGAAGAAACGGTCTACACCGCAGAGAGGCTAAATAGACGACTACAGGATCTAGAGGACCTGCCAGAGGAAGAAGAAGAGGGAGAGGAGGAGAGTCAAGCCCGACAGCAGCACAGTACTCCACAGGACCAGGAGGTCCAGTACAGCCCAGGCTCTACCCCCGCGGCTCTGCGCTACAGACCCCCGACTCAATTCACGGGTGAGCTTGACGCACGACCAGCCCCGAGGAACAGCACCTGGATACGCAGGCCATGGTACCCAGCAGGTACCAGCCCACCAAGAGGCGTAAGAGGAGACTCGCCTAGGAGGCCTCTCTTCCAACGCTCACCGATGTGCCAGCCATCCATGGCATCATACATTGGCACACCGACATTTCCGGACTTCACCCACGAGAACAGAGCACAGTACACGGAGCTACGAATGTGCTTAGAGACAATGATGTCCGATGTAGCTGATGAACCGTACAAGTATGCTATCCTACTGAAGCACCTCAAGGTGCCCCGAGCGCACAATATAGCGCTGGCCTATGCCACCTCTACTACCCCATACACAGCGGCTCTAGCAGCACTCGACCAAAGATATGGACGCATATGGGACTACGTAATACAAGAGATAAGGCATATTGACCGCCTACCCCCAGCCACAGACAATCGCTCACTAGATGACCTGTCTATCAAGGTACAATCCCTGGTAGGGATGCTGGGGGCGCAAAGAGAAAAGGGTATGCACGAACTGTACGCGAACTCTAATGTCGAGAGGATTTTAGAGAAGCTTCCGCCCGCCGACAAGAGCGCTTCAGGCGGCAAAGAGACCACCGTGATCCTAACGGTCCCGAGCCATCCCTCCTAGACCTAGCCGACTTCCTGGCGAGAGAAGTCAACAGCCTACGGTTGGATACGTTCATGCGGAGCACCCCAAGCTCCAGAGAGGGACCTAGGAGAGCAAACGATGGCCGAAGATTGGTGACCATCATGCACCAATCAGAATCAGTACCGAGCAGCAAGAACCACAGTACCCCCTCGATGAAAGAGAAGTGGAAGATGGTGTGCCCGTACTGCGAAAAGGAACACTGGTTGTCACAATGTGACACGTTCAAGAAGATGACCGCCGACGAGGTGAGTCAATGGATAAAGTCCAACCGACGCTGTTACCGATGTGCGCGCAGTCACATGGCAGCCGATTGCCGCTTAAAGAAGAGGTGTAGTCGGTGTGACGGAGCCCACCTAGATGTCCTACACGACAGTAACAGAAGAAAGCCTGCACCCTCAAGCAGCACAAAGGCAAGTGTTATGTACATTGACCCCGCCAGCAGCGGGGGCGCCCGGGTGCTCTTAAAGGTGGTCCGCGTAACACTGAGTTACCAAGATAAGGTCATGGACACTTACGCCGTCCTTGACGACGGGTCAGAGAAGACCCTTCTCCTCGCGTCCGCTGCGGCCCAGCTGGGGCTGCGGGGGAGCGAAAACCAGATGACGATTCGGACAATAAGAAGAGATCTAAAGACGATAAAGGGCGAGAATGTCTCCTTCACTATCGCAGCAAGCGGGCAGCCAGAGAGACGGTATAGGATTACTAATGCTTTCACCAGCCAAGAAATAGGCCTGTCGCAGTACACCTACCCCATCGCCAAGCTGATGGATAAATATGTGCACCTGCGTCAACTACCTATACCGCTCATAGACGGTGCCACCCCGACCCTGCTGATAGGCTCCGACCATGCAGACCTCATCGTCCCGATAGACCGGGTCCACACAGGGCCCAGAGGCTGTCCTGCAGCAGTCGAGACCCGCCTAGGATGGACATTACAAGGCCCCCTCGCTAAGTCTCTTAACCGAACAGCAGCCACTAACTGCCTCCACTCCAGAGTGACAGAAGAAGACACCACCCTCCTACAGCATGTCGAGAGGCTATGGACACTAGAGACAATGCCCTTTAAGAACGAAAAGAAAGACATTCGTTCCAAGGAAGACATTTACGCTATAGCCCTCCTCGAGCAGGGGACAAAGAGAGTCAAAGTCAACGGAGTGATGAGATACGCAACTCCACCCCTGAGGCGAGAGGGTATGCCTACCTTCCACGCCCCAAAAGAAGCGACGGAGCGGTATCTATTGAACACAGAGCGGCGCCTAGCCAGAGACCCCGCTCAAGAGACGGTGTACCGCGCTGAGATTAACAAGCTAATCATAGCGGGACACATAAAGAAAATTGACATTAAAGAGGCCGATCAGACGACCGAATCATGGTACGTGCCGCACCACAAAGTCCACCACAACGGCAAGGATCGTATTGTGTTCAACTGCAGCTACCAGATCGGATCACAAAATCTGAATAAAGAGCTCTTGCCCGGCCCAACACTCGGCCCCTCTCTACTAGGCGTGTTACTACGTTTCCGCCAAGACAAGGTGGCCATCAGCGGCGACATCAAAGGGATGTTCCTGCAGGTGAGACTAGTGGAGGAGGACAAGCCCCTGCTGCGGTTCCTATGGAGAGAGAGGATCTGGGATGAGCAACCAGCCATCTATCAATGGGAAGTCCTCCCTTTCGGAACCACATGCAGCCCATGCTGTGCTACGTTTGCACTGCAAAAGCACGTCGCAGAGGACCCAGCAGCTGATGAAGAGGTCCGACAAAGTGTAGGAAATAGTTTCTACGTGGACAACTGTCTGCAAAGCGTCTCGACGCCAGAAGAAGCCGAGGCCCTTCTACTCAAGCTCCGCGCCTCCCTGATCAAGGGCGGCTTTGATCTCAGGCAGTGGGCCAGCAGCGACCCGCAAGTATTGCGCAGCCTCTCCCCAGAGGACAAGGCAGCAAGCAGCGAGACCTGGATGGCGACCATCCCAGGAGAAGCCCAAGAAATGACATTAGGACTAGTCTGGCGCTTCAAAACAGACTCGCTCCATTATAAACACACACCCCTGACCAAGGAGCAGGGAAGGTCGACTGCACTACCGACCACCAGACGGAGTGTATACAGAACACTCGCCAGACAATACGACCCGTTGGGATGTATTCTACCTTACACCACCAGGGCAAAGATGATTGTAAGAGCGTTATGGGACAAGGACCAGGGCTGGGACGACCCCATACCCGAACACCTTGCATCCACATGGAGAGAGTGGGAGACGGAACTCAGCTCACTCCCAGGTGTCAACATACGCCGCAGCTACTTCCCACCCACAGTGAGGCCGGAGACGTGCCAGATGGACCTGCACGTCTTCAGCGACGCCTCCGAAGTAGCCTACGGTTCGGTGGCCTACTTGCGTGCCCGAGAGGAGGGAGGAGAAATACATACTGCTTTCATCCTGGCTCGCTCAAGAATAGCCCCACGAAAGCAACAATCTATCCCGCGTCTAGAGCTCTGCGCAGCCCTAGCAGGAGCGCAACTCGCCACGTTAATCCAACGTGAACTCACCATTCCGGTGCAAAGAACAATCTTGTGGTCAGACTCCACGACAGTACTCACATGGATCCGGTCTGATTCGTGCAGATACAAGGTCTTCGTGGGAGTCAGAGTCACAGAGATTCAAGATTTAACAGAAGTAGCAAGCTGGAGGTATGTGGACACAAAACACAACCCAGCTGACGTCATCACCCGGGGAATGTCCCTGGATGACCTCACCCGTCACAACCTATACAGTGACGGGCCAGAGTTCCTCAAGCTCCCGGAAGAAGAGTGGCCTACACCCACCCCACGGGAAGCGAGTAAAGAGGAGGCCGAAAACAAGAAATCTATGTTCTGTGGATTGAACACACTCGTCTCCACAGACCCCGACATAGACGATTGCCTCACCCTAGAGAGTGCGCAGCTAAAGACATTCCTGTGGCACCACCCAGAGGTTCAGCTCACTACTGACATTACAGCAGCTGACTACGAAGAAGCAGAACTTCTTCTACTACAACGAGCCCAGAGAGACTCGTTCCCCGATGAGCTAGACTGTCTACAGGGAGCAAAGCCCGTCCCATCAGACAGCAGACTGCTCCACCTAGCCCCCGAGAGCGACGCCCATGGTCTCATCAGAGTGGGTGGTCGTCTGCGGAGAGCTCCAGACTTACCGGATGACGTCAAGTACCCGATAGTCTTAAACAGCCGACACAAGGTCACAGAGCTGATCATAAAGAAATACGACGAGGATGTGCATCACGCCGGGGCAGAGAGAGTCTTCGCGGAGATCAGACGTCGTTATTGGATACTGCAAGGGAGAGAAGCAGTGCGGCGCTTCCAGCGAACCTGTCTAGACTGTCGTAAGTGGCGAGCGCAGCCCAGTATACCCCGGATGGCTGACCTACCTCCCTGTCGCCTCCGACTCGGCGACAAGCCTTTTCACTCCACCGGTATGGACTGTTTCGGCCCGCTGTATATAAAGAAAGGAAGAGGAACCGAGAAGCGGTGGGGTATTGTATTCAAATGCATGACCACCCGAGCGATGCATATAGAACTCCTTCCAACCATGAGCACAGACTCATTCCTTATGGCCTTCCGAAGATTCACATCGCGGAAAGGCAAACCGTCTATATTATTGTCTGATCACGGGACAAACTTCAAAGGCGGAGAAAGAGAGCTGAGAGAGAGCTTCCAAGCTATGGGCCCAGAACTTAAGACCCACCTCGCTCCATCCCAGATTGACTTCCAGTTTAATCCCCCGAACGCACCTCACTTCGGTGGAACTTGGGAACGAGAAGTACGTTCAATAAAGACAGCCCTGTACGCCGTGCTTGGGGCCCAGACCGTGGCGGAAGAAGTCCTAATGACAGTCCTCACGGAGATCGAGGGAGTATTGAACTCAAAGCCCCTCGGTTACGTCTCAAGTGATGTAGCAGATGTCGACCCAGTCACCCCCAACACACTCTTGATGGGGCGGCTGGACCCCGCGCTACCACAGACAATGTACAGGCCTGAAGAAGCGAACGGCCAAAGAATGTGGAGGTACAGTCAAGTATTGGCTGACAAGTTTTGGAACAGCTTCCTACTCCACTATCTACCGTCTCTACAGACCCGCCAGAAATGGGTGAAAGAGAGAGACAATTTGACAGAAGGAACAGTTGTCATGATTATCGACCAGTCACTACCCCGAGCTATGTGGCCGGCTGGCCGCGTAAGCAAAGTGATCACCGGTGCCGACGGAAAGGTCCGAGCAGCCGAAGTGCTCGTCCAAGGACGGATCTACACCCGACCCGTGGCGAGGCTAATAGAACTGCCAAGGCTCCCCGATACTATCGATGACGACCATGACCCCATGACTTTGTGAACTGCCCGATCCCTCACAACAGACATTGAGTAGTGGACAGTGCGGTTAATCTGTCTCTGCTTAGCTAATTAGGTGGGACTAATTAGGGTGCGGCTGTTACAAAGGATCAGATTAAACCGAATATATATATTTATTGATTGATATATATTGCATAGTATTTGTATATCGTCTGATATCCCTTGTATATTCCTTGTACATATACACGGAATATCCCTTTAGCCCAGACCATAATATTTCATTCTCCTATTGGACAGCGGTCCACAGGCGCCAGAGCCATGCCTCCGGAGTCATGTTCAAAGTCACCGTCAAGACATGTCTGTGCATGCCCGGCTTTGCCCAGGGCTACGAGACAGAAATGAGGTTGGCACTAGTTTGTTCGCCGTGCATATACATATGGCGCAGGTGAATACAGAAGCACTTAGTCTTAGTCTTAGTCAGAAGTCAAGAGTTACCCAATAAGTTGAAGCCTCACCCACGATACAACGTGCGGTGAAGTATGGCCTGTTTGGCCCCAAAATAGAGCATTGAGACCGCGTGCGAATTAATAACTGAATTGTCAGAGTTTGGCGCTATACCGTCGAGTGCGACATATTTCTATTAAGTCAGTAATAGTCTATTTGTGTATAGTGTATCGTGCGGCTAAAGTTCTACAGTGACCAGCATCACCAACACTTCCTCGTACCAGCTAGAGTGCTTATCCAGGCTGGGCTGCTTTCATGGCGCTTTCACCCGAGGAGACCTAGACGAGAACCGTGTGGACATGTACACTGGATTAATCTACCCGACGACTACATAGCCCTTTGCGGCTGGATTATATTTGTTTTGGTCCTGTGATTTATGGAGCGGAGAATCGCCGACGCCTACACGTGTTGGATTTACCCTGTGAGGAGCCAAGTCGAGTCGGCGCCTCAGAGAGCCTGAGGCCGGCTAGCTTTCTTCACTGTGGAGCTACAGTCTACGGAGAACAGCTGTATTCGTCTGTGGATCAAGAGGCTATTGCACCGTCTCCTGTACTTGGAGTCTCCTTAGTCATCGTTGACCAGACTCTCTACTACCGACAGATCCTCTACCCCTGCTGGCTTACAACCGGGGGGACCCTTCCAGTATCTCCCGCTATATATTACTAGTGTACCATAGATATAATTCCCTAAGATTCAGGTTGTATAATTACCTCCTGCGTAACCAGAGAATGGACATTCATTGTTGATTTGCCTACGCACATTCCTTTGCCTTATAAGCGCATCCAAAGTACATTTACATTTACATTTAGTCATTTAGCTGACGCTTTTATCCAAAGCGACTTACAAGTTCTGTACGACAAGCCATCAGGAAGGGCACAACTCTATCAGCTGAGCAACAATGTTCATCAAAGTGTTGAGTGCTACAGTGTAGGTTAGTTTATTAGGACAAGTGCATGACAGTACGGTTAGTTAGGGTTAGATTTTTTTATTGTTTTTTTTTTTTTTTTTTTATTCAGATAATGGTTGAAGAAGTGCGTCTTTAGTCGACGGCGAAACATTGGACGTGATTCGGCTGTCCTAACTGGGGTGGGTAGTTCATTTCACCATTGTGGGGCAAGGACTGAGAATAGGCGACTTCTCTTTGATGACCCTCCCGGAGCTTGGATAGGAGTAGGTCTGAGGCGGCCAGAAGATGCAGAGCGTAGGGGTCTTGAGGGTGTGTAGTTAGAGACCATTGACCGGAGGTAGGCGGGAGCGGTTCCCTTTGCCGCACGGTATGCTAGGTCGAGGGCCTTGAAGCGGATTCGTGCAGCAATGGGGAGCCAGTGCAGGTCCCTAAGAAGTGGGGTGACATGGGCCGACTTCGGTAGGTTTGAGATCAGGCGGGCCGCTGCGTTCTGAATGAGTTGAAGAGGCTTAGTGGCAGTGGCCGGGAGGCCAGCGAGCAGTGCATTGCAGTAGTCGAGGCGGGAGATGACTGTTGATTGGACGAGGAGTTGGGTGGCTTCTTTTGTCAGGAAGGGGCGTATCCTTCTGACGTTGCTCAGGAGGAATCGGCAGGTTCTGGTCGTCGCTGCGATGTGAGCAGAGAAGTTCAACTGGTCGTCGAGGACAACACCAAGGTTCTTGGCGGTCGGGGACGCAGTCACAGCTGTATTCTCGACTGTGATTGAAAGGTCGGTTAGGGGGGAGGATTTGGCCGGCAGATGGAGCAATTCTGTTTTGCTTAGGTTCAGTTTGAGGTGGTTGGACGTCATCCAGGCTGAGATGTCGGACAGACAGGCCGAGATCCGCTCAGAGACGTGGATATCTGAGGGAGGGAAGGAGAGGAAGAGTTGAGTATCGTCGGCATAACAATGGTAGGAGAAGCCATGAGACGTGATAATGTTACCCAGTGATTTAGTGTAGAGGGAGAAAAGTATAATTAGAGAAGTATATTATGTACCTTTTGCTGCAATAAATACTTAATTATTACTTTGTGTGGAACCGATTTCATTGTGGGAAGTGTTCATCATATTTATATATCATGTACTGTATGGCCAGTAATTAAAGTACATAAAGCGGTAGTGGTTTAATGATACCATACTTATCAATACAGTCAGGGAATTGTACCCCTCAGTTACAGCCAGTAATTAAAGTACATAAAGCGGTAGTGGTTTAATGATACCATACTTATCAATACAGTCAGGGAATTGTACCCCTCAGTTACAATTGGTCCTTCGAGCCGGAGGGTAACTAGCGTAATATTAATATAGTGGTATTAATATTGACATGGCCTATGATGAACACTCCACAAAACGGTTCTCCTAAAGTAGATCGCCCGCAGCGTAGACGGCAGACACCTCAGTACTTAGAGGATTACGTTGCCAATATACTACCTAGCTTTCTACAGACGGTAAACGCGGAAAAAGTAGATAGTAAAATTATGTCCGACCCTATCGACCAGGCTACCCCGCCAATAGAGGCCCTAGTGGGTTCTAACGTAACTGACCAAGCTCACGGTAGGGACCAGGAGGGACCCGACATGACTTTACCCCCCGCCAAGACCGAAGAAGTAGTCCCCGGAGAGCTCCAGGATAAAGACAGCTCTCCAGGGATGGAACTCTACCCGCTACAAGAAGAGGAGAGCACCCCGGAGATGGATCTCCAGGACTCGCCACAGGAGAACAGATCTCCAACGAGTACTGCCAGGAGCGGATCACCTCAACCAGCGTCTTCCCCCAGCGAGGCGGACAAGATGCTGGCACAGGCATTCCTCGCCAGCCTAGCAGCCTCAACAGAGCGCGATCGACTCCAAGCACAGACGCTTAGTGAGCGCGAACATTCTTCCATGGAAAGAGAACGCCTTCAGGCGCAGCAACGGAGTGACGAAGATCGTATACGTCTAGAGATTAGACGCCTTCAGACGGAAGAGAATATGGTAAGGGACCGGGCCGAAGCCCAGCGCGCCGCCGCCGAAGCCCAGCGCGCCGCTGCCGGTGCCCAAAGAGAAGCAGAGCGCGACCTCGCTCTCACCAAGCGCGAAGCCGAGCGCGACCGATTACAAGCGCAGATAATGGAGCAGCTGATCACCAGGGCAACACCCCCTCCCTCCGCACGGGGTTCCAGGGCCTCGTCAAAACAAGGGTCAAGGGCACCCTCCCCTACCCGATCAAGCGACCCTGAGCCCGACCACCAGAGAGAGCCTATACCCCCCTCCGCACCCCTTCCCCGACCGGTCCAAGTGAGACCCAGCTACAAGGAAGAAACGGTCTACACCGCAGAGAGGCTAAATAGACGACTACAGGATCTAGAGGACCTGCCAGAGGAAGAAGAAGAGGGAGAGGAGGAGAGTCAAGCCCGACAGCAGCACAGTACTCCACAGGACCAGGAGGTCCAGTACAGCCCAGGCTCTACCCCCGCGGCTCTGCGCTACAGACCCCCGACTCAATTCACGGGTGAGCTTGACGCACGACCAGCCCCGAGGAACAGCACCTGGATACGCAGGCCATGGTACCCAGCAGGTACCAGCCCACCAAGAGGCGTAAGAGGAGACTCGCCTAGGAGGCCTCTCTTCCAACGCTCACCGATGTGCCAGCCATCCATGGCATCATACATTGGCACACCGACATTTCCGGACTTCACCCACGAGAACAGAGCACAGTACACGGAGCTACGAATGTGCTTAGAGACAATGATGTCCGATGTAGCTGATGAACCGTACAAGTATGCTATCCTACTGAAGCACCTCAAGGTGCCCCGAGCGCACAATATAGCGCTGGCCTATGCCACCTCTACTACCCCATACACAGCGGCTCTAGCAGCACTCGACCAAAGATATGGACGCATATGGGACTACGTAATACAAGAGATAAGGCATATTGACCGCCTACCCCCAGCCACAGACAATCGCTCACTAGATGACCTGTCTATCAAGGTACAATCCCTGGTAGGGATGCTGGGGGCGCAAAGAGAAAAGGGTATGCACGAACTGTACGCGAACTCTAATGTCGAGAGGATTTTAGAGAAGCTTCCGCCCGCCGACAAGAGCGCTTCAGGCGGCAAAGAGACCACCGTGATCCTAACGGTCCCGAGCCATCCCTCCTAGACCTAGCCGACTTCCTGGCGAGAGAAGTCAACAGCCTACGGTTGGATACGTTCATGCGGAGCACCCCAAGCTCCAGAGAGGGACCTAGGAGAGCAAACGATGGCCGAAGATTGGTGACCATCATGCACCAATCAGAATCAGTACCGAGCAGCAAGAACCACAGTACCCCCTCGATGAAAGAGAAGTGGAAGATGGTGTGCCCGTACTGCGAAAAGGAACACTGGTTGTCACAATGTGACACGTTCAAGAAGATGACCGCCGACGAGGTGAGTCAATGGATAAAGTCCAACCGACGCTGTTACCGATGTGCGCGCAGTCACATGGCAGCCGATTGCCGCTTAAAGAAGAGGTGTAGTCGGTGTGACGGAGCCCACCTAGATGTCCTACACGACAGTAACAGAAGAAAGCCTGCACCCTCAAGCAGCACAAAGGCAAGTGTTATGTACATTGACCCCGCCAGCAGCGGGGGCGCCCGGGTGCTCTTAAAGGTGGTCCGCGTAACACTGAGTTACCAAGATAAGGTCATGGACACTTACGCCGTCCTTGACGACGGGTCAGAGAAGACCCTTCTCCTCGCGTCCGCTGCGGCCCAGCTGGGGCTGCGGGGGAGCGAAAACCAGATGACGATTCGGACAATAAGAAGAGATCTAAAGACGATAAAGGGCGAGAATGTCTCCTTCACTATCGCAGCAAGCGGGCAGCCAGAGAGACGGTATAGGATTACTAATGCTTTCACCAGCCAAGAAATAGGCCTGTCGCAGTACACCTACCCCATCGCCAAGCTGATCGATAAATATGTGCACCTGCGTCAACTACCTATACCGCTCATAGACGGTGCCACCCCGACCCTGCTGATAGGCTCCGACCATGCAGACCTCATCGTCCCGATAGACCGGGTCCACACAGGGCCCAGAGGCTGTCCTGCAGCAGTCGAGACCCGCCTAGGATGGACATTACAAGGCCCCCTCGCTAAGTCTCTTAACCGAACAGCAGCCACTAACTGCCTCCACTCCAGAGTGACAGAAGAAGACACCACCCTCCTACAGCATGTCGAGAGGCTATGGACACTAGAGACAATGCCCTTTAAGAACGAAAAGAAAGACATTCGTTCCAAGGAAGACATTTACGCTATAGCCCTCCTCGAGCAGGGGACAAAGAGAGTCAAAGTCAACGGAGTGATGAGATACGCAACTCCACCCCTGAGGCGAGAGGGTATGCCTACCTTCCACGCCCCAAAAGAAGCGACGGAGCGGTATCTATTGAACACAGAGCGGCGCCTAGCCAGAGACCCCGCTCAAGAGACGGTGTACCGCGCTGAGATTAACAAGCTAATCATAGCGGGACACATAAAGAAAATTGACATTAAAGAGGCCGATCAGACGACCGAATCATGGTACGTGCCGCACCACAAAGTCCACCACAACGGCAAGGATCGTATTGTGTTCAACTGCAGCTACCAGATCGGATCACAAAATCTGAATAAAGAGCTCTTGCCCGGCCCAACACTCGGCCCCTCTCTACTAGGCGTGTTACTACGTTTCCGCCAAGACAAGGTGGCCATCAGCGGCGACATCAAAGGGATGTTCCTGCAGGTGAGACTAGTGGAGGAGGACAAGCCCCTGCTGCGGTTCCTATGGAGAGAGAGGATCTGGGATGAGCAACCAGCCATCTATCAATGGGAAGTCCTCCCTTTCGGAACCACATGCAGCCCATGCTGTGCTACGTTTGCACTGCAAAAGCACGTCGCAGAGGACCCAGCAGCTGATGAAGAGGTCCGACAAAGTGTAGGAAATAGTTTCTACGTGGACAACTGTCTGCAAAGCGTCTCGACGCCAGAAGAAGCCGAGGCCCTTCTACTCAAGCTCCGCGCCTCCCTGATCAAGGGCGGCTTTGATCTCAGGCAGTGGGCCAGCAGCGACCCGCAAGTATTGCGCAGCCTCTCCCCAGAGGACAAGGCAGCAAGCAGCGAGACCTGGATGGCGACCATCCCAGGAGAAGCCCAAGAAATGACATTAGGACTAGTCTGGCGCTTCAAAACAGACTCGCTCCATTATAAACACACACCCCTGACCAAGGAGCAGGGAAGGTCGACTGCACTACCGACCACCAGACGGAGTGTATACAGAACACTCGCCAGACAATACGACCCGTTGGGATGTATTCTACCTTACACCACCAGGGCAAAGATGATTGTAAGAGCGTTATGGGACAAGGACCAGGGCTGGGACGACCCCATACCCGAACACCTTGCATCCACATGGAGAGAGTGGGAGACGGAACTCAGCTCACTCCCAGGTGTCAACATACGCCGCAGCTACTTCCCACCCACAGTGAGGCCGGAGACGTGCCAGATGGACCTGCACGTCTTCAGCGACGCCTCCGAAGTAGCCTACGGTTCGGTGGCCTACTTGCGTGCCCGAGAGGAGGGAGGAGAAATACATACTGCTTTCATCCTGGCTCGCTCAAGAATAGCCCCACGAAAGCAACAATCTATCCCGCGTCTAGAGCTCTGCGCAGCCCTAGCAGGAGCGCAACTCGCCACGTTAATCCAACGTGAACTCACCATTCCGGTGCAAAGAACAATCTTGTGGTCAGACTCCACGACAGTACTCACATGGATCCGGTCTGATTCGTGCAGATACAAGGTCTTCGTGGGAGTCAGAGTCACAGAGATTCAAGATTTAACAGAAGTAGCAAGCTGGAGGTATGTGGACACAAAACACAACCCAGCTGACGTCATCACCCGGGGAATGTCCCTGGATGACCTCACCCGTCACAACCTATACAGTGACGGGCCAGAGTTCCTCAAGCTCCCGGAAGAAGAGTGGCCTACACCCACCCCACGGGAAGCGAGTAAAGAGGAGGCCGAAAACAAGAAATCTATGTTCTGTGGATTGAACACACTCGTCTCCACAGACCCCGACATAGACGATTGCCTCACCCTAGAGAGTGCGCAGCTAAAGACATTCCTGTGGCACCACCCAGAGGTTCAGCTCACTACTGACATTACAGCAGCTGACTACGAAGAAGCAGAACTTCTTCTACTACAACGAGCCCAGAGAGACTCGTTCCCCGATGAGCTAGACTGTCTACAGGGAGCAAAGCCCGTCCCATCAGACAGCAGACTGCTCCACCTAGCCCCCGAGAGCGACGCCCATGGTCTCATCAGAGTGGGTGGTCGTCTGCGGAGAGCTCCAGACTTACCGGATGACGTCAAGTACCCGATAGTCTTAAACAGCCGACACAAGGTCACAGAGCTGATCATAAAGAAATACGACGAGGATGTGCATCACGCCGGGGCAGAGAGAGTCTTCGCGGAGATCAGACGTCGTTATTGGATACTGCAAGGGAGAGAAGCAGTGCGGCGCTTCCAGCGAACCTGTCTAGACTGTCGTAAGTGGCGAGCGCAGCCCAGTATACCCCGGATGGCTGACCTACCTCCCTGTCGCCTCCGACTCGGCGACAAGCCTTTTCACTCCACCGGTATGGACTGTTTCGGCCCGCTGTATATAAAGAAAGGAAGAGGAACCGAGAAGCGGTGGGGTATTGTATTCAAATGCATGACCACCCGAGCGATGCATATAGAACTCCTTCCAACCATGAGCACAGACTCATTCCTTATGGCCTTCCGAAGATTCACATCGCGGAAAGGCAAACCGTCTATATTATTGTCTGATCACGGGACAAACTTCAAAGGCGGAGAAAGAGAGCTGAGAGAGAGCTTCCAAGCTATGGGCCCAGAACTTAAGACCCACCTCGCTCCATCCCAGATTGACTTCCAGTTTAATCGCCCGAACGCACCTCACTTCGGTGGAACTTGGGAACGAGAAGTATGTGCAATAAAGACAGCCCTGTACGCCGTGCTTGGGGCCCAGACCGTGGCGGAAGAAGTCCTAATGACAGTCCTCACGGAGATCGAGGGAGTATTGAACTCAAAGCCCCTCGGTTACGTCTCAAGTGATGTAGCAGATGTCGACCCAGTCACCCCCAACACACTCTTGATGGGGCGGCTGGACCCCGCGCTACCACAGACAATGTACAGGCCTGAAGAAGCGAACGGCCGAAGAATGTGGAGGTACAGTCAAGTATTGGCTGACAAGTTTTGGAACAGCTTCCTACTCCACTATCTACCGTCTCTACAGACCCGCCAGAAATGGGTGAAAGAGAGAGACAATTTGACAGAAGGAACAGTCGTCATGATTATCGACCAGTCACTACCCCGAGCTATGTGGCCGGCTGGCCGCGTAAGCAAAGTGATCACCGGTGCCGACGGAAAGGTCCGAGCAGCCGAAGTGCTCGTCCAAGGACGGATCTACACCCGACCCGTGGCGAGGCTAATAGAACTGCCAAGGCTCCCCGATACTATCGATGACGACCATGACCCCATGACTTTGTGAACTGCCCGACCCCTCACAACAGACATTGAGTAGTGGACAGTGCGGTTAATCTGTCTCTGCTTAGCTAATTAGGTGGGACTAATTAGGAGGCGGCTGTTACAAAGGATCAGATTAAACCGAATATATATATTTATTTATTGATATATATTGCATAGTATTTGTATATCGTTTGATATCCCTTGTATATTCCTTGTACATATACACGGAATGTCCCTTTAGCCTAGTACAGACCATAATATTTCGTTCTCCTATTGGACAGCGGTCCACAGGCGCCAGAGCCATGCCTCCAGAGTCAGGTTCAAGGCCACCGTCAAGACATGTCTGTGCATGCCCGGCCTTGCCCAGGGATACGAGACAGAAATGAGGTTGGCACTAGTTTGTTCGCCGTGCATATAAATATGGCGCAGGTGAATACAGAAGCACTTAGTCAGAAGTCGTAGAGTTACCCAATAAGTTGAAGCCTCACCCACGATACTCCGTGCGGTGAAGTATGGCCTGTTTGGCCCCAAATAGAGCATTGAGACCGCGTGCGAATTAATAACTGTGAGGAGACCAGTCGAGTCTGCGCCTCAGAGAGCCTGAGGCCGGCTAGCTTTCTTCACTGTGGAGCTACAGTCTACGGAGAATAGCTGTATTCGTCTGTGGATCAAGAGGCTATTGCACCGTCTCCTGTACTTGGAGTCTCCTTAGTCATCGTTGACCAGACTCTCTACTACCGACAGATCCTCTACCCCTGCTGGCTTACAACCGGGGGGACCCTTCCAGTATCTCCCGCTATATATTACTAGTGTACCATAGATATAATTCCCTAAGATTCAGGTTGTATAATTACCTCCTGCGTAACCAGAGAATGGACATTCATTATTGATTTGCCTACGCACATTCCTTTGCCTTATAAGCGCATCCAAAGTAAGATACAGAGAAGTATATTATGTACCTTTTGCTGCAATAAATACTTGATTACACCTTTGTGTGGAACCGATTCATTGTGGGAAGTGTTCATCATATTTATATATCATGTACTGTATGGCCAGTAATTAAAGTACATAAAGCGGTAGTGGTTTAATGATACCATACTTATCAATACAGTCAGGGAATTGTACCCCTCAGTTACAGATATCATTTTGCCAGATCAGCATGGCTGTGAGTCCTTCACCTTTTATATATCTTGCATTGGCATGGATTGATTGGTTCGCTAGCATGGCTAACAAATGCAAATATGTTGTTGTCTGCCCTAGGGATGCACCGATATGAAAATTTGCCACCGATACCGATTGTTCAACTAACACAATCGGCTGATACCGATATTTGTGGCAACATTTAAATTTTCTTTTAATATATATATTTTTTGTAATATATATATTTTTTTATGAAACTACTATATTTGTGTTACAAATTGTGCTCACCGATATGAACATAGGCCTCTTTACTTACTTAAAAAAAGGAAACATCAAGAAATAGCACTATCTCTCTCCCAGTATGTTCTGCAGGGCTGCAGCTGGATACTAGTTCTCCCAGTATGGTCTACCGGCTGGGCTGCAGCTGGATACTATTGTCTCAACCAATGAAATTTTGATTGACAGTCGATTCTGCCAATTACGTCACACACCGCTTGCACCCGCCTCTGCTGTTACCACCAATCGGCAAGCGCGTATACATTTTTTACTTCCGCTTTTGTCCGCCATTGATTTTGACGAGAGGTATTCTACAACAACTAGAGCTGCCGCGGTATTGATATTTTCCTTACCGCACAAATTTGCAAAATATTTCCTATCGCCGCGGTTATTACCGCACAGTGCGCACAAAAAAAAAATAAAATTTGAATGCATTTTTTTTTTTTAGTAGTCTACTCTTTATAGCATATAGCCTGCCTCTAGTCTAATGGCGCTTTTCCACTGCATAGTACCTACTCGACTCGACCCGCTTTAGGTACCTGGTACTTCGTTCCTTTTCCACTGCAGCCAGGTACTACTCCGTTTGTGTCCGTGTGGGGATGCAGGCGGGGCCGCTTGTGTACACTGAAAGCTCCGTGGGCATAGCCATGTCCGAGGGCTTGCAGCAAGCCAGAGTTTAACACAGTTTCAATCAATCAATCAATAACAACATTAACCAGACTCTCGTTGTGTCTATTGTGCTAAAGCTAACGTTACCTCATTGTGTCTATTCTACCAAGCAACCCGGGTTTAACGTTACCTCTCGTGTATATCTGCTGACGTTAGTATTAGGCTAATAACAACAACAAACTTAACACATCAGCGATCTTGTTGTGACACTAAACTCTCCGCTCGGTGGTAAATTGGGTTGATGTCGGTTTTGTTTCATCAATAAATGAGGCAGAATACACAGTGAATCCATCCTTTTCTGTTTATTACACTTGGTGCTGTCGCAAACAAATCCTGAATGAAATACATCCTTAGCGAGGCAGTAAAGATGGCGGCTTTCTGTTTTTGTTCAGAGACTCCAACGTGTGACGCGTCTCTCTTCTGACCAATCAGTGGTCTGCAATGTTTCACATGACTTTTCTGGTACCACTTCTACCCAATAGGGTCGCTTGGAACCGAGTAGGGTATATCTGCAGAGCCGCAAGTCCAACGTCTGGGCGCTACTTTGTTATTATAAAAAAAAACAGCGGTGATGCGGTATTCAGCCCAACTCTGCGGTGGGCGTGATGCAACAGCGATACTGCGGTAATGCGGTTATCGCGGCAGCTCTAGCAACAACAACAACGGCGGCGCGGCCGACGTTTAGCTTTTAGCTCCGCAGGATGACTTAAACGAGGCATAATGATTTTACTGCAACGAATGTTATAATAAAACAAAGCCTTTCTATACATGTGTCTGATTGAAAACTTTATTAACAGATTGCAGAATGGGTAAAACTCAGGGCTCTATGAGCAACGGAAGGAACTGAGCTAGTATGAACGCATAATGCTTGCTACGTTCGGGTAAATAATATGCTGATGTTATTGAACGTGTAACACTAACTATATAACGTTAATGCCACAAAACGAATGCCTTGTTAATCATAAGTAGTAACTTTGATGCAGTAGCTTGTGTGTGTGTGTGTGTGTGGGGGACTGGGGACGGCGTTGTGCAGGTCGCGAGTGAACTTTTTTTTGTCTTTTGACGCTACACAAATTAATGGATATTTATCGGCTACTGCCATCGGCACATTCAAGCTTATCGGCCGATAGGCCGATTGCAGTCAACAAGGCACTTATCGGCCGATACCGATACTCGACCGATACATCGGTGCACCCCTAGTCTGCCCCATTGTTCTGACCAGGATTACGTTCCTTTTTGCCTCCTTAATGCGGGGGAAGTCTGACGTGGACAAGAAACCCATCTGTTACGTGTGGGTGTGTTTGTATCCTGTCTTCATGTGTTTGTATCCTGATCAGGTGTTCCCCAGTGTGATGTGTGATGTCTGGTTGTAGTCCCCTGTCTTGGTCTTGTAGTTCTTTGTCGTTTTCCCTCCCATGTGTATCCATTTGTAATCAGCCCAGGTGTTTCTTGTTCTCGTCATCCCCTTGTGCATATGTGTTCTGTTCTCCCCTGTGTGTGGTGGCTGATCCTGTCTGTACAGTCCTGTGGTTTGTTTGTCGTCATCTTTATGTTATCCCTTCACTTTAAACCATGGTAAATATAATTAAACATCTTTTTGTTACTTTGGCTACCGTTTCCTATTATGTTACATTGACAAGACAACAAGAACTTTTCATTAGTCAATGGTAACGTAATACCATCTATACTCTAATTTTACCAACAGCATCCCTCCATAAACCTTTAGGCTATGCTGCGTTATTCCATCGACATCATGTCATTGAGCTGTAAATAACACAAGGATTCAGTGTCCTCTGATGACATCACTGAAGGACAAACTCTTATCACTCATTATCTCTCAGCGACGTTTTAAAGATGTAAAGGAAAACAGTTTCAGTCTGTCTCTGCCTACTACATGATCTTGAAAAATGCACAATGTAGGCTTGAGAGTGAGAGGGAGGGTGGGGAGACTGGGATGGAGGGGTGTCTATGTGATAGCAGGGCACTACCAACTTACAACTCTGTTTACAATTTAATTATAGCTTTAGCAAAAGGCTAACGGAACCATATCGCCAGTCAGAGGGAGATGAACAAAAAAATACATTTGCACTTATATTTTTATTTGCACAATTAGTAAAGCAACTTAAGTAAAGCAAGTAAAAATAAACTTACTAACAAGAAATAACTAATATTTGAAAAACAGTGGAATAACAAAGAAATACATGCAGGCTATGTTACACTGACTAACTTAAGTACAAGTTTAAAATTAGTTAAACATGGCGGCAGGTAGCTGAGCAGCAACACTTTTCTCCTGGGATCAGATTGCTCTTCCCCACCCCAACGAGCCCCCACCCACCTCCGAAGAGTGTCCCAGATTGGGGTTAGCCCCGACCCACCTCCGAAGAGTGTCACAGATTGGGGTGAGCCCCCACCCACCTCCAAAGAGTGTCCCAGATTGGGGTGGGGCCAGAACAGTACAGCCGGGTGCAAATATCAAATGCTAAACGGCAGCACAAGAACACTTTTCTGCCTGTATTTTCTGCTGAATGTTAAACGATGAGCAGTATGAATACATTTCACTGTATAGAAGGCATTATGTGCTGGCAGGGTGTCTGTGTGGAGCTGCGACAGCCTCATCATCCCACCCACACGGCAGTCTATTCACACACACTGATGTTGTGCCAAGTATTTTGCTGCTACTGTACCGGCGACCCCGCCATAACCCCAGCCTCCATCTGCTGTGGTTCTGCTTGGTACCGTATGCAATTACCCTAATGTTGTACTGTGTAAGTTACACCCCGTATGGGGGATTCATTTGCAGGGCTCCCTGCTGTTTAGCTTCAGTGTGCTGTTATGCTTTATCATCTCTGTACGAAGTTGTGCTTTAACTATCTTGCAGCAGAGAGCACCCCCATAACACTTTCACTGCCACACACGAGATTTTTTTTTTTTTTTTTTTTTGCGATCTGAAATCATATTGCATCACGCGAGCCTACCCGAGTATACCCGAGCGGCGCCGGCGATCATATGTGGAAAAAAGCGCCCTCTATCGTCTCCCAGATGACATAAGGGATTTTGGAATGGACTCAATGAAAATGGATAGGAAAAAAAAACGGTACTCCACATTTTCCAGTCCACTGATGCAGCCGGAGTACCAGCGTTCATTCAGGGGGCTCTGAGCCCCGCGGAATCATATACTGCACTGTACACACGTTGGATCAATACACTTATCGATTTTTTCGAATGGTGATCAGGAATTGGAATATACCAGTTGGATACCATCTGATGTCAGGTAAGGAATCTATGTTATCAGTGTTAGGATAATCAGACTAATTTTGATGAAGATATAGGCTGTTTTGTGAAATGGGCTCTTTCGGTTTCAATGTAAAAGTCGAAGAGGAAATGAAAACGGCGATTATCCGTGCGCGGCCCGAATGTGCTTGCGTGCACGTATAATACTGATCATCTAGCGTTTATTTGAAAGCGATTCATAAATAGGCCGACAAATAACAACGTTCTGGAATTACAGTAAAAGACGATTTTCACAGAATGGTCCAGAATGAACTGTTTTTTTTTTGTATCTCAAAACGAGTGCTTTTCTAAATGCTCTGAAACGGAAATGAAGTGATAAAAAACCAATCTGCCTTGACAGCACTGACTGGAAAAGCAGTCTTTGATAAGCGACGGGCAGATTAGACACATAGCCATAATTTAAAACATAGATTAGGCGATATTAACGTTAACATTGGAGCGGACCGTGGCATTCAGGGGGTAAAAAGGAAAACCCGGAGTGGCACTCAAAGTGTTAAGACAACCATACCGCCAAGACTAACTGTATTACCATTGCCTTTTATTCAGTTTTATTACAATAACATGGTTAAACTAATTACGTGTTTACAAAAAGAAAATGGCAGCTTATTCGCTTGTCAACTTTAAAATGTTCTACTTAAAGTTGAACCTAAAATATGTTTCTTACAAAAATTTTGGTGGTACATTTGATATGATATTGCTGGATCTTGAGTCATATTTGATCTGCAATATTGGATGTGGGTAACATAATGATCAAATAACCGGGTATGCCTAGAACCAGCTGAAATCAAATTGGACATTGGGGATTTTAAACTTCTTATACGCAATATTGAAATGGCATCCATGGGGGCCTGTTCTTGTGCTTGCGCTTAATTTAATTGATCTAGATTTTAGCCTCTCTTAGACTTTTAGTTGTGTTACTTGTCTTGTATTTGTCTGGAACTTGTTTTATGTATTTGTTATGTTTGTTTGGTGGATCAGGTCGCTCTTGTAAATATGCCAATGACATTTTTACCTGTATAAATAAAGGTTTGAAATTAAATGAAAAATACCAAAAGCAATAAGAAGAAAAATGGGCCAAGCTGGTCTGGTCTGGTTGATAACATGGCGTCCCCCAGGGCCAAGTTGGCCTACTACACCACTGAGCGACAGGTGGAAAGTGAGGACGAGTCAGAAGACACAAAATGGGTCATAAATATAGCTGCACAGCTCAAAGATTCTGGAACTCAAATGGGCAGCATTTCCAAGTTAATTTCCAGCCTTAACAAAGATACTAGAGCTATACTTAAAAGATTAGGCAGGATTAGGGGGAGAGATCCACCGCTGAGCTGTCCCAAGCTACCAAGCAGATCAAGACTTTACAGCACAAAGTGGATGACATGGAGAACAGAAGCCATCAAAACAATATGAGACTTGTGGGGCTGAAAGAAGGTGCTGAGGTGGAGGATAGTTACAGTATATCACGCTGGACAAGATCCTATGCTACATACTGTACTAGACCGACCTAGCAACCAGCCGGCCCCCAGGAGATTGTGCACATTGCACGTTAAGATCAATGCCAGATCCTGACCAGCCTCCCCGTCACCATCATCATATGTTTACTATGGTGGAGAGACCAGCGATTAGTGGAGCAGCCACCAATAAACAGCCAATGTGGGATGGCCAGCGCTCCTCAAGGTGTTTCTGCAGAGGAATCGAGGAGACGTGCATGTGGTACTCTCAAGAATATGTAATCTTTGCAATTGTTTATATCTAATTATTATTATTAGAAGGATTGTGGTAGACTTCATGTTGCCAGCTGCATGCTAATATAATTAACTAATTTCACATTTACTGTGAGGAGAAGCCATAGATTATGCAGGAAGTGGAGGGCGGAACCAATTAGTTCAGGTGATGCGCCATGTCCCCCTTATGTGACGGTTTCTGCCCTCTCCCCAGAGGAGATTTGGACCGGAACGTGAACAGGTCGTGTCTTCATTGCATGTGACCATTAGGCCTACTATGTGTTTCAGGTCAGTACACTGTGAAAAGTACAGAAAACTCTACCTTTAGAAGCTATAATGTTAGGTGATATGAATGTAATGAGGATTGTGAAATAAGTTGAATGGTTAATAACATCAATACAATTTGATATGTATGTTATGTGAGCACCCCATGATATGATAATGATCGGCCTCAGTGATTACCTTTCAAATCCTCCAGTCAGCGGACGCTCGTGCTGCCACCACTGGTCGCCAGTAAGATCAGCAGGTTGACCTGACAGGTTAACAGTGATAGTAATGTGTTACATTAGCAACACAGAGCGTTCGTCGAGCTTTAACAGAAAACCACAGAAGAACATCTCGGCTGGAAGATTTGAAAGGAGACTTATATTGTATTTCAGCAGCAGCTTGTGTTTTCACCCCCCCCCCCCCCCGGCCTTTGTCGAGACTCTTTGAGGTTTCTCCTGATCCCTTCGAAAACACAATGTGAACTTGCAATATTTAGTTAGGACGAGTTATTGACTTACCCCTCAGAATCCGTGGCAGTTTGTTATAGAGCTTTCTATATACTGTACATACAAAGCTCATGGACAGAGCTAGCGTGTGGCCTGTGATGGGGCGCCCCCCAGGGGCACACTATACTATCAGCATATTGGTTTACACAATGCACTTTTTATTGAATGGATATACACGATTGAACAAAGTTACCTTGGTTAGCCTAAATGTAAATGGCATCCAAAATACAACTAAAACACATAAAATACTGGTATATTTCAAATTGCAATTAAAAATATTGAAAAGTGATATTACCATGCTGCAGGAGACTCATCTGAATCCATCAGAATACATAAAGACTATAGAGATGGGTAGGACAGGTATTCTGCTCTCCTGGTGGTAAAGGAAGCCTTTTAAATCCACCAGTATACATTATGTCCAGGAGGGAAGATATATAATTGTTTCAGGCTGGTTATAAACTGAAAAGCTAATACTGATGAACCTATTATGCCCCAAATACGCAAACAATCAAAGTTATTTGCTTCTTTATGGCCAATGATATCTCAGTCCATGGAAGGTCCTCTCATTATAGCCGGTGATTTCAATTTGGTTTCTGACCCTGCGTTGAATCGATCCAGGCCACCCCTCCCCTCACAGAAATATGCTGCTGTGAAGTAGTTTCTGCCTCAGCTTGTGGTAATAGATGTATGGCGCCTAGTCAAGCCAGATGTGCGAGAGTACACTTTTTTATTCTGGGGCGCATAACTCGTACTCAAGGATAGATTACATTATGATGTATTCAAAATTGGTTCAGAATGTCAATCCAGACCGTGGCGACTCAATACAAATCGCTTCTTAAACATGAAAAATGTATCTCCCTCATATCTTTTGGTGTCAAATTTAAATGTAGCCACTTCAAGGCCACCTGTGGGGGGCTAGTTTATTCGCCTTTCATCAGCTGAGGAAAGAAAGTGTGGTGAGGTAAAATCTCAATACAATTTAAAACTCAACAGATTAGAGGAGCACCTTGTATTTGAGGAACTCACTCCTCACCATAGGGCAGACTTGCAGAAGCTTATACATTAGGAGACGCCATTTGCTCTTTTTCATCTGTGTAGATTATATTTTGAAACAGGAGACAATTAAGGCAGGGAGGATGTTAGCTCATCAAGAATGGTATCTTACAATGTGATGCAGCTATAATTAATCAATCCTTTAAAAAGTATTACTCCAAACGATATGGTAGAGTAAACAATGCAAATTAAGCTGAATTGTTATTGGACATTGGAGTTAGTTAGGTTGATAGGGATATACTTGAATAATACACTGGCTGAGATTGAGATTGCAATCATGAAGACGGCCTTGAGGAAGAACTCCAGGGAACAACGGCCTGGGAATAGAATAGAAATATAAGTGTCTTAAAGAGCAGCTTTCTCCATACTTATTGTTGTTATTCAATGAAATGTTAGAATCTGAATCCATGCTCCCCTCTAGGTGCAGGGCCATTTGTTACCAAAACCAGGTAGAGATCCAATTATAATGGCTAATCATTGTCCCTTAAGCCTGTTAAATTGTGATTATAAGATCCTGACTAAGATATTCTGCACTTGGTTTGGAGAGGGTAGTGCACTGATTATGTTAGAGGCCGGTTCCAGTGAGTCTCCAGTCTCATTAGATGCTGAAAAAGCTATTGACCAGATGAGTAAAAGCTTTTTATAGTTAGCACTTTATTGTCCCGTCAGGCCCCTACTCTTCATCATCACCCTCAAACCATTAGCATGTGCAATCTGTTCTAGTAGTGATGTAGCTGGTTTAAGGCCTACTCTTCAATGTCGGTCGTGCATAGGAAGTGAAGACAGGCCGTGATCCATTTCAGCATATTTATTTGCCCTGTTAAACAGATATCACAAGACAGTGTTATGTCTTGTCTTGTTTTATCTTGGCCACAAGATGACGCCCTCAGCTCACAGGCTCTTCAAACACCCAGTATAGACTGCCATTTTGAATCAACATTGAAATAACACATGGAATAAAACAATACATTAAAATAATACAAAACCACTAATAAGATTCACTCATTTACCTGTTAAACAGATATCACAAGACAGTGTTATGTCTTGTCTTGTTTTATCTTGGCCACAAGATGGAGCCCTCAGCTCACAGGCTGCAGAGAGGAAATATGCCACAACGTCAGGTCGAGGACTACACCACATGTGTCATACACAAAAGATCGTCACCACTGCTAAATAGCTTTACAAAAAGTGCACAACTGCTCATCTTTAACATAGATACTTATTATATACAACTGGTTCATTGCCCGGCAACTTATTTACACATTTAAACCATCATAACGTTCTTTTAGACCAAAGATATGTTTAGAGATGATGAGCGACCATCTTACCTCTTCAAACACCCAGTATAGACTGGCGTGAAGAGGGACGTGCAAGGGGAAATACGTCACTTCGGCAGGAAGTGACAATTTCAAAATAAAAGACTTTGAGAATAAAAATAACAATAAACAAATTAAAATAAAACGTGAGGGAGGGATTATTCGTGAAATACATAACAGTATATTATATATATACCTGCTACAGTGACATACTGTATGCTGACGATATCTTGCTCACCTTAATTCAATCCCCGCCAATCTACCTTAAACTGATCTTTTTCAAGTTGTAATACTCTTATCAACATGAGAGTCAACAAATGCTTGCTTTATGCAGCCATTTAACACAAAAGGATGACCCTCATGCATTGCAAATTTGCATCAAATTCAAAACAGAGTGATGCACAAAATAACTTAAAAGAAATTATAATTTAAAACAATGGATAAGTGTGCATGAAATAATAGGGGAAAGAAAACGTTAGGAACTTGTTACATTCACCCACACAAGGGCTGTGGACTCACACCTCCCATCTCTCTCTATCACACACACACACACACACACACACACACACACACACACACACACACACACACACACACACACACACACACACACACACACGCACGCACACACACACACTTTGAGTCAGAAACAAACATAGTATAAATGAGAGTATCAATAATACACCTGAGTGAAGTAAAAAAAAGATTTGCGTTAACGCGTTAATGACGCGTTAACTTTGACAGCCGTAATAATTACATAAACTTGTAATCACGATCGCCGATGGGATCATTGGAATTATTCTTTTTGGATTACCTTCTGGCTAAGGTATGTAACATGTGTTTTTCTAACTATCGGATTTAGTACATGTTATATACCTTTGATTTGAGAGTATTTGGGGGTTCAGGGAATCAACCAGAACGATTCAAGCTTATTGCACATAAAGCGTCCTATCTCGCGATCTATGGAAAAAGACTGGATTATTTCAGAAATGGGCGATGTTCAGCGTGTAATAAACTACAAACTCCAGTGTGTAGAAACGAACGCCTTTTTACATGTTGTACTGCAAATAGTGTCTGTCAAATGAGCCATACCATTTTCCCCATAGCTATAATATAGAATATACAAATAGCTCTGCAAAGATCATGAATTATCGCGAAAACAGTCACGAAAAGCTGGCCTACTGACCACAGGATGCACGGCCAGCATGGCAGAGAAAGAGTTAAGCAAACCAGCATCCTCTATATACCAGCTGTTCTTAATAAAAAGAGTGAGTCAATTTCACTTAAATCCACATATTTAAATCTGATCTCATGGGCACCCCTTCTATTTGGAAAACAATTCAGGAATCACAATCATATCTCCTATTACTAATATCTTTAGTAGCCTTAATGCCCCTGGTATCCTCCAGTCTATTAAGGATGACACTAACAGATGGATGGCCGCACCATTGTCTCTGTGGGGTAGAGCAGAAATATTGAAATCCAATGTTCTACCAACGCTCACTTATATCATTGCCTCTATCCCTCTCGAATGCCCCCAAAAGTGGTTTAGACTAAGATATCAAATCCCTTTTTATCCGCTTGCTTTTGAATAACAAAAAGCCTAGAGTCGCAAGAAAGGTATTATACCAAGAAACAGAGCGAGTCCCAGATGTATTATCCCAGATGTTTTCAGTATTATGTTATACAATGTGAAGTATCCATTGACCTGGGCCTATAAACATGACTCTCTGGTAGGCAGCTGGGAGTGGCCGGAGTAGTCCATCATATCTCGATATAAGAACATATACTTGGTTTCATTATGGTATTGTCCAAAATAGTGTTACTGACAATATCGATACTGAATATTTAAAACTGCTTCGATACTCATTTCCAGAAATACCGATACTTTCTGCAGTATCGGTACCAGCTGGCGAGTGTTCTACAGCAAGTTGTTGATGTGCTGTTCCGCCTGCTCCGAGTCCAGCCCTCCCCCTCACAGAGCAGTCTTCAGTTTGTATTTGTAAACAAGAGCTTTTAGCTGAAAATGATGGCAAATGCAGAGCCTCCGCAACTTGTGCTTGTGGATAAAGAAAACAGCAGAAGTGCTGTTTGGAGGTACTTCGGGTTTGAAGTAAACAACGAAGGACAAGCTAAAGCTTCCCCAATGCTATTTGCAAGCGGTGTTACAGAGCAGTGCCAGCGCGGATCTCCATAAAGAAATTAAAGAGGTTCGTGACAGCTGCTCTTTCAACGTCACTGTGACTGAAGCATTAAACCATTAACTCTAGTTTAATACATGATACGTTGTCTACTGATGGCGCATAATATCAACAGCTGATTCGTTGTAACGTTACAGCTACCAGCTAACGTTAGCTACTGCTAGCAGTTAGCTCCCTTAGCTTAGCTGGCCACCGTTATAAATACTGCATGGAAACGGAGTAACGTTAACGTGTAAACGTTATGTCGAGGTCATACAATACTACAGTCGACATAAGGTTAACGTTACCCCGTTTCCACCAAGTGTTTAAATAGCAGCAATCTTGTTGAAAATGTAACATTACTAAAATGCTCCGAGCATAGCCTCTCTCTCTCTGTCTCTCTCCATCTACCGCTACCTCTCTCTCTCTCTCGCTCTCTCTCTCTCTCTCTCTCTCTATCTACCGCTACCTCTCTCTCTCTCTCTCTCTCTATCTACCGATACCTCTCTCTCTCTCGCTTGCTCTCGTTATCTTTAAATAAAAACTGTTACTAACTGTTCAGTTTGTGAGGTACATGCAACACAGATTACAGTGTTTACATCTGTCTGCTTGAGAAAATACCATGTTCTGCATTTGCAATAAAAATGATCATTTTGAAATGATGAATGTGTGATCTAAAGATAAACAAAGGGTTTTAAAAGTGTTATATTTATCTTCTCTTATAGTACCAGACTCGAAGCTGAGGAGAATCAACCAGCAACAAAAGCTACATTTGTTAAAAAAAAAAATATATATATATATATATATTTTATTTTTTGGGTATCGAAATGGTATCGAAGTATCGATACTTTTCAAGGTATCGTATCGAAGTCGAAATTCCAGTATCGTGACAACACTAGTACACTGCCAAAGCAGTAGGTGGCAGTAGGTGGCGAACATGAAGGCAATTTTCAACCAATCAGAACTTGAATGTGCCAAATGCCAATACACTTCCTGCAAAGAAAATGACAACAAGGCGGGCGCTAGCAGAATGAATGGATGTAAACTTTATTTAACATATTGCATAATGGGTACAATACAATACGGCTCAATACAAACAATTGTTAAGGGAATGCAGACTGTTGTAGCTTGGACTGGGGTCCTTATAACAATAACTTGACAACACATGGTAGCTGCAGCTATTTGGGACAGCTCTGTTGTCACCGGAAGGGCACGCAGATGGTATCTACTGCGCATGGGCGTTGAGCAACAACGGCTCCGCGCAGATTACACGACATGTTGTCGGCGAGTTTTGGCGCTACTCCAAAACGGAAAACACAATTTAGCGTTTTCAGTAGGGCCACAACGTATCCGGCAAAAACGGCATTTCTATGTAATAGGGACAGCAAACGTATTCAAAAACGTATAAAAACGAGCACAAAAACACTGTGTGTAACAAGGGCCTGAAGCAAGGGAACCATGGCAAATTGTATACACAACTTCTCTAAGAAAGGTAGGTGGGTTTCTCTTTCTCTGTTCTAGCTGCAGCTCGGTTATCATGGTGTTGTCCCAGCAGCCTCTGATGAATTGTCTTAGAAGTTGCTGATCAAGGTCGGTTGCAGGCTACGGTTGAGCGCTTTCTGCCACTCAACAAACTCATCTAGCAAGATTGGCCAGGCTCCGTTTTCATCATAGTTACTCAGGTCTGTGCTGACTGTCCTGCTGAACTCTAACACGTTGTACCACTGATCTTTATTCATTACGCTGTACTTAGACTGCTCTAGGAACTGATGAAACACAGGGAAAAGAGACCACGTCCTCCCAAGCAGCAGTGCCAACATGGACTTAGCTGTGTCCATGTCCAGACTCCTCTGGTCCTTATTCCTGGAGAAGTCAAAGGCGTATCGGTAGATATTCTGGAAGATTGCAGAGTCGTTGAGCTGACAGCGGAGGTAGTCCAGCTTGCTCTGTAATCTTTCTGTACAGTCACACTGTAGTAGAGTCATTCCCCTTAGCCACTCCTCCTTAGTAAAAAATCCCATATTTGGTGCTTCTAATTTCCAGGCTAAAACCAACATAATAATGTTCTCCGGTTCCACTCCGATGTCCTCACAGAACTTCTTCATGCCGTTGGGCCCGACCACCTCATCTGGCCCAGCATACTCGTAGAACCAGGCCAGGCACTTCTTACTGGAGAACTTTTCCTCTCCACTCAGTAACCTGCCCCCATAGATCTGAGGCCTACAGAAACTGGTGATTTTATTCTTGTGGAGCCCATGGTCGTCTGACCCCGAGGACTTTCTCTTAGCAGGCATCTCTGAGGCTGGACTGGGCTGCTGGTTCTGGACTGGAGTAGTTTGTCCAGCGTTTGTGATACGATGTTTATGTCAGCCAGTCCGCACTGTCGCTTTTTTGTTACAACCTCGTCAACCGATCACTTTCAGCTGCTCTTGCTGTCGCCGGGATACTGCTTCCAGGGTGGAACGGGGTGCTGGTTGAGAATTGCAGGTTTCAGTCTATGTAGTTTAGTCCATTCAGTCAAAGATCCCGAGGAAGAGAGAGAAGCTGAGGAACCACCCGCTTATATAGAGACCCAAATGTTCTAGAATGTTACCTCATACAGTGTCATCACTATCATGACCAACGGTGGTTCTAGAATGTTTTACGTTCTAGAAAGTTCTATTATGACATCACCACAAACATCCCAGAATGTTCTATGTTCCAGAAAGGTCTATTCACGACATCACCACAAACGTTCTAGAAGGTTATATGTTCTAGAATGTTCTATTATGACATCATACTGTGACATCACAAATGTTCTTACATAATAGCATTATACATAATAGCATTAACTATTTATGTTCGTATTCAATGGCATTAACTATTTATGTCTCTATGGGTGCTTTCTCACTCACCATTCGAGTCCGTTCCGGTCCGTTCCGTCCTCGTTTCGTCCTTGGGTGCAAACTTCCCCCCTCCCTCTCCCCCCTCTAGTTTGCATACACACTCAGTCTTGGTGCGCTCTGGGTTTTGTTTACGGTTTGCATTTTGAGCGTGTAAGCTTGCCGTAGGCGATGTCACGCTCGAAAATGTAAACACAGGAAGAGTGTTAACACGGCGGTGGAGACTGGATGCTGATATAAAAGAAACAAATAACCAATAAATATGAAGTTATATTTAAACCTCTGTTGTCAAGCCTTGTCAATATAACCCACCCCCCTTTTCTCACAAATGGAACTGGTGTCGTGCAGTCCGCTCCAGGGTTAACGCTAAGCTTACGCTAGCGCTAGTTAGCTTAGCCTATTACTAGTCTATCTAGTCTACTAGACCTATCTACTAGTTAGCAGCTAACATTAGCCCATCACTCGCAGCAATTATATTGCATGTCAGTTGATGGAACTGGTGTCGTGGATTCCGCTTTGAGCGTTTCCCAGGGTTAACGCTAATTAGCTTACGCTAACGCTAGTTAGCTTAGCCTGTTCAGCAGCTGTTCAGCAGCTAACATTAGCCCATCGCTCGTGGCAATTATATTGCATGTCATTGATCTACTGGTCGACCACGGCCGACTGGTTGGGCACCACTGGTCTAATAGAAATAAATGCATTCGAACAAGAAACCAATGTATAGACATAGCAATGGCAAACAAAATTGCCAGGCCTAATGCGAGCCAGTGTTGTGTGTGTCAGCAAGTTGATACAAAAGCCTCCCCCGCTCCCACTGGCGCGCACCCGGAACCACCTATTTCAGCGGTCCAGGTTCAGCGCCCCCGGGGACGAATCAGCGTCCCCGGGGACGGGGGGAGCGTTCTCACTAGGACAGACACACCCTTTTCTGATGCGATCCGGCTCTGATTTGACCCCGAATGGTGAGTGAGAAAGCACCCTGAGACTAAATAGTTATGAATCTGAAACCTGGGTTACATGTCATAATAGAATATTCTAGAATATTTGTGATGTCACAGTATGATGTCATAATCAAACATTCTAGAACATTTGTGATGGCACAGTATGATGTCATAATCGAGTCATAAATAATTCAACAATTCTCTCAGCATGTGGCTTAAGATGTCGTATGCGGAGGCAGCTACGGTGCATCGGCCTAAGAATAAGAAGTCTTCAGTGGAGAAAGAGTCAGAGTCAGTGAAGGGATTGATCGGCGATGGTGACATGAAGGGGAGTGACATCAAGTGGTGGGAATTGTTGAGCGTTGAGGAGTATAACTTGAGTAGCGCCAAAACTCGCCGACAACATGTCGTGTAATCTGCGCGGAGCCGTTGTTGCTCAACGCCCATGCGCAGTAGAGACCATCTGCGTGCCCTTCCGGTGACAACAGCTGTCCCAAATAGCTGCAGCTACCATGTGTTGTCAAGTTATTGTTATAAGGACCCCAGTCCAAGCCACAACACTAAGTCTGCATTCCCTTAACAATTGTTTGTATTGAGCCGTATTGTATTGTACCCATTATGCAATATGTTAAATAAAGTTTACATCCATTCATTCTGCTAGCATTACCGATTGCATAAGCAGCTGGCTAACGTGAGCTAGCGTTAGCTATCAGACCCTGTTAGCTCAAGCTCCTCTTTCAATCTTAACAAGCATTAAACAAAATGGCCCAGTCATCTATTCACCTTTGTTTAATACACACGGCGTTGTCTCTAATGTTATCTAGCTACTGATACCCCCGATATCATCAGTTTGGTGCTGGCTGGTTAACGTGAGCTAGCGTTAGCTTCTAGCCACAATGCTATACTGTTATACTGGCATATTCCAGTCACGTTAGCATGTAGCTAACAATGTAGCTAACAACATTGCCGATCCTTTTTGAGACTAAACTATCCGCTCTTGGTGGTCATTTGTGTTGATGTTAGTTTTGTTTCATCAACAAATGAGAGGCAGAACACACAGTGAATGTATCCGTTTTGTTTATTGCACTTTTATTAGACTTTGCTGAAAAATAAGTGCTGCATTGGGTAAATAGGCATTTAAAGATGGCGGCGCCCGCCTTGTTGACATTTTCTTTGCAGGAAGTGTATTGGCACATTCAAGTTCTGATTGGTTGAAAATTGCCTTCATGTTCGCCACCTACTGCCACCTACTGCTTTGGCAGTGTACTACATCACTGTACTCAGGTTGCAAAACGTATGTCTCACTCGGCTACCGATACGTTGCGACCTGGAAAAGCGAAACTCATCAGAAAACGAAACTAAGGTGTAACCGCAGCCTTAGGTGTTATAGGTGCCAGGAGTTTGGCCATATAGCTATTACGTGTAGGAAGGGACAGAGCTGTGCTAGGTGTGGCGGGGAACATGACTATGGGAAGTGTGGAGAGGGAGTGAAGCTGAAATGTTGTAGTTGTGGTGGGGAGCATAGTGTAGCATTTAGGGGGTGTGAGGTGATGAAGAGGGAGGTCGTGGTTCAGAGAGTGAGAAGGGAGGGTAAGTTATCGTATGCAGAGGCGGCTAGGAGGGTAGGACAGGGAAGTCAAGATAGGGTGCAGGGGGTTAACCAAACCACATCCTAACACAGTCCTGGTGTCCTACCACTAGCCAGGGATCTAAAACAGATCCTAACACAGTCCTAGTGTCCTACCACTAGCCAGGGATCTAAACCAGATCCTAACACAGTCCTAGTGTCCTACCACTAGCCAGGGATCTAAACCAGATCCTAACACAGTCCTAGTGTCCTACCACTAGCCAGGGATCTAAACCAGATCCTAACACAGTCCTAGAGTCCCACCACTAGCCAGGGATCTAAACCAGATCCTAACACAGTCCTAGAGTCCCACCACTAGCCAGGGATCTAAACCAGATCCTAACACAGTCCTAGAGTCCCACCACTAGCCAGGGATCTAAACCAGATCATAACACAGTCCTAGAGTCCCACCACTAGCCAGGGATCTAAACCAGATCCTAACACAGTCCTAGAGTCCCACCACTAGCCAGGGATCTAAACCAGATCCTAACTCAGTCCTAGAGTCCCACCACTAGCCAGGGATCTAAACCAGATCCTAACTCAGTCCTAGAGTCCCACCACTAGCCAGGGATCTAAACCAGATCCTAACACAGTCCTAGATTCCCACCACTAGCCAGGGATCTAAACCAGATCCTAACTCAGTCCTAGAGTACCACCACTAGCCAGGAAGAGCCTAGATAACATAACAACTACAACGCATATCCATTACTCATACCAAACCCTGTTGTATTATTTTATACATGATAGTTATGATACATGGGATATATATTATAAATAAAAAAAAAAACAGGTTCAACACAACCATACATCTGGGCTAAGACAATTATGATTTAAATATGCCCATTCTAGCACATGCAAATACAAGTCCAAACACAAATGCATCTCGTCTACATTTATGATACAGTATGTGTGCCATCTAAAAGGAGCAGAGTATTAATAATCACCCCCAAAGATCATGTTTCCTATACAACACAATTCTACCTTGTTTAAAGGTAGAATATGTGGTAGATTTCCGTCAGAAAGCAAACTGTGTATATGTACAACAAAGCAGAATGGCAAAAACACCAACAGGTAAAATACATTCACTATTTTCCCTTGCTCCTCTACCTCTATAAACAAAAGAAACGAGACACATCGCTGATTTGATAACGCAGCTGCTTGGCTCAAGACTTCCTAAAAGGGGTGTTGAAGCAGGCAGATGCTGATTGAGTGAGAGATAGTGTCTCGTTTGAACTTCCTGGGAAAGTCAATAAACATGGGTGATTTTACAACCCAGGGCCCTAGGCAAATGGTCCAAACAAATTGAATACAAAGAAACTGCCTTGAGAGACGCCAGATTGTCTCTGCTAAAACAAAGCAGCAGTTGATCAAAGAAAAGACCATTTGAAGCCACTCCGTGACCTAAATTAGTTCAAAACGTCACGGTAGTGAGTTAGCCAATGAGAGCTGAGAATAAGTGTTCTCCAATAGAAACGCTCGAGGCGAGTTTTGGAAACGCCCGCTTGCCATAAAATTAGAGGCGGAGCCTAAATTGGATATAGCCAAAACTCCTCGCCAGGAGAGACACAAAAACAACCCACAGACCCAGGAAGCAACAAACACACCCTTTTTCTCCACTAGATATTGAGGACCCTGCAGCAGAGAGACGGACGCAGCAAAAACATCTTTGAAGAACGAACAACGAGCAGCTACAAGCTTTTTAGATATTGAACGGTTAGACTGAATTCTACTGACCTTCGGCATAGCGACTGCTCCCGGTAGAATTCATTGCACCATTCTTTCAAATATTTGATTTGTAATCTGATTGAAATCCTTTTTTCATTAAAAAACGGATCCTTTTTCAAACTGCTCCGACTTCGCTTCATTTCAACGGCCGCGCCGTGTGCTCTCTCAGGGTAAGCAGAAACCAGATTAAACATTGGTTATCTGCATTTGGAAAGAGTAGTTCTTCTAAGAAGCTTTGTAAGGTTTAAATCACAACGCAGAGTAGGAGTTAAAGCTAGGAAGTTACTACATTTGGTGCCGGACTTTAGAATCAGAGCGCTCGTTTTGTCACCACAACAAAAGAATTTTTTTTTTTTTTTTCTCTTCTCTTTCTTCACGCCGGTCGACGAGGAGAACAACTGATCGATCGATCGTCTTCAAGTGACTGGAGAAGTTACTAAGAGGTGAGTGTGATGATGTATTTGGGTGCTCTATTCGAACCATGGAGGGGGTTGCTAAGAATTTAACCTCATGTAAGCATGAAGTAGAAAAGGAGGTCGACACCGCCGGACTGGTTCGCGAGATAGGTTATGGGCGTCGTATCGCGACAGGCTAAGGTTCTCCAGGCCAGGGGACCACAATAGCCCTGTGTGCGGGCGATAGGTGCGCTGCCCAAGAGATTACCGGATCCCTAGTGGGTGATGCTTGGGTTAGGGGGCGCGGTTATTAAGGAATGATTTGTATGTTCTGGCTGGTAAGCGCAGCTCTGAAAATGGGGTGCGTTGTATGTTCTAAAGTAGAATTTAAGCACGGGGAATATGGGAAGAGAAAACGGAGCGCTGTTACCATTCAGGACATACAATTTGAGCGGGTGAGTATAGTGGGACCTTCGGGACCAGGGGGTGGCGAGTCGGAGTTACAAGTCTATACGTGGCTATTTGATAAAAGCGGGGTCTGGATTCGTGCTCAGGGTTAAACCATGGTACGTGCGCGGCAGACCGAAGGGTCTAGTTTAACCTTGTGCACAGCGGGCGTGTTAATTAGACTGCGTTAGGCTGTAACAAAAAATAGTACTTAATGAGTAGTCGATTAAAAAGCTATAGGAAACGATATGGTAAACTTAAACACTGTCTAAAGTACGGAGGGTAAAATATGCCCAGTGGTTGTTAACGGGATGTGGAGTTATACCGCGTGCGGCAGAGACCATAATAATAATGTTGCAAGCTATGGTTAAACATTTGTTGGTGTATGATGTTTGTGTATGAGTGAAAGGACTTATGGTTATGTTGAACGTGTGTGATGTATATGGATTAAATCTGTAAATTGGCACTTAAAATATGACTGAGAACGGTTTTTAGTGTTGAACCTGGTGCACGCAATATCCACTGCGCCACTCAACTATGCGTGGAGGGGAAGCGCGTTCTCGTCAGAACTCGTGCGTATCATAGCGCGCGGCTAGGTTAAAGCTACATGCTACAATAGCTCGTAGTGGCTCGCTTTATTGCAGTATAACTGTATTATCTTTAATAAGGAATGGGCTAATGTTTACAAAGTATTGGCTGGTTGTTTAGACATGTTTAAGGATGTACGATGAATGAGTGGGCCGCTTTAGAGAGGTTAGGAATGAATGAGAGAAACGGATGTATTTGTAAACAAATGAAAAGTCCCGTGACAAAGCCTCGCGTTGTGCTATTCTGGAGACCAACGAGATCTCAGAATTGCGGACGTGACGTAATTTCGGTGGCGGGGTCTAGCAGGAAGCCGGCCTGCGAGACGAACTACAATTCGGTGCAGGGGATTCTGGGGATTGGGGTTAAAATTGAGTGGGCACGTGGGCTGGCGTTGTGGGGGTGTAGTTGCGTAATGACGCACGTATTGTTAAAAGGTTGGGGGCGCCTCCTGCAGGATGTTGGGGGGTACTGTGGTGCAATAGGCGTGAGTGCGGAAAAGGGCAGCAGGGGGCGATGTTGTCTTAGGAATAGTTATAGCCTATTTGTTTCCACAGTCCCTCTGGTGTAAATGTGCGGGGTGCTTTCAAATCCTCTCGCCATGATGTGCTCCCTCAAGGTCCCCTCCCCTCCCCTTCCTCTTTCTCTCTCTCTCTCCCCTCCCTTTCCTCTCCCCTCCTCTTCCTCTCTCTCTCTCCCCTCCCCTTCCTCTCCCCTCCTCTTCCTCTCTCTCTCTCCCCTCCCCTTCCTCTCCCCTCCTCTTCCTCTCTCTCTCTCCCCTCCCCTTCCTCTCCCCTCCTCTTCCTCTCTCTCTCTCCCCTCCCCTTCCTCTCCCCTCCTCTTCCTCTCTCTCTCTCCCCTCCCCTTCCTCTCCCCTCCTCTTCCTCTCTCTCTCTCCCCTCCCCTTCCTCTCCCCTCCTCTTCCTCTCTCTCTCTCCCCTCCCCTTCCTCTCCCCTCCTCTTCCTCTCTCTCTCTCCCCTCCCCTTCCTCTCCCCTCCTCTTCCTCTCTCTCTCTCCCCTCCCCTTCCTCTCCCCTCCTCTTCCTCTCTCTCTCCCCTCCCCTTCCTCTCCCCTCCTCTTCCTCTCTCTCTCTCCCCTCCCCTTCCTCTCCCCTCCTCTTCCTCTCTCTCTCTCCCCTCCCCTTCCTCTCCCCTCCTCTTCCTCTCTCTCTCTCCCCTCCCCTTCCTCTCCCCTCCTCTTCCTCTCTCTCTCTCCCCTCCCCTTCCTCTCCCCTCCTCTTCCTCTCTCTCTCTTCCCTCCCCTTCCTCTCTCTCTCTTCCCTCCCCTTCCTCTCTCTCTCTCCCTTCCTCTTCCTCTCTCACCCCCCTCCTCTTCCTCTCTCTCTTCCCTCCTCTTTCTCTCTCTCTCCCCTCCTCTTCCTCTCCATCTCCCCTCCTCTTCCTCTCTCTCCCCCTTTTCTCTTTTTCTAGCTTTCTTGCTGTTCTCTCTCTCTTCCTCCTTCTCAAATAGGAGGCGTTTGGGCAGTGCAGAGTATGGCTTATGGTGTAATGTGTTTTATGGGTTGGAACAGGTTTGTTCCAAAGACCCCCCCCCCCCTCTCCTGATTCCCCCCCCCCCCTCTCCTGATTTCCCCCCCCCCCCCCTCTCCTGGTTTTCCTTTAAACCCCCCCTCTCCTGATTTTCCTTTGAGACCCCCCCCCCCCCTTTTTTCTGATTTTCCTTTAAACCCCCCCCCCCCCCCCCCCTTTTCTCTTTCTCCCCCCTCGCTCCCGTTTCCCTTCTGCCCCCCCCACTCCATCCTTTGCCCCACTCGCTGTGCCCTTCTCTCTCTCCCTCCTCTTCCTTCTGAAGACCGGCATGGGGATACACGTTTTCCCTCTGGCCTGGTCCTCTCTTGGCCGGTTGACGGTTACGTTGCGGCCTTTTTTCTTGTCCTGGTATTGTGTTTAGGTTGGGGTCCTCATGTCAGTGGACTGTGGTATGTCTGGTTATAAAGTTGTGTTGTTGTTTGTGGGGATTGCAGGACATATTAGGATACGCGCCGGGGACAGAGGGAAGAAGAAGAGGAAGGAACAGACAAACATGGTTCCTGGTTTGAGTGACAGTAGTAGGCGGGTGCTTCGGGGGGGTGCCGTGGCAATGATTTGGTTGTGTGTGTTGATCGGTACTATAATGTATGATCCATATCTGCGACCTGAACAGCCAGAGGTGGTGATAGTGGGTAGGAGGTCGCAGCCAGACCGTCGCGGTAATCTGTTTTTGGGGATGGCGAGGACTGTGGCTAAGGCAGCGAATAGGTCGGATTGTTATGTGTGTGGCTTGGCCCCGCTGGCGGCCGACGCAGGTCTTCCTTTGATTGCGCACCCCTTAACGAAGTGTCATGCCAACGTGTTGAGGGACGTGCCTCTCTCCGGCCCATGCGACGGGGTGGGTCATGATAAGATGTTGAGGTATTTGGGCCGGGGGTTGGGGTCGAATAAGGCGATAGGTTTTGGGGGTCTGAAGGACACTAGCCCCATTCCGGTGGCGTTTAGGGCGGCTGGGTTTGAGATGTGCGTGGAGGGGAAGTCTGGTGGTAAGGACGTGGGATATTTGGACGGCTGCATGGGTGAGAGTGGAGTATGGGGTAAGGATTCGGAGGCGCCGGCCCCTAGGGGGGGCGTTTTGGATTTGTGGTGAGTATGCGTACGCGGCGTTGCCTATTAAGTGGAGGGGTAGGTGTGCGTTGGGGTATTTGGTGCCAGCTATGAGGGTGTCAGATGTTTTGCCGACGATTCCCAAGTCAAGGAGGAGGAGGATGATGGATGCGGACCATTTTTTCAGGGTGGCGTTTCCCTGGTGGGGGACGTATGCAAACATGGGTGAACTGGACCATCTAGCTCGCGTGTTTGAGGATATGACGGCTACGACCGCGAGAGGTATGGCCCTGGAGGCTCAAGAGTTACGGTCCTTAAGACTGATGGAGCTGCAGTCAAGGACGGGTTTGGACTTCCTGTTGGCGAGTTCAGGAGGCACGTGTGCATTGATTGGTCAGGAATGCTGCACATTTATCCCCGAAAATGACATAGGCGGCATACAGGAGGTTATAGAGCATTTGAAGAATATTACTAGGGAGATGCAGCCCACGCGGGAGGACTCGTGGGAGGGCTGGGGCCAAAGTTGGTTGGGTTATATAGGATGGACGATTGCTAAGTATTTGCTGTGTGCTGTAGTGATGTTTGCGGTTATAGTAGTTTGTGTGAATGTTATCAGGGTGTGTGTGACATACGTGTTCAGGACTCTCGGCGCGGCTGGTTCTGCGTCTGGGGACCCACACCGCTCGGTTGCACCTGCGTATGCGATGATGGTGATAAAGGATGGCGCGGAGGGTGGCAGGGTAGGTGTGGGCGTTCCGATAAAGCCGTGGTGCCCGGCGTCCGCGCTGGCGACTATTCTCTGATCTGGGTGGTGGACATTCAGGGTTGGGGAGTGGGAGGGCCGGGGCGTGCGTGTGGGTGTGAGGCGGGGGACGTTCCTGGGCGGCCGTGCGTTGCGGTTGACGGGATAGGGTTGTGTGTACAATTGTGTTTTTTTTCCCCATAGTAGGTACGTTTGGAGTGACTGTATGATGTGGGGCGGTGTGCCCGGGGTTCGGTGTTGGGTCTGGTCGGCTATGCATGGCCGTCCGGCAGGGCACTGGACTCTGGGGATACTGGCCTGAAGGACGGGAGAGGTTGCCGGGATGCTGACTGCTGTGTACCTGTGGTGAGGTGGGTTTAGGCCACTGTGGAGGGGCTGTCAAGGTCTCTTCAGTAAACAGGGTCGACACCTCACGGCGTGCGTGGCGCGGCATCTGTGGCATTCTTTAGATTACCTCTGGGGGACACGTGTCTGGGTGACAGGTGTCCCCTGGGGGGTGTGGTACTGAATAATGAAAAGAATGTGAAAAAATGAATGCAACTATATTAATCACGATGTTTTTGTTTTCCGAGGGGTATCAGAATTGGAGCAGAATCAAGCAGAAGTAAAGGAGAGCGGAAATTCGAAACATAGGAACCCAGTGTGTTGACAGAGATCGAACGAGAAGAAAAACGGGGAGTAGAAACGGGTGGTATCACACACATGTATCAATTACAATTGTCTCATGTTTAAGAGTGTATGAGGAAAGTAAAAAAGATACTCGTACAGTGAATGAAAGGAACCTCTCAGGAATTTGATTAAAAAGACAGAGTAAAGTACAAGTCCGGTTGATAAATTAACAAGAACTGTTGTCATTGTGTGCTCTGATCTCCAGCAGTTCGATTGGACACGCGGAACACCACAAATCAGGTAAGAATAGGAATTTCAACTGAACAAGGGACAGAAGAGAATAGGAAGGGCCCACAGTGCCACTATTGGCTGTCCGAGTAGGAGATAGTCACAAAAGCATAGACACCTACACTTAGATAGGGATTACACAAGCTATTGTTCTGCCTGTTGCCATTGTTACAAGATAAAAAAGACAAGAGAAAAAATGGGGCGAAAACGAGACAATCTAAGCGCATATAAAAAGATAAAAGACACGACCGACGCAGGTAAGTCGACCTTAATTGGGTGGATGGAAGAAAGTCCAGTACAAATGATTGCCAATGAACACGACACGACAAAAGGTAACGAATATTATTTGAACAAAGCAATTTATATATCAAGAAGATGGAATGAAAGATGGAAGCTTTGGCCAGTCGATGGTTCTTTTGATTTGGAGTTAATAGCTCTTATAGGAACACTAATTAAGGCATACACATATCAGGGGAAAGATGAGGAAAGAGCAAAGAAAAGGTTGCAAGAAAATAGCATTTTAAAAGCTTTTGCACGGGAAGCTGAGAGAAGAGAAAGTGAAAAGAAGGCCATTGCAAATGGCAATGATGCAGACAAACCTGTAGAGGGGGTAGTCCAGGTCACCATAACTCCCCTGGCCCCTGAGACAACACCTGTCACCGCCCAAAGTGCAGTGCAGTTAGCCTCACCCACCTCAGCCTCCTATCTTATGGCCCAACAGGAAAGAATTGAGGGAGCTTTAGCACCCCCGCCATATGTCAGTAGGAAGGGGGAGACAATATACCCCATCCTACCTTTATTAGAGATGATAAGCCCTTACCAGTTGACAGATGATCTGGGGAACCAAGAGAAGGGACAAGCAAAGACATCTATTCAGCTGACAGCTAGGCAACCAGATAGGTCAGACTGGAATTGGTCAGACAGAGAGGGTGTGGCCGCCTCACGGCGACCAGACAGGTCAGCCCAGACTGGGTCAGTCAGAGAGTATGCAACCACCCCACGACCAAGGGAAAGGATAGAAGAGCTGACAGAGCGAACAAGAGTGATACAAGCAGCTGAAAGAAAGAATAAGGAAGGCTATGAGGCAATGTTAAAAGAGAAAGAGTGGGAAAGGGTGAAGAAGGCCCACGGTCAGCCTCAGAGAGAGTATGACCACCAGAGAGACTACCAGAGAGAGCCTGTCCACCAGCTGGAGTACCCCCAAAGCCCCCCAGCTCCTACGCCCCGTACTATATATCGAGAGCTCATTCCCCCCCAGCATTTTACCTCCCCCCAACCCCAGGCCCACAAGGGGGTAGCACCTGGCAGTCACAAGATTGGTCTCACAATACCACAGCTTGTGACTATAGATGCAGTAGGTGAGGAGCTGGAGACTATCGACATCATACTTGGGGGGCAGATGACACGGATAAAAGACAATCTGACGGAGATAGAGCAGGGGCTCATGGCTTTGGACAAAGATCAAGTGGTCCTAGCTGGACAAAAACCCGACCATGCGGCCATGGAAGCGGAGGGGGAGGAATATCATACGTTCATGAGGACGCGGGCTGGCATTGAGGGAAAGCAAATGGCCCTGCAAGACAAAAGAGGAGAGAAGCAAGAGGCCCTCTTGCAGGTACAAGAGCGTGTAAGGGAGAGAAGACAGACAAGATCACAGACGAAAAACAAGCAAGCCCCTATCCGCATGGCTCCTATAATAATAAGAGGACAGGACCTGGAATATCACCCCCTGAAGGTGTCGGACATGACACAGGTGACTGAGAAATTGCCGCCCCTCCAGAATGGGGCCAATCCTTGGATTGCCAAACTGGAGGAGGTGATGGTTGGCACAGAAATGGCAATGGGGGATGTCAAGAAGATATTGACAACCATGATGGGAAAAGACGGCATGGAAAGGATACTGGAGACGGCTCGCCTGCATGGCCATGTGGGGACTGGAGCGCATGATGCGGACCTGTTCACAGTGTACAGGGGAGTAACGTGGGCGGCCCTACGAGAAGCCTATCCAATGAGACTGCACGCAGACCAAATTCCGATTGGTACTTTGGAGACAACAGGGCACCCCAGGCAATACGTACGACAAGCCTATTCCGCGTGGAAGAACACAACTGGTCAGGAGGCGGGACTTGACCCTATGCATGAAGCCCAGTTAAGAACCAAGATTGAAAACGGCCTCCCCCTAGAGGTAAGACAGAAATTGGCCGAGGTGGTGTCATTGTCAAAGATGGCGCTGGAATTATATATAGATCAAATAGAGCATTACGTTGAACTGTATCGGAAGAAAGAGCAAAGAGCAAAGGAGAAGGATACGGAGCAACAACGTAAGATCATGTACCAACAGCCAACCGAGGTAGTAAAGGTAGTGGAATACCTTCAAGCCTTAGTCCAGGCCCCACAACCAAGAGATGGGACAGGCTATGAAGGGGAACCACAGGGACAGAGACGGGCTCAAGTGGGAACACCAGGGGGTTATGCGCCAGACCAACAACAGAGGTCGAGAGGGTGGCAACCACGACCGAAAGGTGGAGGCAGAGGCCGGAATCCGAATGGATTCCCGGTGCGGAAGATGGTGTGTTGGACGTGTGGGGAGACTGGTCATATCTCACGGGAGTGTGGACAGGCTTGTCAACCCAGAGAGGGAGACCAGGAAAGAACTTGGCAAGGCCAAGGTCAACCCCGAGTCCAAGACCGGAATGAGAACAATGGCCCGGTAAATCCAGCAAGAGGGCCAGATGAACCACTATGAAGAGGCCCAGAGAGTCCAATGGGGAGGTGTCAGCTGTCAGTGTCGTCTTTAAGGGAGGAGCCTATTGTGTGCGTAACGGTGAATGACAAATCTGTCGAGATGATGGCAGACACCGGCGCGGCCTACACGGTAGTACAACCCCAAGACGCGACGCACCTAACCTTGTCCGGTCGATATGTACGGACAATTGGATTTGAGGGAGTAAACCAGCTGACGGCTGTTACCGAACCTGTGACTCTGAGATATCAAGGCAGGGAAGCGACTCTCCCTGTGCTGGTCTCGGAGAGCACACCTATTAACTTACTCGGCCGAGATGGGCTGGGGTTACTGGGGATGGACATTAAATGTACTGCGGAGGGTTGCGTGATAGCCGAACGAGAAGACCAGTACTATCAGATGGTACAACGAATTGACAGTCAACCACCAGAGATCTATTGTCTAGGGGGATTGGACCAAGAGCTACTTGGCCCCGCCTTACAATGGGAGAAATGTATCACTGCCAATATGCCTGAAGCAAGGGATCCAAAGACCCCCTATCACTGCACTCTGCAGTATCATAGAGATGCAAACTCGTCACAGACTAAGGAGTGGCTGAGGGTGCAACCTGACAAAGTACAGCTGAATGCTACCAATATCATATTGGGGCCACAGGGAGCAGCGTTACGTATTGCACGGAGCGACTATCTGCGTAAAGAGCACGGCATTATGGATAGTGTTCCCCATGTGACTTTGAAGGTAATCAGCTCATGTGATCAACAACACATAGGCGAAATGATGAAAAAAGCTGAAGGGATAGAATTTGAACAGATGAAAGAAAACAAACGGATCTGGATGAGCCCTGATAAAAGGTTTATTAAGATCATGGTTCAAGGCACAGGGATGGGTCGTCCCCAAACTGTGCAATTATCCCAAGAGACACTGGGAGAACTCCCTAATGCATCAAGCCTCCAAGAGGACATGATGGAGGCGGTGCCTGAGACGCTGTGGGCAAAAAACAGCACTGACATTGGACTAATCAAGTCCACTCAACCTGTGAAGGTGGAGCTTAGACCTGGGGCCAGCCTGCCTTGGAAGAAACAGTATCCATTGAAGGAGAAAGCAGTGGCTGGAATCGAGCCACAAATTAAAGGACTTTTAGCTGCAGGAGTCTTACGGAAAACAACTGATCCCCGGAGCAACACGCCGTTGCTACCCGTGGAGAAGCCGGATACCTCTTACCGGCTGGTGCATGATCTAAGAGCTATCAACGAGGTGTTACTTGACTATCCGTCCGATGTCCCCGACCCCCATGTGCTATTGACATTTATCCCGTCGAAAGCTGAGTACTATACAGTTATAGATTTGTGTAGTGCATATTTTAGTGTGCCCTTGAGCGAGGAGTGCCAGCATTTTTTTGGGTTTACTTATAAGGATGAATATTATGAGTATACTAGGATCCCGCAGGGACTAAAGCATTCGCCACACATATTCAACAAAATCCTAAGGGAGGATTTAGAGGGGTTGGATAAAGTCATGACCTCTAGGGTCATTCAGTACATGGATGATCTGATACTGTGCGCGGACGATCAGGAAACATGTCATCGCGATTCCGTGAAACTGTTGCAACTGTTGGCGGAAAACGGCCATAAAGTGTCGTTGAAAAAGTTGCAATATTGTAAACCTAAAGTGATCTATTTAGGACAAACAATTTCACAGGGCCATCGGGCTATTTCAGAAGAACATTTGGTGGCCATAAGGACGGCACCCAAGCCTGTGACGGTACGACAGCTAATGGGATTTCTGGGTATAATGGGGTACAGCTCTCCGTGGGTCGAGAACTATACGGAAATAGTGAAACCATTGAGAGAGATGCTGAAAGAAACGGGCGTTGATAAACTGAGCAGTAAAGTGGTATGGACCGAAGAGGGCTCACGGGCATTCGAAACAATCAAGTCCCGACTGTTAGAGGCGCCGGCCTTGGCGTTGCCTAACTATACCAAGAAGTTCATACTATACGTCTCTTCTTCACCAGATCAGAAGCAGGCGTGTGCGGTGTTGGCCCAGAACACAGGGGTGGGGGCGCGACCGCAGCCGATGGCGTACTACTCAATTGCCTACTCGGAAGTAGAGATGGGGATGGCTCCATGCTACCGAGAAATGGCTGGAGTGTATACGATGTACGAAAAAGCTGCAAGTATTATGATGGGATATCCAGTGGATATCATGGTGAGGCATGACTTAAAGAGTCTGTTGGAGTCCGGTAAATATGCACTAACGATGCCTCGCATTAAACACTACTACAGACTTTTGGAACAGGAAGACGTGACGCTGGTCAGGTGTTCCATAACGAACCCGGCAGCTGACATCCCTACGCCTGAGGATGGAGAACCCCACGACTGTTTAGTCGAAGTCGAGAGGTACTCTAAACTCAGAGCAGACTTGCAGGCATTTCCATTTGACAGTCCAGATCTGGAGTTATGGACTGACGGCTCTTGTTATCGTGTTGGCGAGGGACTAAAAGCAGGTTACTCCGTGGTAAGGTCGCAGGGCGAAGGATTTGTGGTAGAAAAAGCCGAAGCATTATCACAACCTTGTTCGGCCCAATTAGCAGAGTTGGTCGCACTGACGGAAGCATGTAACATGGCAGAGGGCAGAACTGTGAATATTCATACCGATAGCAGTTATGCTCACGGTACCGCATTTTTACATGGAACAGTGTGGAAAGGGCGAGGTTTTAAGAAAGCTGACGGAAGCGCCATAAAACATTGTAGTCAGATTAAACGATTGTTAGAAGCAATTATGAAACCAAAGCGGATTGCGATAATCAAGTGTGCTGCCCACCAGTCTGACGAGTCAAAGATATCTCGAGGAAACAGAAGAGCAGACGAAGCTGCCAAGGAAGTGACAGGTGCTGACAGAGCAGGCAAGGTATTGGTTATCACACACGGAGTTGAGTTAGAGGACAAGATAACCTACAAAGATGTTTTGACTTTCCAGGAGGAGGCTAGTCAGGTAGAACGGAACCTCTGGATAACCAGGGGAGCTTGTCAGGATGATTCAGGTTTGTGGCGCGACGCCGGTGGATTTGTGGTGGCTCCTGCTGGCCTGGTCGGACTGCTGATCCACGCGGCGCACGACTTTTGCCATGCGCATAAAGGAGAGGTAAGGAGAAAAATCAGAGAATATGGCTTTTGGGCGCCAGATTTGATCAGTCAAATTGATCATGTGTTACAGAGGTGTGTAATATGTTTGAAAAACAATATACGTAAGGGGATTAGTGTGTCACCAGGACATATCCCCACGCCCAATGGCCCAATGCGAGACCTTGTAATTGATTACATTGACATGATTAAGCCCATTAATCAGAAGAGATATATTCTTGTCGTTGTCTGTCGTTTTTCAAGGTGGGTGGAGGCGTGCGCCACCCGGCACAAGGATGCAGCATCAGTGGCCAAGTTCTTGTGCCAAGAGGTATGTCCGAGATTTGGGCTAATGGACAGAATTTCGAGCGACAATGGGAAAGAATTCGTCGACAAAACTGTACGTTTAATACTCCAACATTTAGGCATAAAACAGCGATTGGGGGCCGTTTATCATCCGCAGAGCCAGGGGTTGGTGGAACGCATGAACGGGACACTAAAAAACAAATTGGTAAAGATCTGTCAACACACAGGCTTGAATTGGCTAAACGCTCTCCCTTTAGCTTTGATGGCTTGTCGTTCGAGCGAAATTCGCGGTCTGCGTCTGACACCGCACGAAATGATGTTAGGTCGCTGCATGGTAGTACCAGGTTTGCGCGCGACAGGCAAAGGTCCGAGTTTGGACATCCTGGACAACGACATGCGTGAGTACGTAAAATACATGTCAAAGATACACAAAAGTATTCTGGTTCATGTCTCCAGTAGACAGGAGCATGAAACCGGGGAGGAGGTGAATAGGCAGACTACACCTCAAATCATACCAGGCGACTACGTTTATGTAAAAGTATTTAGACGCAAGTGGTTTGGCGCGAGACGAGAAGGGCCATACAAAGTCGTTCGAGCCACCGAGAGGGCTTTACAAATTCAAGGATCACCTATGTGGTTTCACGTTACTCATTGTGTAAAAGCAATCAATACGGACCAAGAATGGGAACCTGAACCACAAGACCTTGACGGTAAAACCGGGGCGTCGCAACCGTTACACGAAGGCGAAGTGAAGGCGGCGCTAACCCCAAACGATGGGGAAGACCCGGATGATTATGGCGAGCCAGACCGAGGGGGCCACGATTGGCCACCAGTAGAAGATGAAGGTTTTTTACAGGAACCAGACAGAGGAGAAGATTATGAATTGGAACATAATAATTTCTCCTCTGTGGACTTGGAGAAGATACCAGAAGAACCGGAGGAACCAGTGCTTAGCACAAGCCCGGAACAAGATACTCGACCAAAACGAGTCATCCAGAAGCCTAAACGGTATACATAGGCGAAAGAAGGGATAGTGTAACTGATAGGCCTTGGAGAGGGCGTGTACATATTAATTTTTCATTTTTCATTAGCTGAGCTCTCTCCTTTTTTAGAAATGTTTAGATAGTAAATGCAATGTAAGGTCTTTTCTTTCAGAGTGAATTGCACAAAACAGACACATTTGGTTAAAAAACACATAAGTATAGTCTAAACCTGGTAATTGGTACGATCATCTTTTTGTATAAAGGGACGGACCTAGACTGAAGTGAAATTGATATAACTGATACATTGTGTATAACCGGCAAATGAGTGGAAATTGTTAAACGGTGTGAGTGAATAGAGAACTGTGTAAACAAAAATGGATTCATAGTCGGTCAGTGGAGGAGGGAGCTAATGTGGGTGTTGAAAGCAATTGATACTAACAAATATGGAAAATGAGTCAGAAGGATTCTGGAAAGGTTTGGCTCTGAGGAAATTAGGCTAAACAGTAAGGTTAAGGTAATTGTAAACAGTTTGTTTGAGAAAATACTAACAAGTATATTGGGGATCATTAATCCCCAAACCGGGGAACTGTGGTAGATTTCCGTCAGAAAGCAAACTGTGTATATGTACAACAAAGCAGAATGGCAAAAACACCAACAGGTAAAATACATTCACTATTTTCCCTTGCTCCTCTACCTCTATAAACAAAAGAAACGAGACACATCGCTGATTTGATAACGCAGCTGCTTGGCTCAAGACTTCCTAAAAGGGGTGTTGAAGCAGGCAGATGCTGATTGAGTGAGAGATAGTGTCTCGTTTGAACTTCCTGGGAAAGTCAATAAACATGGGTGATTTTACAACCCAGGGCCCTAGGCAAATGGTCCAAACAAATTGAATACAAAGAAACTGCCTTGAGAGACGCCAGATTGTCTCTGCTAAAACAAAGCAGCAGTTGATCAAAGAAAAGACCATTTGAAGCCACTCCGTGACCTAAATTAGTTCAAAACGTCACGGTAGTGAGTTAGCCAATGAGAGCTGAGAATAAGTGTTCTCCAATAGAAACGCTCGAGGCGAGTTTTGGAAACGCCCGCTTGCCGTAAAATTAGAGGCGGAGCCTAAATTGGATATAGCCAAAACTCCTCGCCAGGAGAGACACAAAAACAACCCACAGACCCAGGAAGCAACAAACACACCCTTTTTCTCCACTAGATATTGAGGACCCTGCAGCAGAGAGACGGACGCAGCAAAAACATCTTTGAAGAACGAACAACGAGCAGCTACAAGCTTTTTAGATATTGAACGGTTAGACTGAATTCTACTGACCTTCGGCATAGCGACTGCTCCCGGTAGAATTCATTGCACCATTCTTTCAAATATTTGATTTGTAATCTGATTGAAATCCTTTTTTCATTAAAAAACTGAAAAAAAAAAAAAAACTGCTCCGACTTCGCTTCATTTCAACGGCCGCGCCGTGTGCTCTCTCAGGGTAAGCAGAAACCAGATTAAACATTGGTTATCTGCATTTGGAAAGAGTAGTTCTTCTAAGAAGCTTTGTAAGGTTTAAATCACAACGCAGAGTAGGAGTTAAAGCTAGGAAGTTACTACAAATATGTAATGCCGGCGTCAAACAGTGACCACTAGACAAAAGAACCCCCCCTTGGTATTGCACTTTGTTTACATCTTTGGTTTTGGTCTGATGTATGGGTTGGAGAGTGGCACGAGTAGGCCTGCCGCAATAAGCAATAAATCGATTAATCGGCGCAATAATTAAAATGAATGCAATGATTTTGACGGGCGCGATTAATTGCTATCTGTTTGTTTTAATGAGGCGGAACCAGTACCCCTTGTCAGTCACTCTCCGTGTGGGGGGCCGCTGGCCTTACTACAGAGTACAGCACGGGAGCTCCGTGGGGCACTAGCAACTAGGGGTGGGAATCACCAGTTTAATCACGATACGATACGATATCGATTCTTTGGACAACGATACGATATTATCCGATATCACACAGTCTGCCACGATACGATATGATACGATTCGATTCAGGTGCCTGCGATCGATATGAGACGATATTATGTGCCCATTTAATACAATCAGTAACATTTAAATCAACAAAAAAAAAGGCAATGGAAATATCATGACATTTTTTTTTGAGCTCTTCCAGACATTTAAATGAAAAACAATCTATTGTTTTTAATACAAATAGACCTCCTGTTCACTGTTTTTGGTTAATTTTTCTTTTTTCTCTCTCGATATTAATATCCTATTCACTGTCACAGAGCTGTATTTTGGCTGGAAAAGCATATTGGGAGTCCCAAGGTGCAGTACCGGCCAGATCATGTTAGTGGGGCTATCCCCGAGAATGCACCCTCCCAGTCCCCACTTCTCTCTGCCTATGGCGCTGGGTTAGCTTGTTAGCTCACGCTAAAGTAACGTTATCTTCGATCTTTAACGCGACGTGGGCATAATGGAGTGACGAGGATTGCAAAGCAGGTTAGATGCATTGGACCCGTTGTGGAATAAAACAGCAGGGACATGTTTTGGGTCACAGAATAGGCACACTAGTGACGCTCTAGACGCTACTGCTGTTGATGTTAACAGAGTTTGAGTTTCACAACACTGGGCGCGGGGCGATGACGTCGCCGTCGCCGGATTTTCAAAATAAGAGTATCGCAATATGAATCGATCTTTTTACGTGGCATCGATCCTATTTGATTATTGATAATAGATCGATATATCGATCTGGATCGATGTATTGTCCCACCCCTACTAGCAACGCCACATAGCTTAACTACATTTCTCAATAGTGTTGCTCCTTTTAACCAAGTAGTGTTCTTTGTAGTGTAGCTATTTTTAGACCCAAGTAGTTACTCGCTACTGCCCGGAGAAACTGGACTGCTAAATAAAGATTAAAGATCTAGTGTTGATGCTATCAACATTAGCTAAATAGCTAACAAACTAAATACAACATATAGCATAGCTAGCTACAACACAGAATAACGTTAATACAATTACATGCATCATTGTTTACAATGAACGGGTGGGGCTAGTCAAAGGACTGGACACGGGGACAAGTTAAACATGAATAAATTTATTATAACAGGTAGTTTCGAGTCATGCCTACGCACCACAGGGCTACTATTCTATTATATACGGCTTTGGCGCTTCCTCCTCATCGTTGATTGCCTGTAGTAGCTGCATCTAACGTTAGTAGCTAACGTTAAAACTAACCTAAAGTTAGTCAGCTCTTTAAGAAGGCAACCATGTCAAGAGGTTTGGTCTAAAATATTTGTTCAGGGCTGCCCCTAAATGCATGTTCTTCTGTCTAGCTTGCTTGGGAGAATGGGCTTAACCTATCTTTGACTGCTTCTCTGTGAAGTACAATTTGGCTTTGACCTCACCTAAATATGTGAGATTTAGGATTATATAAAATATAGGATTCTGAGAATAGTGTATATTACACCTATTAGATTATCCAAGATAGACAATAAACACCAGGATTTATGCTAGAGAAAAAGTGGTAACAGAGGCGCATTGAAAACCGATACCGATATTTTCCGATATCACATTTTTATGCCAATATCGCCCGATATCATCGGCCATCCCTAATTGTGTGTGATGACTGAATAAAACTACTACTACTACTACTACTACTACTACTACTACTACTACTACTACTACTACTACTACTACTACTACTACTACTACTACTACTACTACTACAACTACTACTACTACTACTACTACTACTACTACTACTACTACTACTACTACGGCTACTGATAGTTGTGTATTTCAATATTTACAAGTTTAGATATAGTAGATTGTAGGGGTGTAAAGGATTGTAGTTGATCTGTGATACGGGTCGACCCCCACGGTTCGGCGCGCATGTGAACCATGGATTAATTGCAAAACGTAACCTTCATAGTGTACTATTTGATATTCTCCAGCATCGTCTAAGTCTACAGTTTGGGCGCATTACAGATTTAGTTTAGTTTCTAATAGAGATGGATTAAAAAGCCACTGTGTGTGAGAATTGAACACCACAAGGCATATGCAAGCATCACCACATTTAACATTATGTCTGTATGTCTAACGGTCTGTTACCAGCACGAGAGATCCGGGAAAGCAAGGCATTCTCCCAAAAGTATTTACACAAAACAACCTCTGCATTTAGATATTGACAGGGCAAAATCACAATCAAAGCCTTACTGTTATTATTTATAGCTAAATATATGCAGCTTTTTCCACAACTCTTTCATTACACCGGAATGAGGAAAAACTTTCTTCAGACACGCCCCCTTATGAGAGCCACATAGCATTAACAAATATGCCTAATTGATAATAGACATGTGCTCCTGATGCTTTCAGCTAATACATTGAAATCTTTTTATAATTTCTTTCGGATCCAAAAATGTATCTGATCCATGACTCAAAACCTTGGTATATTTCAGATAGATGTTGTGATGATTTGTGCTCTTGCAATTTAAGCAATCAGACTATTTTTATTTGCAATCGAATTGTTAAACTGTGACATCTTTAAAAAAAAAGAATGTACCCTTATTTACCCAGGGTAGGTTCGCTCAGTCTTTATTCGGCATGCAACGAACTGGACATGCAATTGGAGCTGCACACACACACCGGGATACACACACACACTTGTCTTTCCTCAGTCGCCGATGCGATTGAGTCTCTGCGCTTGACCCATCCCGTCGTCCTTCCCCCCATGGGCAGCCGGGAGCAGATAGGGCGTCAACGTGAGTCAATCCAAGTGCTCCTGTCCATCTTCGTCAAGGACACCACAGCGTTAGCCATCTGTTGTTGTGCATGTTTTTCCATTGGGTTTATCTTATCGGGGGGGAAACCCTTGCGAGCACGGGGAGAACATGCAAACTCCACACAGAAAGGCCTGGGAGATACCCCACCTGGGTACCTGGCATCATGGAAACCTGGTCCCCAAGCGGGAATCGAACCCTGGACCTTCTTGCTGTGAGGCGACAGTGTTAACCACTACACCACCGTGCCGCATTAAAAACCTATTTGCATCACTGGTAACATTCCTAATGTCTACCTAAAGTATTTTGGTGTAAATTTCCCTGTATGTCCCATATCATGTCTGTCAGGTCAAAAAACAGACAATGTGGGAGTCTCTGTTAACTAGCTCTGGACAGCTCGGGGTTGCTTAGCAACCAAACGTCTAATTATTCTAAACTGGAAGGAGTGTACAGAGTGTTTCTCTGTGGATCTGTGGCTGGAGAGAGACCTGGACTTGTTGAACATACAGGCAGCCTTTTAAAATAACTTGATGAGGGCCTGGATGGTCACTGGGATGTTGTCCGCAGGTTCCTTGACCCCCCCCAAATTGTTTGTTGTTTTACATTGCATGTTGTTGTTATGGTTGTTCTTGTTTGTATTATATGTTGAATTAAAAATGTATTTTTTCTAAATCAGTGGCGATCATCTTAGCAAATGAACTGTGATTATTTTAGCAAACAAACTACTATCAACAGTCACACAGTGCTCTCATTGTATTTGTGATTGTGACTTACAGTATTTTCATCAGATTCAGTAGTTGTAGACAGGGCTTGACATTAACACGCACTGAATGTGGGCATAATTCAACAGTAGCACGTAACTCTGTCACTGTTTGACGGGTGATTTTTTTCTCTCTCGATATCGCTTGCGTTGCGAAGCCACCCGCTGTGCTCTGTGACCAGATGGGTCTCCCCTACATTTTGAACCAGTACTGGCTTTCTACGACCCAGAGCCACAGAGAAAACAGACCTGGAACAAGGCATGGCACTGCCTTAAATGCAATACACACAAGCACTCACATTCTCACACACTGTCTGTGGCCGTGCTCTCTCCTTGGTTGAAGAAATACAATGACAATGACAATGACAATGACAATGACACACGCACGCACACACACACACACACACACACACACACACACACACACACACACACACACACACACACACACACACACACACACACACACACACACACACACACACACGAATATATATTTTCCCTCTTACTCTGAGTGCTATCAGTTTGCGGCGCTCAAAGTGCAAAGGAAATAAAAAATTTCAGAAATCATGACTGGGTTATTCAAGATAGTACAAAGAGTTTCATGTAGAAACTATTTTCTACTGAAGTACAGATGAATCCTTTAGTTTTCATGGACACTTTGCCGCGACGGGCGCATGGTGATGTCACGTCATTGGAATTCATTAGGAAACCAGGCTGCTGTTCTGTTTTATGCCGCCAGGAGGGGCAAAGTCATTAGACGGACGCTACAACGTCCTATGTCTACAGATTGTATGAATTAATGTTGCTGAATTAAAGAATGAATAAGTTAAACGTGTCAATTCAGCAGTCAAAGTGTATAAAACGTGTCAAATCTAACTTCATTAGACGGCCGGCGCACGGCTCTCTTGTCCATTCATTTCATCAGAAGAAAGTGTTAGTGTAATGCTTTTTGGTAACAATAAGTTTGTGTAAACACGCAATGTTGCTGAATAAAATAATTAAACAGTTAAAACCTGTAGAATGAGCAGTCAATGTGTATATTTTCAGCACTTTCACGCTTGTTTACGATTTTGTTATAGTGTACTATAAGATGAAAAGATTCGAGCTTTGTTTTATCTGTCACTGTGGTACACATTCCTAAGCCTTGGCAAAAAGCTGGTTCGAATCTCATATTTTTTTCCTTTTATATATAATTCATTTATAAAATGAAATGGTGTTCTGCCAACTTGTTTTGGCTAAATACATTATTGTACATGTACTGTATGTTGTTTTATTATCTATTCCTCCCATGCTGTCCATCTACGGACCACAAATTACATCACAAATCAGACAAAAGTATCGTTTTATTTTTCAAACGTATTCAAATTATACATCATAACCAGTGATGGGCAAGCTACTTGGAAAATGTAGTAAGCTACACTACAAGTTACTCTCGATTAAATATAGCTCAACTACAATGGAAGCTATCCCCAGATAAATGTAGCAAGCTACACTACAAGAACATGGCAAAAATAGCTAACTACATCAGCACTACTTTTATTTTTTTTTTTACTTCATGATCAGGTTTCCACCAAACAAATAGGCAGGCAAAAAAAAGGTTCAGTTTGATTGTTTATTATAAAACTGAAACAAGCCCTCCAACTATGCTAATATGTCTACTGTATACTACTATGTACTCAGAGTATAACACTCAAGCTTGACACTGCTAGACAAACAATACTACGTATCCTTGGCTGCTTACCTGCTAGATATGTACCACTCCTGCTGACTTGTTGTACACAATTTGTAAGTTGCTTTGAATGAAAGCGTCAGCTAAATGACCAAATGTATTTAAATATGTAACTCACAAAACATTCCATGGCCCCAAAATCATGTGGGGACCCCCCTGGGGGTCCTGACCCACAGGTTGAGAACCACTGCTCTAGGTGATCTTTTCCCTCTTAGTGTATATTTAATGTTAGTTTTTTTCTTTTTCTTTTCCTCCACCCCCATAATATTGTTAATTTTCTGCCTACAGTGAAACATGATAGCAGCTGCTGTTGACAAAAAGTGCACTGACTTCTGTGCTGTTTGGGAACAGTTGACAATGTTTATGTAAAGGTTTTCATCAGCTCACCTGAATATGTGTTCTCAAGTTAGTGCTGGACGTGTGGGAAGTTGAGAGAGAGCAGCTTCGTTTTTGGCTGACAATAAACACCTAAACATTATGTTTTAGGCGTTTTTTCAGTCAAACTCATAAATGTTTCCAGATAGGGCCATGGAGAGGCATTGTTGTTATTGACATCATCATCTTCATCAATGCCATCAGCCCTGGAAACATCGAATCCCTCTGCCATTTCGCGCGGACTAGTTCATGTAATCTGTTAAATTGCATTCATTCATTCAGTGGTCTGTTTTGATTTGCACTTCCTGATTTGCGGAGCTGGAGTCCCGCCCTATCCTGCCTCTGATTGGCCTACCCGTAATGTTTTAGCCTAACCTTACCCAATCGTGAGTCGTCATACTCATATCTAAACCAACCAACCAATCATAGTGGGTTTTCTCTGTGGATTTTTTTTTCTTTCACAAATCTTTATTTAGTCTGTTTCTCCGGACAGTAGCGTGTAGCGTTTCATCACGCTATGTCACTACTTCGTTCTAAAAATAGCTGCACTACAGAGAACTCTACTTGGTTCAAAAGTAGCGACGCTACCATCACGCTACTGAGAATTGTAGTTAAGCTATGTAGCGTCGCTACTTGTAGCTAGCTATTGCCCATCACTGATCATAACCATGTCACAACAGCAGTTATAATGTATATTATCATCAATACGTTAGTTTAGCAATAGGTTAAAGTGTTATTAGATAGATAGTTATTATTTTTTCCAGATATTCTCTCCGTGAAATTGCTGTTTGCTTTTTATTTGAAAAAAATTGCCACTTCCTCACTTTCGGTCACTTTCGGTACTCAGTACAGTACATACTGTACCCTGACGGGTATGATAAATCCCACAAATTGAACCTATAAGAAGGTATATGGGGCATTCTACCGAATTAGTTCAAAGTGCTGTCCCACAACAAGAAAAACTATTTAACAAAACTATTAAGTATTCAGACATAGATATTTACTAAGAATATGTTATGATCTATTTAAAAATGGAATGATAAGTAGTTAAATCCCATCATTTTGAAATAAATGTGTTCCAAAGTCAGAAAATCAGTGTGTAACTTTAAGAATGGAACACATATTCTCTTCAATAAGGTACACTTTTGGGGGTTTTATGCTAAATATTATGTTTTATGTATTATGCAGTCACTACCGAAACACTGGGTGTTTTGTAAAAAAATTAAGTATATTGAGTTATAAACTAAAATGTTATGATACTGATTGGTTAAATGTAAAATGGGGGACCCTGATGTAAACAAGACAAACGTCTTTATCTGGTCTGCATCCCCTTAACAATTGTGTGTATTGAGCCGTACTGTATTGTACCCATTCTGCAATCTGTTAATAAATGTTTCATTCATTTATTCATTCATGGCCCATATACTGTATGCCTCCAAATTCACACTAAAATGTGAGTATCTAAAATGCATTTAAAATGTAGCTAGTGTCTTGGTAAGATAACTCTTTAATAACTCGACTACTGCAATGCTCTGTACACTGGCATTGACAAGTCCCTCCTCCGCCGCCTACAACTGGTGCAGAACGCAGCCGCGCGCCTCCTCACCAAAACAAGAAAATACGAACACATCAGCCCAGTTTTGGCCTCGCTCCACTGGCTGCCTATTAGCTTCAGGATCGATTTTAAATTAGCACTAAATGTTTTTAAATCATTAAATGGCACGGCTCCCTCCTATCTGTCCGAGCTCCTGCACCGCCACACCCCCCACCGATCCCTCAGATCAGCTGACCAGATGCTATTGGTGGTACCCAGAACCAGGCTCAAAACTAGGGGAGACAGAGCTTTCTCCACCGCAGCGCCTAGACTGTGGAACAGCCTCCCCCTCAGCGTACGGACTGCCCAGACCGTACAGGCTTTTAAATCACTCTTGAAAACCTACCTGTTCTCCTTGGCCTTCCCCCCTACTTAACTACCACTAGACCCCTGACCCTTCTATCCTCTTTGTTTTACTGTGTCCTACCAGTTTTTATTACTTTCATTGCTTTATTATGTTTTTAATCTTATATCTTGCACCATATTGTTTGTTTTGTTGCTTTCATTGCTTTGCTATGTTTTTTTATTTCTTTCTTTTAATCTTATACCTTGCCTCACACTAATTTGTTTTTATCAACCTGCTTGTGAAGCACTTTGGTGTCAGCTGCCGCTGCCTGGAAATGTGCTATACAAATAAAACTGACTTGACTTGACTTGACTTTAATGATTATAGTTGTTCACTGCAGAAGGAGAGCTCTTCTCTGGAAGCAGAAGAGCGATCTAGCCACTTCTCAGCCTTCACCATACGGCCGTGTTGCTTCGCATTCGCATACAACCCCCTCCCTACAGTTACATGTAAATGCAGGGGGGGGGGGGTTGTTTGCAGCAATAGGTGGCGACACTACAGAAGGTTAAACTTTCACTACCACACTACAGACGGTTAACCTTTCACTACCACACTACACACGGTTAACCTTTCACTACCACACTACAGACGGTTAACCTTTCACTACCACACTACAGAAGGTTAACCTTTCACTACCACACTACAGAAGGTTAACCCTTTCACTACCACACTACAGACGGTTAACCTTTCACTACCACACTACAGAAGGTTAACCTTTGTGGCAACCCCAAGCCACCCCTGGGCTTGGTGATTGAAGGACGTTACGTAGCGACCCAATGGCTAGGCGCTGCGCATATTTGGGCGTCCGCTTCCGGACGCACCTGTCGCTAGAGGATCATCAGGAGTGATTATCCAATCACGGTGCGATGCGCCTGTTGAGGAGGGGGGACTTAATGGAGCCGAGGAGCCCCCTTTCAGTCTCCCGTAGCAGCGCAAGGCGAGAGGTCACAGAGCGGAGACGCCGCCCGGCCGACAGATCCATGCCAGAAAGCAGTTATTATTTAGTGGAAAATAAAGAAGTATGATTTTGGGAACTGCAACCTGTCTGTGTGTTGTTTATTCTGCCACCCCTACACCTGGAATTGCCACAGTGGTGGAGAATGCGGGCAAAGTCTACTGGCAATCAGGGGTGCAGAATAAACAACGATATACTTTATAGAAAGAAAAGAAAAGAAAAAAAAATTAATAAAAAGAAAAATAAATAAATAAATAGAAAAGAAGCATGGACGCACTGGTGCAGCAGCTCGTACAGGCGAACCTGGAACAACAGGCCCGGCATGAGGAGGCCCTACATGAACAGAGGAAACAGACGGGGATGATCCAAGCGGAGCTCCAGCGGATGGCCTCTCACAGGCAGGACAAAGGGCTCACAGGGACGCGGCCTAACCCCGGGCGCTTCATCCCCAAGCTGACGGAGCAGGAGGATATAGAAGCCTATCTCCTAGCGTTTGAGCGCACCGCCAACCGGGAGGGCTGGCCGGAGGAGGACTGGGGGGGACTGCTGGCCCCCTTCCTGTCGGGTAATGCGCAAAAGGCCTACCAGGACCTACCACCGGAGCAAGCCGGGAACTACACCCGGCTAAAGCAAGAGATTTTCTTGTCTGCAGTCCCGTGCGCAGCGTTTTCATGACTGGGTGTATGACGCACAGGCCTCCCCGCGCTCCCAGATGCACAACTTAATCCGCATAAGCCGAGCCTGGCTAATGACCGAGCCTGCAGGGCCCACTGTCTTGGAACGTATTGTTATGGACCGCTTTGTTAGAGCCCTCCCGTATGACACGAAGAAACAGGCGAGTCAGGCGGACCCCCGCTCCATGGAGCAACTAGTGAACGTTGTGGAGTCCCACCAAGTAACGCGGGAGTTGCTCAAAGGGGGGCGAGGGGAAAAGCCAGAGCGACTAAGAATGAGGAGGGGTCCCGACGAGCCCAGCCCAAGGGGCCGGGTAGGGAACGCAGGTGATCCCGAACTACCCCGAAGAAGGCCGCTCTTTGACCAGGCCCAAAGACGCTGCTATGACTGTGGCGAGCCAGGGCATCTCTCGTGGAACTGCCCAGGCCGGGATGTGTCCATGCCATCGGCGGCGGCTTCAGACCCCCGCGGTAAAACCTGCAATTATGGCGCAGCCTGTTGGGCCCATAAGGAAACATCAGCGACACTTTTACCCGTGCGCGTCAACGACAAGGACGCGGTAGCACTCCTGGACTCGGGTAGTGTCATAACACTGGTTCAGCCCCATTTGGCACACTGCGACACAGGGGCTCCGCAAGTGTCCGTGTCCTGTGTTCACGGAGACACAAGATTATATCCCACAGCGCAGATCACCCTGACAACCACCAAGGGGGTCTGCTCGATGACGGCCGGCGTCATACCTAACCTGCCGGTAGCGCTGCTGATTGGACGAGACTGCCCCCTGTACCGTCAGCTGTGCTCAGCCGTCATCTCCCCACGCACCCCACCCTCCACGGGTAAACCGAGGAAGAGGAGAGGATTACGTCAGCCGAAGGTGTGTGCCCTGAATGTAACAGGGAGTGAGACTGAGACTGCATCGGATGTGGGTGAAGACGCGCCGGAGCCCCAAGCGGGCCCCGAGACGGATAGCGGCGACGAGGACCCATTTGCGGAGTTCCCCCAGGCGGACGAGGTGGGGAGGGACCTGGCGGGTCAGTTCGGAACAGCCCAGCTGGAGGACCCAAACCTAACGCAGGCCCGTGCGAACGTCAAAACAGTGGATGGAAATCCAGTGGAGGGGGTGAGTAACCTGTCATATCCTCACTTTGCAATAAAAAGACAATTACTGTACCAAGTCGTAAAGAAAAATGATGAGGTTAAAGAATTATTGCTGGTGCCGAAATTCTTCATTTCCACTGTACTCCAGCTAGCGCATTCGCATATCCTCGGAGCGCACCTGGGCGTGGACAAAACCATGGAGCGCATAAAGGAGCGTTTCCATTGGCCGGGCATGAAGAGAGCGGTAGAGGACTACTGCAGGAGCTGCCCCGAGTGTCAACACGCAGCACCAAAGGTACACTACAAAAATCCTCTGATCCCACTGCCCATCATTAAGACCCCTATCTCAAGAATTGCCCTCGACGTGGTGGGCCCCCATGTCAAATCATCCCGGGGCCACCAGTATATACTGGTAATCATCGATTATGCAACGCGTTACCCCGAAGCCATCCCGTTATGTACGGTGACAGCCAAAATCGTGGCACAGGAGCTATTTCATTTGTTTAGTCGGGTGGGAATTGCCGACTCCATTCTCACTGATCAGAGCTTGTGCTTTATGTCGCGGGTCATGAAGGAAATGTGCAAACTAATGAAAGTGGAACAGCTGCGAACCTCCATATACCATCCGCAGACGGATGGGCTGTGCGAACGTTTTAACAAAACACTGAAAAGCATGCTAAGGAAGGTGATGGAGAAGGATGGGAAGAATTGGGATCAGTTGTTGCCCTTTCTGATGTTCTCTGTGTGTGAGGTCCCACAGGCTTCCACTGGCTTCTCGCCGTTCGAGCTGCTCTACACCCATAAGCCGCGGGGTCTCCTGGACATCGCAAAGGAGATTTGGGAGGAACAGCCGTCGCCCCACCGGTCTCTCATAGAGCATGTGCAGGTGATGAGAGACAGGATGAAGGCACTCTGGCCGGTGGTAAGAGAACACATGCAACAGGCCCAAGACGCACAGAAGCGCAATTATGACCGGGGCGCACAGCCACGGGAGTTCAATGTGGGGGACCGGGTCCTCGTACTAGTCCCGACAGCGTAGTGTAAATTCCTAGCAAAATGGCAGGGACCATACGACATAATCGAAAAAGTGGGTCCCGTCAACTACAAGTAGGGCTGGGCAATATGGCCTCTAAATGATATCGCAATATTTTTTGGCCATATCGCGATACACGATATATAACGCAATATTTTGACATTTCCTCTAAATCACTTAAAAATGCTTGATTTAACCCTTTGATGCATACAGTCACACCAATATGATGATTATAATAAGTCCCTGCAACATATGTTTGCATTATTAAACCATGAAGATGCTTTAAAAATAATTTAATGAAAATGTACTAAGAGTAGTCTACTGACACACTAATAAAAAAAAGTATTTACATCTAAGACCATTTATATAAAAACTCTTGGGTGCCTAAGACTTTTACACAGTACTGTGTTTTCTATCCACTTTAGCCAAACACACACACACATATATATATATATATATATATATATATATATATATATATATATATATATATATATATATATATATATATATATATATATATGTATATATATACACACCCTACTGTGAGAAAATAATAATCACACACAAAGGTATAATGGCTTATAACAGACTTAATGATTTTAGAATATTTCAGATAATGAAATTAAATGTTTTATCATCAACTATCCAGTTAGTATTTATACTGTCTGTAACGTTTGGCTACTTTAAATCATTGAATGTAGAGAGAGAGCGAGAGAGAGAGAGAGAGAGGGGGGGCGAGAATGAACAAGAGAGCCAGCCCCCCCCACTCGGGGTTTGTTCTAGGTTCGCGTTTTGATCGTCTAAGCTGCCGTAGGTGATGACGTCACACTCGAATGTAAACAGGAAGAGATGGAGATGGAGACACACGGAGATGGAAATTGAATGATATACAGAAACGAATAACTAATAAATATGAAGTTATGTTTAAACTGCTGTTGTCAAGCGTTGTCAATATAACCCACCCCCTTTCCTCACGAATGGAACTAGTCTTGTGGAGTCCGCTTTGACCGTTTACCAGGGTTAGCAGCTATCGCTAGTTAGCTTAGCATAATCCTAATGGATACCTTGGTTAGCAGCTACCGTTAGCTCATTGCTCGTGTCAATTAAATTACATGTTATTAAAGGTCCGCGCTGGTCTGTCTAATGAAATTACAACCGCAACATTATATCGCACTGTACAGCCCTGACTACACTAACGTTAGCCTATAGCTCCGCCGTCCATGCTACACTCGGGACCAATACACTAACGTTAGCCTATAGCTCCGCCGTCCCTGCTACACTCGGGACCAATACACTAACGTTAGCCTATAGCTCCGCCGTCCCTTGTCGAGGAAAGCACTGCGAGTGTCTCTCGGCCGCGGGCGGCGCCATATAAACTAAATACTCGATGTTCGCGATATAGTACAGTACTACATCTCGGGTAGAACAATCCGCGATACATCGAGTATACTCGATATATCGCCCACCCCTAACTACAAGGTCCACCAGCCAGACCGTAGGAACTAGGAAGCATCGACAGCTATATCATGTTAACCTGTTAAAGAAATGGCATGCCCGAGATGTGTTGCTCTCGCCCCCCCCTCTTCCCCCTTTGGCGCAGCAGGTGACAGAGGCGGCCGATGTTCCCATCGGGGAACAATTGTCCCCGACCCAACGGCAGGAGCTTCGGGAGCTGGTCCAACAGAACCGGGACGTGTTTTCGGCCACGCCGGGCCGCACTACATTGGCCCAGCACCACATTATCACCAGCCCGGGAGACAAGGTAAAGCTGAAGCCCTATCGTATCCCAGAGGCAAAAAGAGAGGCAGTAAGAAGAGAAGTGCGGGTCATGCTGGAGATGGGAGTGATTGAAGAGTCTCATAGCGGGTGGTCTAGTCCTATTGTTTTAGTGCCGAAACCCGACTCAACAACCAGGTTCTGTAACAATTTCAGGAAGCTTAATGACATTTCGAAGTTTGACGCATATCCCATGCCTAGAGTGGATGAGCTCATTGATAGACTGGGCCAGGCCAGGTTCGTCACAACACTAGATTTAACAAAGGGTTATTGGCAAGTCCCTCTGTCCCCAGCCTCGAGGGAGAAGACTGCTTTCTCCACCCCAGACGGGCTGTTTCATTATAAAGTTCTCCCGTTTGGCCTGCATGGGGCGCCATCTACCTTTCAGAGGCTGATGGACAGAGTGCTACGACCCCATCGAGACTATGCAGCCGCATATCTCGACGACATAATCATTCATTCATCAGATTGGGACTCCCACCTCCAAAAGGTGAGAGCGGTGTTGGGTGCACTCCGGGAGGCAGGTCTCACCGCCAACCCAAAGAAATGCAGGCTGGGACTGGAAGAGGCAGAGTACCTGGGGTTCACGATAGGCCGCGGCAACGTGAAACCGCAGAAGAGGAACATTTATGCAATAAGGGAGTGGCCTCGCCCTTTAACTAAAAAGCAAGTCAGGACATTTAATGGGCTAGCGAGCTATTATAGGAGGTTTATCCCTAACTTTGCTGCTCGCGCTGCTCCCCTCACAGATCTGACCCAGGCGCGGCGGCCATTCACGGTGAAGTGGACACCGGAGGCGGAGGCGGCGTTCGAGGACCTCAAGACGGCACTCTGTTCGGGACCGGTGCTGGTCTCCCCGAACTTCGATAAGGAAATGACGGTACAGACAGATGCATCAGAGGTGGGACTGGGGGCGGTCCTCTCCCAGCAACTGGAGGGTGAGGAACATCCAATCTTATATGTGAGCAGGAAGATGCTGCCACACAAGCGCAACTATTCTGCGGTGGAGCGCGAAGGTCTGGCAATTAAGTGGGCACTGGAGACGCTCCGTTATTATCTGCTGGGGAGGCGCTTCACGCTGGTGACGGATCACACGCCCCTCGTCTGGATGGCCAAAGCTAAGGGGACCAATGCCAGGGTGACTCGATGGTTTCTGGAATTGCAGTCATTTAACTTCTCTGTCATCCACAGGTCCGGGGTGGCCAGGGCTGTACGCTAAGCTTTTTCACTAGGGGCACACTTGCCCCTAAATGAGAAATTTAGGGTCAAAAAATATTTTTTAGGGGCACATTTTTAAATAACAATTTTACCATTATTTATATCGATTGTTTTTGATTTAAAAAAAAAAAGGAAAAAAAATTTTTTTATATAATTTTTTTTTAATAAAATATATATATTATATAATCATACTTGTAGTTGTATTATCTGCAAGACATCGCCACCACGCAACAAGTCTAAATGCTCGCTATATGCAACCAGCTCCACTGTCTGTGTGTACTCGAGTGCCAGGATTCCCCGGAGCTGCAGCTGGACCCTATACTGTAGCCTCCAGCTATGGCCAGGATTCTCCGGCGCTGCAGCTGGACCCTATTGACTATATTCAGCGTGCCCTCAGCTCGAATATGCATCGACTCAGTGTTATAACTAGACATTGATATCAGGAGCTATCTGAACTATTTAGTTTAATGGGACGTTTCGTTTTGAACAGTAAGCTAACGCGAGCTATCATGCACTACTAGACTTACTGGAGCATTTGTTGATAGCTATCAGTAGCTAGCCAGCTGGCAGGCTCACCGAGGTCCCAGTGTCCCACTAGAGACTAGTGTTTACAACAGCCACGGGTGCGGGAGGGAGGAGGAGCAGCAGACGCCGCAGCTCTCTCCGTGTGTCTGAGTTCAGTTCAGTTCGGCTCACTATAGGAGGTCGAACGCGTCGAAAATATGAAGCAATACTAACGTTACTTTTCTTCATAGCTAAATCAGACAGTCAGCCAGTCTATCAGAGTGAGTGCTCAGTCGATTGTTCCCACTGATCATACCTGCTGAGTGCTCACTCCTCAGCTCGCGTGAGTGACGGCATCGCGTCATCACACGCCTTGGATAATTTAGGAGTGAAATGCGAATGCAAGGCTTGAAAGCACTACTCGCAAGCCCGCCCCCAGATAATATTTACCAATCGCAACGGCCAATTAAAGGGGCAATTCGCGACGAGATCATCGCAGTGTACAGCCCTGGTGGCGCATGGCAACGCAGACGCCCTCTCCAGGAAGGATGCCTGTTGGGCGTTGGACGCTCTTCCCCGACGGTCGGAGCTGGAGGGGGGGTACTGTGGCAACCCCAAGCCACCCCTGGGCTTGGTGATTGAAGGACGTTACGTAGCAACCCAATGGCTGGGCGCTGCGCATATTTGGGCGTCCGCTTCCGGACGCACCTGTCGCTAGAGGATCATCAGGAGTGATTATCCAATCACGGCGCGGTGCGCCTGTTGAGGAGGGGGGACTTAATGGAGCCGAGGAGCCCCCTCTCAGTCTCCCGTAGCAGCGCAAGGCGAGAGGTCACAGAGCGGAGACGCCGCCCGGCCGACAGATCCATGCCAGAAAGCAGTTATTATTTAGTGGAAAATAAATGATTTTGGGAACTGCAACCTGTCTGTGTGTTGTTTATTCTGCCACCCCTACACCTGGAATTGCCACACGTTTCACTACCACACTACAGAAGGTTAACCTTTCACTACCACACTACAGAAGGTTAACCTTTCACTACCACACCACTACAGACTGTTAACTGTCTGAAAGGGTTAACCTTCTGTAGTGTGGTTGTGAAAGGGTTCTGTATCACACTTAGCTCACGCTCAGCGTTCATTGCATATATCTCACTTCAGCATATATACACTGAATAATTTCACAATGTACCTTTAAATGCCAGCATTCATCTGGCCACACCCCCATCCGCTTACCTATATAAGCAGGGATGGTGCCACACACTCATCTCCTTCTCAAATTTCATCACAAGCAACGTGTTGCTATATGCCCACTTGCCGTGGAGAAAGATATTGCTGGGAAAGCAATGTTTACGAGGGGAGGAAGAACAAGGAGATACGTTGACGTCATATCTTTATTTTCTCTCTCACTATTTTCGAGAAAATACGGCGATGTTGTCTTCGTCCCTCGAGTGTCTGGAAGATGGTGATCATTCTAAAACCCTCCACCGGTTTTCGTATTGGGAGCACGCCGCTGCATGCTTCTAAACTGCAGTTCCTTGCTGTGTTTGGTTGGGGTGAAACCTTTCAGGCCACAGCTGAACTGTCGGACGCGCCGCTGTTGTGAGAAGCGGTGGGTTTCAGGTTGGGTGAGTACTGTTGCTGGCAGGCTTCACTTGTCTGTTAGTGCTATGGGGGCTACTTGACAATGTTTATGAAAACCGGCCCCAGGCTAGGGTCCTTTGTTCAGCCACCTAGGCGACAGATGACCTTGGTCTGAAGACCATTGTAGTTTTAACTAGTGGGCCGCGACCATTAACACTGGTGATCCCTGTGTTTTCTGGACGAGTGGGTATCTCCCTGTCACCGTGTAGCCCCTTCTTTCATATCCAAATGAGAGTATTCCTTCACGAGGAGATATGTGCATGGATGTTCGATAGCGGAAGATCCATGTTCAAGTCAGCTACACAGGCCAGTTTGGTATTGTGCTGATTCCGTCGGGTGTTGGTAAAATCACCGTTGTAAAGCTGTGTTGACATCTTGTTTCTCTTTTCTCTTAAAAAGTGAGGAGGGTTTCAGAACGACGGCCTGTCTGGGTGAGTGTTATATCATTGTGTACAAGTTCAGGTGATAGCTGCTTAGCTTACGGTTAGCCAGTCAGCTGTTAGCTGCGGCGTTAGCCTGCTGGGATCACTGCGTGGCCTACAGAGGTTGGGCCTACTGTTAGCCAGTCAGCTGTTAGCTGCGGCGCTAGCTGTTGTGATCACCAGGAAACATTAGCTTGCTGCTATCGGACAAGGCCAGCGCGAGGTAGCTTCGGCTACTTGCGCGCCGCCGTGAGCTCCCCTCTGGTCGCGTGCGCCGTTCGCTCGCCGTCTCGCGAGCAGGGGTAATAGCGACCGTCGTGTTTAGTATACTGTCATCGACCTTTTTTCGACTTTCTGCGATGATTGGGGGTGGAAACCAGAGCCATGAGCGCCCCAACCAGCAAACCACCACCACCGGGCCTGGCCGCATCGTCGCCAGGTGTCGGGGAGATAAGCGAAGCTGTGCTCTTGGTCATGACCAAGCTACACGCAGACTCTGAGACACGCTTCGCTGAAGCACAGAAGAAAGTGTTGGCGGATTTTTGTGTCAACCTCCATCGTGAGATATCAGAAGAAATACGGCTGGCGGTAGTCCCGCTGATAGACAAGATGGAGTCGATGCACGCTGTCTCCTCGGCTAATGCTAACGAACTAGCCATGCTAACGACGGAGGTATCATTACAGTGCGAGAAGATGGTGGGTCTCGAGTCCGCCCTGCTGGCTAGGCAGGCTGAAGTCAACAAACTACAGTCTGCAATGGAGGAGATGCAGTCCCGGGATAGACGCCACAACGTCAGGATTGTTGGAGTACCGGAGGCCAGCGGTGAAGGCCGTCTCTCTGAGACCATGCCCGAACTGCTGCAGAAAATACTAGGAACGGACGTCCTCCCTTCGCCTCCTGTCTGTGAGTCGGCCTACAGGGCGGGCAGGTTTTCTCCCGGCGTGAACAAAGAGCCGAGGCCCATCATAGTCAAGCTGAACAGGCTTCAGCAGAGAGAACTCATCATGCGGTCGGCTCGTACCAGAAGGGGTAATCTGAGGCTTGGCGATCACAAAGTGGCCATTTTCGAAGACTTTACGCCGGAGGTTCAAGCACAGAGAGGCGAATACAAGGTGGTCCTGTCTAGGCTATGGAAACTAGGCCTGAGGCCCACGCTATTCGCTCCCGCGAAATTATCTGTGTTGGAGAAGGTCGATGGTCTGCGTTCATTTTGGTCGTTGGCTAAAGCGAAGGAATATCTCGCGGGGATACCCCAGACTGTTGCTTGATATCTATGTCGGGTGAGTGACTTGGCGGTGTGGGCCTATATACATTGATTAGGCCGACTATTCACAAATACTTGCTGTCATGCCCAGACATGCTAACTGCCCACTGCCCATCCAACTAGCGGGGCTTCCCAATGACTTCTGTTACTTGCTAAAGCTGACCTCATGGTCGTACTTGTGTATCGCCTCTTTGGAAGCTAATGAGCTAGCTGAACAATGTACATAATAGGCTAACGTGCTATCCGGATTCATCACTAGCTTACGCGCTAGCCTCGGGCTAGCTAGCGGGCTTCGTCTATCGTCTGCGCTGAGACATTCGAGACCCGTTAATATTTACGCACTTTGGTTGTTGTTGCTGTTTAAGTGCAATCGGCTTGCACAATTCAACGGTGATGGGGTCCTTAACTAACTTCTTGTATGCTGTTATTTTTATATCCAGGCTGTTTTGAGCTTTGGGCTCCGGTAGGAGAAGATCGGTTGAATATATATATAAACAAGATATGATAACAGGTTGTGTCAGGTATTGCTTTTTACCATCCCCGGGTTAATGAATGTGTTTAATTCTATTCTTACATAGGTTATGTCATTCCAGCCGTGGTGCCTGATCAGAGGGGAACTTACAGGTGTACACTTTGACCATAACCCCCTTTTCCCCTTCCTCTTATCATCGTTGTTTAAATGACATTTGTTTGCACAATTTACCTGGAACCCGATCCTACCTTAGACTATATGCTGGTATGCTCTAATTTTATTTTGTTTTGAATTTTCCTTTATCCATTTGTACTATTACATTGCGACGTTGATGCGCAGACTCGGAAATAGATGGTTGCAGGGTTGATGTTGAGTTGTTATATAATAATGACTATTTTTTTTCCCTTTTCCATTATAGTTATCTCATGTTAGGGCCAAGGCTCACTGTGGTTTTCGACCGATATCTTTATTGAAACAATATATGATAACAGGTGGTGTCAGGTGTTGCCTATTACCATCCCCGGATTAATGAATGTGTTTAATTCTATTCTTACATAGGTTATGTCATTTCAGCCGTTGTGCCTGATCAGAGGGACTGCTACAGGGGTGCACTTTGACCATAACCCCTTTTTTCCCTTTCTTATTATTGTCATTGTTTAATTGACATTGTTCACACAATTTTGCACAATTAACCTGTGACCCGATCCTGCCTTAGACTATCGGCTGGGATGCTTTAATTTAATTTTGTTTTGAATTTTCCTGTACCCATTTGGGCTATAACATTGCGACGTTGAAGCGCAGATTCGGAAATAGATGGTTGCAGGTTGATGTGGAGTTATTATTTAATAATGGCTATTTTTACCATTATGGTTGTCTCATGTTGGGGCCAAGGCTCAGGTGGTTTTCGACCGATATCTTTATTGAATTTTATTTTTATTATTATTTGTGTTTATTGGACTAGTGGGGGTTTACTCAGGGGTTTATCTAGAGGGGGGTTGGAGTGGGGAGCGTCTTATTGGATCCATGTCTCTAGTGGGAAGTGATAGGAAGATGACCATCCTCAGTGGATGGGGCATAGGGTGGGGACTGGAGAGTGGGTATAGGAGGGCTTATAATAGGACGGGTGGGTTAGGGCTTAGAGTAGAAGGAGGGGGGGTTGTAGCTGGGGTGGTATTTTTATGTGTTTTATGTACTGTTGTCTTATATGTGTGTAATTGTTCCTCCTCTGAACTCCTGGGATTGACCGTCTGGGCCCGCCTGGATCAGCGCCTCTGTACTCAGCCTGGCTGCACTGGTATGTTCTCTACGCATTTAGACAAGCTCGACCATGGCTAAATTGAATATTTTAATTTGGAACGCAGGAGGGCTTAACGCCCCACACAAGCGTGCCAGTGTCCTTTGGCTATTGAAGAGGAGAAATATTGACCTTGCTCTCCTTAGTGAGACGCATTTATTGGTAGGTGACGTGTCAAGACTGGCAAATCGGCAATATCACGTTATCTCCTCATCCTCAGCCGATGATAAGACGAAAGGAGTCGTCATAGTTACAAGACGTAACCTTGATATCAAAGTCCTGGATGTATGGTCGGACACGGAGGGAAGGATTACTATAGCAAAAGTTGAATTCTCGCATAGGAAGATGGCTATAATAGCATTGTATGCTCCTAACACATTTGATTCAGCGTTCTATAATACAATCACGAAGAATATGTTGGAACTTAATGGGTACGCTCTCATGGGTGGCGATTTTAATGCGTGCTGGGATGCGGAGATGGATAGGTCCGGGCCCTCTGAAACGAGCGACCAAAAACGGGCCTCTAAGGCCCTCAGGATGTGGGCCAAGGACACAGGGCTCACAGACCTTTGGCGCTTATCCAACCCCACCCTCAAAGATTACTCTCACCTGTCAGCCAGACACAAAAGCTTCTCTCGAATTGACTATGCATTCGCGTCCCCTAATATGTTTGATAGTTTCGATGTCTCATTGGTTCCCTTGGCTCTCTCAGACCACAAGGGGATTTTCCTTACGGCAACCTTTGGCAGGCTCTCCGCAAGAGCTCCCAGATGGCGTTTTAATTCGACCTTGCTAAAGAACGATGACTTCTGTTCTGAGTTCAGGAGTAAACTAGCTGAATTTTTGCAGATCAACGTTGGCACAGTAGAAGACCCTAGGGTCCTGTGGAACGCATTGAAAGGATTTATCAGGGGTCATGTCACACTATTTGCCTCCAATTTGCGAAAATCCCGGTCAAAAAAGCTAGAAGGACTGGAATCATTATATGCGGACCTATACGCATCCTTGCAAACTAACTATAATGAACGACTAAACACACAACGTAAGATAGTCAAAAAAGAAATAAACTCCATACTTAAACAACAGTCTGAGTTCTTGATACATAGGACAAGACAAAATTACTACTTTCACGGCTCCAGACCTAGCCATCTATTGGCAATGAAAATACGCTCAAATGATCATTTCTCGGATATCCCCTCGATCAGGACGAGCCAGGGTGCAGTCACTACTGATTCGAAAAAGATCAATGACACTTTTAAAGAGTTTTACTCACAGTTATATAGCTCAGAGGGTAATCTTGATGACTCTAAATTTGAATCGTTCATTGGCGGGCTTGAGATACCCCACATTTCTGAGGAAGAGGCCAAGGAACTGGGGAGACCGATTACTCTCGTGGAATTGAGGGAGACGATTGTTGAAATGCAGAGGGGTAAGGCACCAGGCTGGGATGGTATTCCACCCGAAGTGTATTTAGCTTTCTGGGACCAACTGGGTCCATTGATGCTCGATATGATCAATTACGCTATCGAACAAGGGGAGTTCTCAAGAGATGTCAATATGGCGTTGATTTCTTTACTTCTCAAGAAGGACAAAGATCCCAATGATTGTGGTAGCTATAGACCCTTGAGTCTTCTCGGGGCCGATTTAAAAGTGTTTGCCAAGGTGCTGGCCCGTCGCCTACAGAGATTTATGTCTGTATTGGTACACTGCGATCAAACTGGTTTTATCCCGGGGCGTCTGGCTGCAGATAATCTTAGGAGGCTGTTGCATGTAATCGATAACAGTAAAGACAATACAACTCCATCCACAGTTCTGTCTTTGGATGCCATGAAGGCGTTTGACAGACTTGAGTGGTCATACCTGTGGAAGGTACTTGAGGTCATGGGTCTTGGGAAGAGTTTTATTCATATGATTAAAGTCCTGTATGCCTCGCCGTCTGCGATGATACTGACAGGCAAAAACTGTTCCACACTCTTTCCAGTCTCCAGATCTTCTAGACAGGGTTGTCCTCTGAGCCCAGGACTGTTCGCGCTTTCCCTCGAACCTTTGGCCCAATTTATTAGGCAATCGGAGGACATCGTCCCCATAATGGTCAATAATACTCCACACAAAATTGCTCTCTATGCGGATGACCTGCTGATTTTCATGGACGACCCCTCCCGGTCGGCCACAAAATTATTGAGGATAATCGACGACTTTGGTAAATTGTCAGGCTTTAAGATTAACTGGAACAAATCAGCCTGCCTACCTCTTAATGAGATGGCTAAGGCGGTACGACTACCAGCTGATATCCCCATAGTAGAACATTTTAAATACTTGGGCATAGAGATATTCCCCACGCTGAACCAAACTACTAAGTACAACTTCACGGGTACTTATGATAAAATACGCCAGGATCTAGACAGGTGGTCGTCCCTTCCTAACTCCTTACAAGCCCGGGCTTCCATAATCAAAATGAACATCCTGCCTAGGATAAATTGTATTAGCTCAATGCTCCCCCTGCCCCCTCCAATAGACCACTGGCGCAAGGTACAATCGATGGTATCTAAGTTTATCTGGAATAACAAACGCCCGAGAATCAAAAGGGCTACTACTCAACGTAGAAAACAAGATGGGGGCCTCGCAATCCCTGATTTTAAACTTTATTTCTGGTCCTTTTCACTGAGACCTCTGATGTGCTGGCTAGACCCTGTAGAGGCTGTATCGTGGCGCACCTTAGAAGCGGCGGCGGTATCTCCGCTAAGATTGCAGGATGTGGTGTACTCCACTGTCTCTATTTCGAAATGCCGGCTGAGGTATGGACCGATCATAACTCACGTGATCCAAACGTGGCGTAATGTACAGAGGTCGTGTGGGGTTAAATGCCCATGGCACCTGGACTCTCCAATTTTTAATAACCAGCAATTACTTGTAGGGCACAAGCCGGTTAATATTCCTCAATGGCAAAGGAGGGGAGTGCATACTCTGGAGGATATTTATGATAAGAACGGCCTCCGTGCGTTTCAGGACTTAAGAGAATTTTATGATCTTCCCGGCGAGTCCTTCTTTCTTTACCTTCAACTAAGGTCAGCACTGAGGGCGCATGGCATACCGTGGGCTCAAGCTTTGCACCCACACCCCTTCCTCAGGCTCATAGTGGACAGGACGACATCCAGAGGGTTTGTCTCAGACTTTTATACGCTCTTAATTCAATCCACGTATAAAAATGTATCATTGGATACAATCTGGCGTGTGGATATCCCGGAGTTGGACCCCGAGTTTGACTGGGATGATGTTTGGGCAAATGTGGCATTATCTTCCCGCAACCCCAATCACCAGCAAATTAATTTTAATTATATTCATAGGACCTATCTTACACCTAGGAAGCTATTTGCTATGGGACTGATAACCGACTCTCGGTGCACTTTGTGCTCTCAAAAGGCCACTGGCACTTATATGCATATGTATTGGGATTGCCCACCAGTGGCCCGTTTCTGGAGGTCAATAACGGACAAACTTTCAGATCTGTGTGGCTTAACTATCCCATTCACAGCTGTTACGCTACTCCTGAACGATATAACGACACTACCCGCGTCCGTACAACTGAAAAGGGTTGTCCTAGCGGGCGTCACAGCAGCGAAGAAGCTTATAGCAATGAGATGGAAGGAGCCTGAGAAGCTTACAATGATTAACTGGTCCCTAACTCTATTGGATGTGATTTATCTTGAGATATCCACAGCTCGGGTGATTGGGGTTGGGCAGGCTGGCATTGACCTGTGGTTCGCAGCAGCTGAGAAGGTAAAGACCGCCGTGTGCGTCTGAGCGGGGTTGGGGCGCTTGATCGGGGGGGTCCGGCGGTCTCTGGGGAGGGGGAGGAGGAAATGTCTTGTCTGTCTTGGTTTTTGTCTTGTCCTTCTTAACTTTGACTGGGGGGATTTTAGGGGGGGTTGATATTTAGCTATTCTGCGCTATATGTCAATTCACATGCCATCTCCCCAAGGGACTAATATTGGCAGACTGATTGACCTGTCAACCAACCTGGAGGAAGATTTTCTTTCTTCTTACACTTTACCTTCTGCGAGTTTGGCAGTCTTGAACATGTGTAAGGGACCTAGGCTATCTACAGTAAATCTGCGGCAACACTCTCGTAAACAATCTTTTAAGTCACTCCACTTTGTAAAGGTGGGGAAAGGTTGGCATGTTTGAAAACCTTTTTGTTATTGAAGTAGCCATCTATATTGATAGGTTGGACGCTGTTTCTTTTTCTTTTTGTCTTTATAATTTATTATTCTGTATTATTCTGTATTATTATTGGTTGTTATTCTCCTGTGAAGTTATGTTTTTTGTTACTGTGGTTATTGTGTTGTCTTGTTTCATGTGATTAATAATAAAAAAAAATGATAAAAAAAAACGATGTTTTCCCGAAACGTGTGTTGCTGCAATGCATTTAGGATACAACGCGAGTTATGTGTGAACTGTCTTTGTCACTGGCAGTTAGCTTCTCCATGCAAATCGGGTTGTTACAGATGTGAAAATGATCTGGTTGTTGTGTGAGAAACATCATGTGTGTTTATATGTACCGTGTACTCACAACTAAGGTAACTAACCTATGAAGCTATGCTTAGTGACAAGTGAGTAAAAGAATGTTCTTTTCTCAGCCTATGATGACAATGAACAGTGTGTTCACATATTAACAGGTTTTCCTGTTTTAACTGGCCGTATTAAGGGTAAAATAAGAGGATTGTGTTTCCCCCCGGTTCCCTGGGGACTTTTTCATCCTTCTATCAGACATGTTGTTGCACTACATTGTGTCTTTTGTGTGGTAGGGATGCGATGTAACCCTTAGCTTGATTGCTGAGGTTGTGCTAAAACTGCTGGAGAAACTTTATTTTCCTAAAAGAAAAGATTGTTTGGTCGCTGTCGTGTGTGCTTAGCAAGGCCTGTGTGTGTCATGTGACCTACAACTGGGTTGGACTGGCCACAGAAGCACATGTGTATGTTGGACCGGGGCTCTTAGAGAGCCCTCTCTATTCTGTGTTTTTTCCTTAGTAAAAATCAGATAGCAGGTTAGCTCATGCGCTGTGTGGAGCTGTCAAACGCTTCATAGAGCTGACTATGACTGTGTCATATTCTCTTTTTGTCATTACATCGTATCATGGGTGTGGGGTCGTAAAGGGGTGAACTGGTAACCTTTCCTCTCCCCCTTGTTTCTGTCGGTCAGGGGTACACCCCCTGTCCTTCAAGGTTCCTGTCACGTTGCGGTTCGGCACGTTACGGGGTGGGGGGGGGGGGGGGGGGGGGGGGGGGGGAGTTTCCTGGTCCCACGGCCTGGAATATTGGGCGTGTGCACCGCAGAAATTCCCCCGCCATAGAGTACGTCACCGTGCGTGTCTCTGTTGGTAGGACTTCCGTGTGCTGTTCAGGTCCATGTGATGGATCTGTTTCGGGGGGGTGGTCAGGGCTCCTCCTCACCAAGCGCCTATTCGGGCCTTCTGTGAGTTCGGACTCCTCCTTCCATGTGAGGGAGCCTCCATCAGAGTACAGAGCCTTCCTCCTCAGATTGTCAAAGTGAGTGGACCCTCTAGAACGTGTCCTATTCTATTGTGTATGTATTCGATTCAATTCGATTATTGAGTGTGTATGGGTTCAGTGCCTCTTCCCCGGAGAGCCCTAAAACCAATTTTTTACATGGCTCAAGGTGCAATATATTCTTTTCAATCTGTACAGCTCGCGTGGGAAGTCTCTCTGGGGATCCCCGTCTCCTTCCTATGGGAGGGTGGTGGGATGTAAAAATGTGAAAAATGTTTACCCCCGGCTGTGTAGACTGGGATACATACTGTTGGTGCTTCCTTCTTTTCTATTCAAAAAGTGTTGGAGTTAGGAAGTGTCACACCCCTCTTGTCGTTCCCCTGGGCGCCTTGGGGATTCAATGACAGGTCTAAATAGCCTGTTCATTGATGGGGGTGTGTCCCGACGCACGTATAGTGCTAGCTCGCTGTAAACAGGCGACTGACTGGCACGCCTTGGTTGCTTGTGGTTAAAACGCCGTTTTTATAAAGCAACTGAGATGAGGGTTTTTCCTCTTCCGACGACCACATCCCACGACCTGGGTTGGTTATCGACGGATTCTCGTTCATGTCTGGGGGATGATGACGGAATGGATCTGAACATATGTAGAGGGGTCTCACGCCCTTGGGGTGGGCCACCAGGCGCGGTTCGCCCGAACGTCTGGGTGGCGCCTTCTTTTCATGTTAAGATCGACACGCATATCTGCCCTTTCTCCTGGAGTAGGCATGTCGGCGTGGTTAGGGCACGGGACTGGTTCTGGTCACGCTGGTCCGGATCAGTTGAACCCGCTGTCCGCCGGGGATGCAGATCTGCTGTTCTGGTACCCTGAGGGACTTGGGTTTTTTTCAGGGGAAAAAATGCCAGGTCGGTCCGGGTGTCACAGGGTTAAGCGCTATGGAGACCCTGGTTGGGTACGTTTTTACTCAGCACTGTCGTAATGGCTTACGGCCATGCCAACCTGTACACGCTCGATCTCGTCGGATCTCGGCCGCTACACAGGTTGGTCCTGGTTAGTACTTGGTTGGGAGACCGCCTGGGAATACCAAGTACGGTGTGCTTAGGGGCTGGTTCTCCATTCTTATTCGCTCCTCTCTCACGCATGGCGAAGAGGGGCCTGTTGGGGTGGTCTTTGACCTCCTCTGGTGACCCTGTGCTTCCCGTATCGCCAGGCCCGGTCCGAGGTAATGTTTCGTCGACCCGTAGGCCTGGGTTAACCCTTTTTTGAAAACTGAAACACTTGTACTGCGGTATAGCCGGTGTATACCCGCAGGTGTGTTTTGGAGTTTTTCCTTGAGGGGTTATAGGAACAACCACCGCATTGGGTAACACCAAGGTGGTTGATTCCCTGGTGTGTTGGCGCAGTGTCAACTCCCGGGTTCACCGTTTGAGGGTGCCCCTGCACGTTCATGACGTCTGCCAATCGTGTCAGCCTTCTCTGCCTCAACCCCTCTGGGTGGGGGTTTTTAAATGGAGGCTTGGTCATGCAACACCGCCAGCTTACGCTCCTTCCGCCGGGGCGGCTGTGTTCAGCTGTCCCCTCTGGCGCCTGTCTCGTCCGCAGTCTCCAGGCTAGGGTTAATAGCCTGTTGCCTGGTTTTTCCCCGGTGCGCTGCCTGCTTCCGTTGGTTAACCTTTTTTGTGTGCTTACGGCCATGCTGACTGCCTGTTCTGCAGGGTCAGTGTGCCAGGCGGTGTACTATTGGGGGGACAGGGCCCGCTCGGCTGAGGGGCCTTTGTCCGAATACGCTGGCGATGTGGGGGGCGGGGTCACTAAGTGCCCACCTGGTGGGGTCTTGATGCTGGCATCATGGACTTCTCCGGGCCCCCGTTCCAGGGGGTTCAGTCCCTTTGGTGGGTCTGGGTCTTCCTTCACGCTCCGCTGCTACGGCCTTGCCACGGGGTTGGGTTTACCCTTGACCCCGTGATTCTGGGGGCAGTAACGAGGTTTATCCCTCCGTTCGTTCCCGGGTGGCATGCGGGTTGTGCGTGTGTGTAGTCGTGGGGTCAAGCCACGGTCTGCTCACCCTGTGCGTTGAGTTGCTTGAGTGCCTCTTCGCACGGTCGGGTCCGTCGCCCTCCCGTGAAGCCACCAATAGGGGGGGTGCCCTCCATTAGGGTGGGTCGGGGGGGCTCGGCCCTCCCTGGTCTGATGGTTGTGGGGGGCCTCAGCAGGGTACATTTGTCGAGCTTCTAGCTCCCGCTCAGCTCCTATTATGCAATGAACGCTGAGCGTGAGCTAAGTGTGATACAGAACGTTAGGTTATGACTATAACCAAGTTCTGTTAACACTTAGTGAACGCTCAGCGTTTAGACGACGCTGCAGGCCCTTGATCTTTCATTGTGATGAAATTTGTTGGGAAGGAGATGAGTGTGTGGCACCATCCCTGCTTATATAGGTAAGTGGATGGGGGTGTGGCCAGATGAATGCTGGCATTTAAAGGTACATTGTGAAATTATTCAGTGTATATATGCTGAAGTGAGATATATGCAATGAACGCTGAGCGTTCACTAAGTGTTAACAGAACTTGGTTATAGTCATAACCTAACGTTAATCATTTGTCGTGTGGTAGTGAAAGGTTAACCTTGTGTTGTAACAGGGGCCAGTGCTCCCTTACTTTCTCTGGAGCCCAGGATTGGAACAAGCTGCCTATCCCCATCAAGCAGAGCTTGAGCCTCCACAGCTTCAAGAGAAGCGTCAGGAAATGGCTCATGGACAGAATAGAGGAATAGCCCCCTATAGTTTTAATGGGTTTCCAATCAGTTTTTAGTTATTGTGGGGTATAACATTTTAGCTACTGTATAGGTTAGTCTTCTAATGTTTTAAATGTATGTGTTTTGTGTTATTGTCGTGTTTTTATTGTGGCCTAACAGCCCTGGGACCATGACGGAAATAAGGGTTTTACTCTCTCATGTTATCCTTTGGATCCTTGTTGTGTGTTTTTAATCCATCAATAAAATAAAATAAAATCAAAGCAGACCCACAACAAAGCTGTAAAGGAATGTGTCCCTACCCACATTCAAAACCGCTCTTAAAGAGCACCTACGGGAGGCTGCAATTCGAAACTGGCCACCGTAAATGCCCAAACCCCCCACCACCTCCTAATAGACAGTCTCCTCCCCACCGCATGTATATATTCTCTCCCCGCCGTATGTATATTTCTCTTCCACCCACCCACCCCCTCCAAATGTACAGTCTCCACCCCACCGTATGTATATTTCTCTCCCACCCACCCACCCCCTCCTAATGTACAGTCCCCTCCCCATCATATGTATATACTCTGTCAGGATCTATGGGTAACAGTACTGTATATTTGAATACCGTTTATGTCACAAATGTATCAGTACTAAATACCTGTATGTCCCTATGCCATAAATGTCATGTATGTTGTGTATGTCATAAATGTCGATATGAATAAAAAATGGGGGACCCTGATGTAAACAAGACAAATGTCTTTCTCTGGTCTGCATCCCCTTAACACTTTGAGTGCCACGCCGGGTTTTCCTTTTTACCGCCTGAATGCCACCATCGGCGCCAATGTTAACCTTAATATCGCCTAATCTATGTTTTAAATTATGGCTATGTGTCTAATCTGCCCATCGCATTATCAAAGACTATTTTCCAGTCAGTGCTGTCAAGGCAGATTGGTTTTTTATCGCGTCATTTCCGTTTCAGAGCATTTAGAAAAGCACCCGTTTGGAGGTAAAAAACAGCCCATTCTGGACCATTCTATGAAAATCGTCTTTTACTGGAATATTCCACAACGTTGATATTCGTTGGCCTTTTTATGAATCGTTTTCAAATAAACGCTAGATGATCAATATTATACGTGCACGCAAGCACATTCGGGCCGCGCACGGATAATCGCCGCATTGATTTCCTCTTGGACTTTTACAGTGAAACCGAAAGAGCCCATTTCACAAAACAGCTTATAACTTCATCAAAATTAGTCTGATTATCCTAACACTGATAACATAGAGTCCTTACCTGACATCAGATGGTATCCAACTGGTATATTCCAATTCCAGATCACCATTAGAAAAAAATCGATAAGTGTATAGATCCAACGCGATACAGTAGAACTCCATGATCAGCGGGGCTCAGAGGCTCCAGAATGAACTGTGGTAACCCCGGCTGGATCAGTGGACTGGAAAATGTGGAGTACCGGATTTTTTTCCCCATCCATTTTCATTGAGTCCATTCCAAAATCCCTTATGTCATCTGAAAGACGATAGGGGGCGCTTTTTTCCACATATAATCTCCGGCGGTGCTCGTGTATACTCGGGTAGGCTCGCGTGATGCAATATGATTTCAGATCGCTAAAAAAAAAATAATAATAATTCCGAGAAATCTCGTGAGTGGCTTTCAACCACATAAAAATAAACCCGAGATATCCCGTGTGTGGCAGTTAAAGTGTTAACAATTGTGTGTATTGAGCCGTACTGTATTGTACCCATTCTGCAATCTGTTAAATAAAGTTTTCATTCATTCATTCATTCTACGGGAGACTGCTATTAGAAACTGGCCCCTGTAAATGTCCTAACCCAACCTCCTCCAATGTACAGTAAATGACCAAGTATGGTTTTGTCAATATTCCAATGTACAGTTTTGCTTGTACAGTTGTACAGTGTCCCCCACCCACCCACCCCTCCTACCCAACCCCTCCCCCTCACCCCATCCACCCAACCACCTCCAATGTACAGTCCCCCCCCCCCCCCAGCGTTTCCGTTAGCCGGTAATTACCGGTATTTGACCGGCAAAATCTGTTGAAGTCCGACATATTTAATCTCTCCGGTCATAATGTCCGGTGAAAATAATTCCCTCTAAACACAATTAGATTATTTGAATTGTATTAAAATAGGCTAAAATTAAATAGCCTATGCGATGAACGAAACAAACAATCATTACATTTGTTTCATCGTTGCTTCACCAAGCAGCCGGTCTAATAATGACATCCTGTTGTCAGCGCGAGCTGGCTGCTGATATATTTGCGAGAAGCATCCATCTGCCGGCCGGCAGGGTGCAGTACTCCAATTCAGCCATTGGCAATTCAGCTGTTGGGTGGGGGCGCTGCTGAGCGGTTTCCAGACCGGACCTAAAAACACTGCTGCTCCATGCTTCACGTAAATATATCAGCAGCCAGCTCGCGCTGACAACAGGATGTCATTATTAGACCGGCTGCTTGGTGAAGCAACGATGAAACAAATGATTGTTTCGTTCATCGCATAGGCTATTTAATTTTAGCCTATTTTAATACAATTCAAATAATCAAATTGTGTTTAGAGGGAATTATTTTCACAGGACATTATGACCAGCACCAAGTCGTTGGGAGGTGGAGATATACATCACGCAAACCCACGATAATGTTGCCGTCTCTCTCTGCCAAATTTCTCAGTTCTTCGCTTGATATAATTAATACAAATGTCCAATATAACGGAATTCGTTAGCTCATAAAAATGTGATTATAACAGACTGCTGTTTATTAAGGTCGGGCAGACTGCCCACCGACACCTCAAGTCGGCAGCAGCACGAAGTCTCGAGGGACTTATTTTATTTGGAATATATTAATGACTATATACGCAAAAGTAGCCTAGTTTTAAGTTAAAATATTATAAATGCCTTGATGATGTCATTCTTTATATAGGCCTATCAATTGTTTTTAAGCTCAATAAACTCTAACCGGAATTGATCCCATTTGTCCGGTAGATTGAAATCTACCCGACACTCAGACCTGCAAAAAAAAATTCTAACGGAAACCCTGCCCCCCCCCCCCCTCCACTCAACCCCAACCCACCTACCCAACCTCCTCCAATGTACAGTTTCTACGTCAAATGTATATACTCTCTTTTCTGGACTCTTTTTGTATCACAAACAGTACTGTATTTGCAAATCTGGTATGTCATAAATGTATAGATGTAGCAGTACTGTCATGTCGTGTAGTCATATATGTTATGATGAATTGAAAATGGGGGACCCTGATGTAAACAAGACGATTTTCTTTTTTTTTTTATCTGTCACCATGGTACAGTGGTACCATTCCCGTTTCGCAAACACTAACACTTTGCAAAAAGCTGGTTCGAATCTCGTTTTTTCCCCTTTTATATATAATAAATTTATAAAATGAAATGGTGTTCTGCCAACGTGTTTTGGCTAAATACATTATTGTACATGTACTGTATGTCGTTTTATTAATCTATTCCTCCCATGCTGTCCATCTGCGGACCACAAATTACATCACAAACCAGACAAAAGTATGGTTTAATTTTTCAAACTTATTCAAATTATACATCATAACCATGTCACAACAGCAGTTATAATGTGTATATTATCAATACGTTAGTTTACCAATAGGTTAAAGTGTTATTAGATAGATAGTTATTCCTTTTTCCAGATATTCTCTCCGTGAAATTGCTGTTTGCTTTTAATTTGATTCACTTTCGGTCACAGCTATGAATGCGAACATATTTGCATTCCTTATTAACGTTATGTTTTCAAAGAAAACAGATGGACTGCATGGGAGGAATAGATTAATAAAACGACATACAGTACAATCATGTACAATAATGTATTTAGCCAAAACACGTTGGCAGAACACCATTTCATTTTATAAATGAATTATATATAAAAGGGGAAAAAACGAGATTCGAACCGGCTTTTTGCAAAGTGTTAGTGTTTGCGAAACGGGAATGGTACCATGGTGACAGATAAAAGAAAATGCTTTTCGTCTTGTTTACATCAGGGTGTAATGAAAATATACACATTGACTGCTAATTCGACAGGTCTTAACGGTTTAATTATTTTATTCAGCAACATTGCGTACACAAACTTATTGTTACCAAAAAGCATTACACTAACGCTTTCTTCTGATGAAATGAATGGACAAGAGAGCTGTACGTCGGCCGTCTAATGAAGTTAGATTTGACACGTTTTAATATATACACTTTGACTGCTGAATTGACACGTTTAACTTATTCATTCTTTAATTCAGCAACATTAATTCATACAGTCTGTAGACATAGGACGTTGTAGCATCCTATGAATGAAGTCACCAGCTGTAATCGAACTGAATGTAACTCGAGCTTTGTCCAGCGCGGAGCTCCTTCAATGAATGAACAAAAAGCCGGCGCGTCGGGCCGTTGTCACCAGCTGTATTCGAGCGCCCCCGCTGGTCATTGTTACCGTTAACGATGCCCAAACGGTGCCCAAACAGTGGTTCCAGGACTATTTTTGGCTTCATCTGTACACCCGTCATAGAATGTTATGTCCGTGTTACAATTCTCCAGTTACCTTATTTATTACTTGTATGACTTGGAAATGGACTATGGAAAACCATTATCCACAGTGGCTGGTGAGCCAAAAGGTTCATGTCAAGCCCTGGTTGTAGATAGCAAGAGGCTCGAGCCAACCGTCAACATTGTCACCACTGTCTCACCACTGTCTCGCTGATATAAATGTTGCCAAATTTCAATCAGCATGTGACTTGTCCCACCAGAGGCGAGAACATATTAGACCATTGCTACTCGCAATTTAAGAACGGGTACAAGTCTCAGGCTGTTAGTGTTAGCGCATTCGGCAAGTCAGAATCGCCATCTTTCTTTTACCGGAGTATAAACAAAGTCTCAAGCGCGTTAAGAGGTTAAGCGTTGGTGTGTGGGATCAGAGGAATCGCTCCAAGCTGCACTCGAGTGCACAGACTGGGACGCAGGGTTCGAAATTAACGGGGGCTTGGGGCATAATGCCCTTGAAAATGGACAAAATGCCCTCGAAAATCAGTTAAGGGGGGCACAAAATGCCCCCGACAGTTTACAATTATATATATATATTTATCCGTTAATGGAGCGTCTGTGTGTCGTACGGTTCAGATGACGCGCAAATAAAAAACTTCATTTGGCGGAGCCGGGGGGGCACTGGCTGCAGGCAGCAGCAGCACTAGCACTGCAGCCAGGTGCTAGTCAGTTTGTGTAAATGGCAAGCACAATATAAATCAATCTTCATTACGACTTTAAAAACATAGCCATTAACATTACATAGGCCTACACACATCTTGCCATAGCGTTAGCAGTTTGTACTACACAACGCATGTTGAACTATGGTAGCACTAGCCCCAGCTAATAGTCAACGAAATGTTACCGTAGTTAGTGCTACTAGCTAGCAGCCTAGCAGAGGAGGAAATGAGAGTCTGAGAGGCGGGGTGTTTAAAGACAATGATAGGCGTTTATTCAACATCCAAGAAGGCTAACATACAACTGTGTTTTACTAACTCCAACCGGGACTATTGCTGCTTTCGTGCTGCTTGTTGATGTTATGAACTCCTCCTAACATTACCGGAGCTGAAGGTGCCACGCGCTAAAATGTCCGTGGGGACCCGGCGCCAACCCATAGATAGTTCCAACTCAACGAATTACATAATCCACCACAGTTGCACTCAATATTTAAATAATGTTAGTCTAAATAAATGTAGACAGATACATAATCATTTCAAGCAGAAAACGAATCTTTCCATTAAGAACTGACAATCAGGGAATTTAAACATGGTTGACATTGTTTTTTGTGTTTATATTAAAGAAAGGAAAGTCTAGTGCTGGCTGAGCATATTGTTTGTTTGCATTAAGTTAATACTTTGACAAATGTAGCCTATATTTTTCAGTCAGTTCGGTCTTTGTGTGCCAAACATTATTTAAGGCTGTAAACACTGTAAACCTTTTTTATATGTGAATGAGAAGAAATGAGAAGCATGTTTAGATTTGAGTGTTATTTTATTTTTTTATAAAAAATTATGTATATCGAACCGAACCGAAAACCGTGACCCCAAAACCGTGATACGAACCGAACCGTCCATTTTGTGAACCGTCCCACACCTACCGTTTATCATAAAAATGCAGTGCCCCCGAAATACAAAAAAAGCCCCCGAAAATCAATTAAGGGGGGCAAAAAAAGCCATCGAAAAAAAAAGTTAATTTCTAACCCTGCTGGGACGTGTTCCGCGATAACACGGACAATATTAATGACTACACTGAAACAGTGCTGGACTTTGTTTGTACTCTGGTAGAAGAAACAATCCCCTCTACCACAATTAGAGTTTACCCAAACCAATAGCCCTGGGTAGACAAATCCGTCCATGAGGCTCTGAAAGCGCGCACCTCAGCTTATAACGCTGGGCTTGTGACAGGCAACATGAATGAACACAAGGCGGCGAGATACAGCGTAAGGAGGACAGTAATAGAGGCAAAATGGCGCTACAGGGATAAGGTTGAACTTCAGTTTGAACAGGCTGATGTGGCAAGGCCTCAGAATGATGACAGATTACAAAGGCACCTCCCTCAAGCTGAACAGTGACATCTTCTTGGCAAATGATCTCAATACCTTCTATGCGAGGTTTGAGGCTGTGAATAACAACACCAGCCTACAAACCACTGGAATGGAGGGGGGGGGGGGGCACTGCCGATGGAGACTCAGTGTTCAGGATAACAGAACATGGGGTGAGGAGGAAAGTGAATATCAGGAAGGCAGCAGGACCGGACGGTATCCCCGGCCGCGTCCTAAAAGTCTGTGCCGACCAATTGGCCCCGGTATTCACTGACATATTTAACCTGTCCTTAGAACAGGCTGTCATCCGCACCTGTCTGAAGAAGTCCACCATTATCCCTGTACCCAAAAAATCCACGCCCGCTTGCCTCAACGACTACCGCCCTGTAGCTCTCACCTCCATAGTAGGCTTGGGCGGTATAATGGTATTACGGTATACCAGGATATTTCGAGATCCCGCCGGTATGATTCTCAATACCGTGACGTCACAGACTGCTATTACACTGACACGGAGTTGATTGTATTGCACAGCACGCACCAGCAGAGGGTTACGTGGCTATCGCTCTGGGAGCCAGCGTCGGTACCTGGCTGGTGCTAACTAACTGGCCATTGCTCCGGGAGCTAACACTGGTACCCGGCTGGTGCTAACTAACTGGCCATCGCTCCGGGAGCTAACGCTGGTACCTGGCTGGTGCTAAGCTAACTAACTGGCCATCGCTCCGGGAGCTAACGCTGGTACCTGGCTGGTGCTAAGCTAAGTAACTGGCCATCGCTCCGGGAGCTAACGGCGGTAGCCGGCTGGTGCTAAGCTAACTAACTGGCCATCGTTCTGTGATTTGTTTACTTGGTAACACGGGTTGCTAAGGAATTTAGGTTCGAGGTTGAAGAGAGTGCACTTTTAGGTTGAAAGAACGGCCCTAATGGCCGCCCCCCCCCCCCCCCCCCCCCGCCCCTCCCGCTGATGAAAATGAAAGTCATACCGCAGGGCTCTACGCTAACCTTTTTCCCAAGGAGCACATGTGCTCCTAAATGAAACAATTTAGGAGCACACAAAGAAATTTAGGAGCACCCAAAAATATTTAGGAGCACAGTGAAAATATTTCAAGTAACAGAGTTTATTGTACTGTGCGTGCATGTGTGTAAATTAGCTCTTGCTACAACCCTGCATGTTTACATTTTGTATTTTGTACTTGATGTTCATTAACATGTGCTGTCCCTATCAAATAAACTATCAAATCAAACTACTGCTACAAAAGGTTCAGTCACTTAACTTTAGCTTTTGCCCCTTTTATGCATACAATGCATATGTTTTGGCTGTGTTGCTCTTCTAGAAAAATTATCCTTTCAGGGTTGCCTATTGAAATACTGTACACCTCCAGTACAGAAACATTGTTTATGAGTTTGCGTGTCAGGTAGACCATTGATTGACAGTCGAGTCTGCCAATTACATCACACCGCTTGCACTCCGGCTGTCCGGCGCTGCAGCTGGACCCTATTGCCCATCTCTGCTGTTGATAACGCTAGCCAAGTTATTATACACACAGATACACAGTGAGCCAGTGACTTTGGTGTAGGGGTGTAACAATGCATCGATCCTAAGGGGGAAATTCAACTGCATCGATTTGAAAATGTTAGAATAGATTATCGCAATTTTAATGTGTACACATTGTTATTGTCATGTCCGTTACAGCCAACACACCGACATACGCTACTGCATCAACGTTATGATTAACAAAGCAAGGCATTCGTTTAGTTGCATTAACGTTATATTACTATTGCTATCGATAAATCTAGGTGTTCTAAAATCTATTGCTATTGGTAAGAGAGAGACTATAATAAGTTAGTGTCTCAGAAAACGAGAGCCCTGATCGCAATGGCGGAGTTTCAGGAAGTAAACAAGCAAAATGAGAGCTTCCGATTGGTCATTTGCTTTATTTCCCATGAAACCAGTCACTTCACTCTACTGTGATTGGACCGTTGGCTTGAGTGCAATGTGGGACTTGTAGTTTTTTAACGATTCTCAGCGGAGAAATAAAAAGTACGACCGAGGCTGTAATCTGCACTCGCACACCGTGCGCGTAATTGAGTTTTGAGGTTCGCACACACATATTTTTAGGGGCAAATGCAAGCAATATGGTCGCACTGTAGAGCCCTGTACCGTCATAATACCCATACCGGGGTATTATGTCAGCAAGGTATGACGGTATGAAAAAGATTATACCGCCCAAGCCTACTCCATAGCCATGAAGTGCTTTGAGAAGCTTGTGAAAGGCTACATCTGTTCCTCCCTCCCCATCAACCTGGACCCCCTGCAATTTACATATCGCCCCAACAGGTCCACGGAGGACGCCATAGCCCATGTGCTGCACACAGCAGCATCACACCTGGACAAGGCCTAAAAGAAAGAAAAAAAAATTCCGGTTGCCGACCGACCTGCCGATTTAGGTGCGACCAAATTTATTTTATGAGTTTTTTATTTTTTTTACAATAAAGTTTCATAAAAATCTTAGTCAAACCTTTAGTATTATGGATATTAAACATGCTGGCAGAGTACATGCATCCATGTTGTTGTGAACATTTTAATTAAATAAAGAAATTCCCTATCCAGTCGCCGTGGGAAAGAATAAAATAAAAAGATTTATCAAATAAATTCCCTACCTACCCATGGCCTTAACTGACAACCAACAGGAAACAAACAATATTTTCTTTTATGCCCAAGAGGCAGGGGAACTATGTGAGAATGCTATTCATCGACTACAGCTCAGCATTCAATACCATATCCCCTCCAAACTCATAGCCAAGCTCAGGGACCTGGGCTTGAACTATGACCTCTGCCAGTGGTCTTGGCCTTCCTGGCGGGTAGACCCCAGGTGGTGAGAGCAGGCAACTGCACCTCCTCATCCATCACCCTCAACATAGGGGCCCCCCAGGGCTGTGTTCTGAGTCCCCTCCTCTACTCGCTGTACACACACGACTGTGTGGCACAGCGGAACAACAACACAATCATCAAATTTGCTGACGACACAGTAGTGGTGGGCCTGATCTCTGCAAACGATGAGAGGGCCTACCTGGAAGAGGTAGAGGTTCTGGCGCGGTGGTGTCAGGAGAACTGCCTCTCCCTGAACGTCAGCAAAACAAAAGAGATGATTGTGGACTTTAGGAGGTCGGGGGTCAGGGACTACAGCCCCCTCAGCATCGACGGGGCACCGGTCGAGAAAGTGAACAGTTTTAAGTACCTTGGAGTCCACATATCCGAGGACTTGACATGGAACACACACATTGACAGTGTAGTCAAGAAGGCACGGCAACGCCTCTACTTCCTTAGGCGCCTAAGGAAGTTCAAAGTGAGTCAGAAGATCCTTAAGAACTTCTACTCATGCACAATAGAGAGCATCCTGACTGGCAATATCACCTCCTGGTTTGGGAATAGCACCGCACAAGACCGTAGCAGACTACAGAGAGTGGCCCGTTCAGCCGAACGCACAATTGGAGGTGGGCTTCCCACTCTCCAATACATTTACAACAAGCGTTGCAGGGGGAACCACAGAACAGGAAATGAAGAAAGAAGGGCTGTCCTGGCAAGATCTGGAGCGGAGGGCACAAGATCGAAGAGGATGGAGGAGCTTCGTCGATGGCCTATGTTCCTTTGGGAATTTAAAGGCCTAAGTAAGTAAGTTGCAGGGGTAAGGCTAAGAGGATAATCAAAGACTCTAGCCACCCAAACAACTGCCTCTTTGAACTGCTGCGGTCAGGCAAGCGATACCGAAGTCTCATGGCAAGAGAGACTCAGAAGGAGCTTCTATCCCCAGGCCATCAGGCTGCTCAACGACAATAACACTATGTAACAAACCATCAAATACACTCACAGCACACACATCCACATGTACACACTCACTTTAAATAAACAACTCACTGTAGCACCCACTTTAGACACTTTAACACACTTTATATTTATTGGTAAAGAGATTTGCACTACAACTCATACCTCATTGCACCTTACCCTAAGTTGTACCTCATCCCATTTCTGCATTGTACTGTATATTGTATTGTAACTCAGTTACTTTTTTTCTACTCTGCATTGTATATTGTATATATGTATATATTTGATCCACTTTTTCTCCTTATTTTTCAATTTTTCTCCCATCCCAATTTCGCCTCGCCAATTCTCCCCTCCCCTGTCTCGAACGTTGCTAGACTATGCCTCCCACTGGTCAGCTGCAGTGAGGACCAAGCCTTGCATCACGTGTCCCCTCCGGTACACGAGGAGGCAGCTGTCACATCTTTTCACCTGTACAGCACGATCTCTCAGTGGCGAGGAGTAACGCATGGGAGGCTCACACTGCCCCCGATGCTGGCTCACACTGCCCCCGATGCTTCCTGATTCTGCTGTACAGGCGCACCAACCGACCTGTAGGAGTCGCTGTCCACAACGTCCAATCCCCACCCCACCAGCTTTCCCACCCCTAACACTGCCAATTGTGTTAGTATGAACGACCAGCCAAGCTGGTAGCAACGCCAAGAGCTGGGCTCGAACCCAGCATCCTGCGTTAGTGGCGAGCGCCTTGCCCACTGCGCCACTTAGCCGCCCTGGTAGTATACTTTTGTTTACACTTGTTTACGTACTTTTGACTTTCTATTTTATACTTATCTATTTTTATCTAGCACACTCTCAGGAGCAAAACAGAAAAAAGCATTTCATATAAAAGCATTCTGTATTTTTGTATGTCAACTAATAAAGACTTGAAACTTGAACTTGTCTCACCACAAATATTTACCCATTTACACTTTTGAGGGGTAGAAAAAAGACTGAATGGAAATGGACTGCATTTATATAGCGCTTTTATCCAAAGCGTTTTACAACTTATGCCGCACATTCACACACCGAGGGCAGAGGCAACCATGCAAGATGCCAACCTGCAACCTGTCTTGCTCGAGGACACTTCACGACATGCTGCCAGGATTGAACCGGGAACCTTTCGATTACGAGGCAATTACTCTACCTCCTGAGCCACTGTTGCCCCCCATTTATCTGTTATCCTCCAGCTGGCCTAGTAACAATTGTTTAAACTTGGACTTGTAGACTGATACTATGGGAGAACCCAGTCTCACCAATCATCCCTTACTACCTGCTGATGTAGCAGCTGAAAGCTGTGAGCTTGGGATAACTGCCTGTGTGTTTATTTTTCTCTTCCTAGTGTAGACACCCGAAAATGTATGACTATTATTCAAGGTGTCTAACGCTAATCTTTTGCATTCCCTGTGTTCACGAGGACATTGTGTAACCGGCTGACCGCTCTTGATCATCCCTACCCTGACATGGACACTTAACGTGTGGCTCTCTTTGATTCCCCTACCCTGACATTGACTCTTAACTTGCTGCTCTCTTTGACTCTCCCTATCCTAACATTGGCGCTTCATAGTGGGACAGGATACAGGTGCCGCCAGGGGCGCTGGTGGTCACGTTGGGCAAGGAGACACCGGTGAAGAAGAATGGGTTCAGAGCGCGGTGTCGAGGGAGGGGCTTCCTCTTCAGCGTTTTCCACAGAGGGAGAAGGACACGGAACGGGAGCTCCGGAGATTCAGCAAGCGAGAGATAAACTCAGTTACAAAACGGGTTATCCTAGAAGTATGCGGTAGCTTAGCGTTTGGTTAATGCGCCAGATAAACTCAGTTACACAACGGGTTATCCTAGAAGTATGCGGTAGCTTAACGTTTGGTTGATGCACCAGAGACATTGTGAATGAACCAACAGGCGAGCGACCGCCGAAGACCAGGTGGTAGATATTGTCCACCTTGCGGTAACATGTATAGGCGTTATGACAGGGGGTTCACCACGACCCACAGCTTAGCTTTGTTTAGGCTAGCACCACAGTTTAGCCCGCGTGTCGGCTCACCACTTCAGCCCAGCAGCGGACGTCACTACACTGCACGCTCCTCCAGCCCCTCCCAGCCGTTACCCCAGCAGTCACCTGCCCCGTGTCTAGGGCTGGGCGATATGGCCAAAAACGTTATCGCGATAAAATTATAAAATTATTTTCATATAACTCGATATCGATAATTATCGTCGATATAATGTCTGTCAAGTTTAATTAACTTTTTATGCCCGGCGCCGATGGACGGGCTATTAATAGACTTGTTTTTCTGCTGTGAATGTCTCGAGTTGATGTCGTCATCAGTCCGCGCACGTTAGCAGTTAGCCAGAGCGAGCAGTGTATCCCATGACAATGTACTAAATAAATATCCCTAAAATACTCTGTTCCGCCACAATACATTGCAACGACGTCCACCGTATACCACACACTACTATAACCGTGGCATCAGAATTCACGCCACATACATACTCGGCACGTAAATATATAAAATAGCGCCGTGCAAGCTAAGTATCCTAGCCAGCTTCGTTTCCAAGCGATGTATTCCATGACAATGTACTAAATAAATATCCCTAAAATACTCTGTTCCGCCACAATACATTGCAACGACGTCCACCGTATACCACACACTACTATAACCGTGGCATCAGAATTCACGCCACATACTCGGCACGTAAATATATAAAATAGCGCCGTGCAAGCTAAGTATCCTAGCCAGCTTCGTTTCCAAGCGATGTATTCCATGACAATGTACTAAATAAATATCCCTAAAATACTCTGTTCCGCCACAATACATTGCAACAACGTCCACCGTATACCACACACTACTATAACCGTGGCATCAGAATTCACGCCACATACATACTCGGCACGTAAATATATAAAATAGCGCCGTGCAAGCTAAGTATCCTAGCAGCCTTGAGTCCTGAGCTGTGGTGCGTAAGCACGTCATCACGTAACGTTGGTTGTTGTTAGTGAGTGTGCTGAGCCGAGGCTGAACGGAGCCAAACTTGGAAAATCGATATATCGAAACTTTGCGACCACGTTTCATGTTTATTTCGAGGAAATCATTTATCGCGATATTTATCGTTATCGTTTTATCGCCCAGCCCTACCAGTGTCTACCCCGCCCCGCTGCCTGTTATCGTGGGATCTCCCGACGGCCATCTTAACACCCGGACGAGTGGTGGTGAGAGTAGGCCCGCCATCTTGGATAAGTACAGCGGCGCTCCGAGTGCTGAAACTATATCGGTAGACCTTTCCACTGTGTAGCGCTGGCTCTCTAAGCGCGAAGATAAACGGTGCTTTGAACTAATTCTGGCAGCAGTGTCTAGGGGCGCCCCGACCATTTATTGTTTTGGGGAAAAAGCCGGCTTTAGCTAGGACTTTTATGTGCTAATGTGGGCCCACTGTTAATTTCTTTTGAGTGTAATAATAATGTGTGGTTCTTTATAAAATTCCCATTGAACTCCGTTACTCCTTACCTGGTTCTCACCTACCGCGAAGCGAAGCAGTAGATAACCCTTAACGGGAAGTCAAGTCAAGAGTTTTAATTGTCACGGCATACAAGTATACAATGAAATGCGGGTGGTCTTGCCCGCGACGATGTGCAATACAGTGGTACAACATATAATAGAATCCAATAAAAAAACAGTGGTACAACATATAATAGAATCCAATAAAAAAAAAACATTGTGCAATAAACAGGTAACAGGTAACATGGTGTGACATCTCGGTATCTGTACATAGTATTTACAGAGCATATAGGACATGCTAGGTAGCTTTAGTAGTGCAATACACTGTTCCTGTTGTTATACTAATTTAAAGTGGCCTTTCCTCTTGGCCATAAGTGTGCGTGTGTGCGGCGTGAGTGTGTGCCCGCTCGTGTTAAAGTGGCTGCTAGTGTGTGAGCGTGCACAGCGTGCGTGTCGTGTGTGTGCTTGTGTGTGGATAGTTCAGTGTTCTGTGGCACTCAATGTTCATTGTTCAAGGCTCTGATGGCCTGGGGGAAGAAGCTGAGCCTAAGCCTCTCTGTCCTAGTAGCTGGGGTTCGCAGGCGTCTGCCTGACCTCAGCAGCTGGAACAGGCTGTTATTGGGGTGGTGGGGGTCTTTCATTATTCTGCAGGCTCTGGATTTGCACCTCTTGTTGTATAGAACCTGCAGGGGAGGTAGCGCAATACCCGTGGTACGCTCGGCTGAGCGCACCACTCTCTGTAGGGCCTTCTTGTCCTGTGCCGTGCTGTTTCCATACCAGGCAGTGATGTTTCCGGTCAAGATGCTCTCTACAGCTCCTGAGTAGAAGGACTGGAGTATCTTCCCCGATACTCTGAACTTCCTTAACTGTCTCAGGTGGTAGAGGCGCTGCTTCGCTTTCTTTACTACTGTGTCTATGTGTGTTGACCATGTCAGATCCTCTGAGATGTGGACCCCCAGGTACTTAAAGCTGCTCACCCTGTCCACGGTAGCCCCGTTAATCATCAGTGGTGTGTGTGTCTCCTGCTGTCCTCTCCTATAATCCACGATCAGCTCCTTGGTTTTACCAATGTTCAGGAGCAGGCTGTTGTCCTGGCACCAGCGTTCCAGTACCTCAACCTCCTCCCGGTAGGCCTTCTCGTCGTTGTCCGAGATCAGCCCCACCACCACCGTGTCGTCTGCGAACTTCACTATGGAGTTGGAGCTGAACTTGGCCACACAGTCGTGTGTGTAGAGTGAGTACAGCAGGGGGCTTAGAACACAGCCCTGGGGGGACCCGATGCTCAGGGTGATGGTGTTGGAGGTCTGACCCCCCACCCTGACCGCCTGGGGTCTTTCACTCAGAAAGTCCAGTACCCAGGCGCTCAGGGCGGAGCTCAGACCCAGCTCGATCAGCTTGTCCACCAGTCTGGTGGGGACTATGGTGTTGAACGCTGAGCTGTAGTCAATGAACAACAGTCTCACATAGCCCCCCTTCTGACGGTCAAGGTGGGAGAGAGTGCTGTGCAGTACCTGGGAGACCGCGTCGTCAGTGGACCTGTTTGTCCTGTATTGCATAGGGTCCATATCACTGGGGAGGGAGGCACAAATGTGGTCCTTGACCAGCCTCTCGAAACATTTCATGACCACAGAGGTGAGTGCCACCGGTCTGTAGTCATTTGGACATGTTGGGGAGGGTTTCTTTGGTACAGGGATGATGGTAGACATCTTGAAGCAGACAGGGACCACTGACTCCGCCAGGGATTGATTAAATATGGCGGTGAACACCGGGGCAAGCTGGTTGGCACAGGACTTAAGTATGCGTCCTGTTATACCATCTGGGCCAGCAGCCTTCCTGGTGTTCACCTGCATAAATGCTCTTCTCACACTGTGTTCCGACAACGAGAGAGCGCCCCCGCCCCCCCCGCGGTTGCCCCCCCCCCTCCACAACAGCCGGCGCGCCAATGACGTCACTAGCCAGAGGGCTAGCGGCGACACTGTCTACACCGAACCGAGCGTAGAAGGAGTTGAGTTTGTCCGCGAGAGAGGTGTCGTCGCTCCCCATTGAGGGGGCGGTGACTTTGTAGTCAGTTATTGTCTTCAGTCCCTGCCACAAGCCTCTTGTGTCGTTTTGTGCCATTTGTGTCTCCAGTTTATCAGCATATGTCCTCTTAGCAAGTTTAACAGCCTTGCGCAGAGTGTAGACTGAAGCCTTGTACTCTTCCATATTTCCTGACTCTCTGCCCAGGTTATAAGCCGTGGTGCGAGAGTTCAGAGCTGCTCTGATAGTACTGTCCAGTGTCCACCCAAGGTTTCTGGTTTGGGAACACCCGCACCATTTTCGTGAGGATAATACTGTCAGCTACTGTTGTTATGTAGCTCACAACGGTATCAGCGTACTCGCTGACGTCACTGGCGCTTCCTTGAAACATGTCCCAGTCTGTGTCTGCGAGCGCCTCCTGGTTCTTACAGGTTCTTACTGTATCTGTAATATAGAGTGAGAGCACTAGGTGCCCAGTGTGGGAATAGCTTCCCTCCATGTGTATTGTAGAACGAGAGCACTAGGTGCCCAATGTGGGAATAACTTTCATTTGTATATTGAACTAGACTTCTAGTAAAGGAGACGTAAATGGGATCACTGTGTGCATGTCTTTAATGTGCATTTGGTCTAACCCTTTTCTCTCCGGGTAATGCTCATTATTTTTTAACCCTTTCCCCACCCCCTGCCTATAGTTTATTGTGAAAGGTCTCCACTCATCATTAAGGAAGAGTACTGCTTTGGGGAGCGAATATATCATCCATCTTACTGCCATCAGGTGTGGGAGGGCTCAGGAAGTATTGGGGGAAGTGTGGGTGTGTGGGGAGCTACTGCTGATCGCCCTGGAAGCAAGAAGGACCAGAGTACCATCCCTAGGTCAGTGAATCCTAGGCCCCATCCACTCTTGCTGCTCGACCTCCACTTCAACATTCCTGGCCTACAGTCGGGGATCCAGCTGGACTCAGCTCTGCTGCATTCTCGCTACCAGGTGGCCGTGTAAAACCACTTCCATAAAGCAGGGATAATCCACCCTGCTACACTAGCATTGGTGTAGTGTTGTCAAAAATATCGAAGTATCGATACATATCGATACTGAATATTTAAAACGGCTTCGATACTCATTTCCCGAAATACCGATACTTTCTGCAGTATCGGTACCAGCTGGCGAGTGTTCTACAGCAAGTTGTTGACACGCTGTTCAGAGCACGCTTGCCCCTCCGCCTGCTCCAGCCCTCCCCCTCACAGTGTCACAGAGCCGTCTTCAGTTTGTAAATAAACATTTTAGCAGTGCCAGCGCGGATCTCCATAAAGAAATGAAAGAGGTTTGTGACAGCTGCTCTTTCAACGTGACTGTGACTGAAGCATTAAACCATTAACTCTAGTTTAATACATGATACGTTGTCTACTGATGGCGCATAATATCAACAGCTGATTCGTTGTAACGTTACAGCTACTGCTAGCCGTTAGCTCCGTTAGCTTAGCTGGCCACCGTTATAATTACTGCATGGAAACGGAGTAACGTTAACGTTTAAACGTTATGTCGAGGTCATACAATACTACAGTCGACATAAGGTTAACGTTACCCCGTTTCCATCAAGTGTTTAAATAGCAGCAATCTTGTTGAAAATGTAACGGTACTAAAATGCTCCGAGCATAGCCTCTCTCTCTCTCTCTCTCTCTCTCTCTCTCTCTCTCTCTCTCTCTCTCTCTCTCTCTCTCTCTCTCTCTCTCTCTCTCTCTCTCTCTCTTTATCTTTAAATAAAAATCAAAACTGTTACTAACTGTAATACAAACAGTTCAGTTTGTCAGGTACATGCAACACAGATTACAGTGTTTACATCTGTCTGCTTGAGAAAATACCATGTTCTGCATTTGCAATAAAAATGATTGAAGTGAGATGAACAGTTATTTTTAAATGTGTGACCTAAAGATAAACAAAGGGTTTTAAAAGTGTTATATTTATCTTCTCTTATAGTACCAGAGAGAAGCTGAGGAGAATCAACCAGCTACAAAAGCTAAATTTGTTCAAAAAAACAAAACAAAATATATATATATATATATATATATATATATATATATATATATATATATATATTTTTTTTTTCTTTTTTTGTTATCGAAATGGTATCGAAGTATCGATACTTTTCAAGGTATCGTATCGAAGTCGAAATTCCAGTATCGTGACAACACTACATTGGTGTTACGTTCAATCCTACAATATGGCTCGTTTAGGCCTTGAACGTAAAGTGGTGGACACAGGACAAGACAGGAGTTATCAAAAATAACTATATTTATTAGCACAGCTAATTTAGGGAACAAAAAGAAGGGAGCTGGGTGATCCAGACTCCATAATTCAACAACAAAAGGAATGCACAAAGGCAAAAGGAAGAACAAGCCAAAAAATACAACAAAGCAGTGAGCACAAAATGAGGTCTTCAGGTTAGGCCTCTGGAGAACCAGTGACGAGCGACAGCTGCGAGAGAGAGAACGAACTAGAACTACTGCAGCCTCCACTCTGCTTTTGTAGGGACCTGTGATAAATTAGAGAAGCGGCCATTTTAGTGACAAGCAAACACAAAGGAAGAGTGTGTCAATCAAACCACCAATTAGTGACAGCACACTACAACCACAATGTGAATATGCACCACAGACAGTAAGTATCCCTCCACCATGTGAAAGTAATACGTAACTATTGATCTAGACCAGGACAGCCTGAATGAGGGCAGCTTGCTGCCCACAGCATTCCCAGTGGCCCCTCAAAGGGTTCAAGAGAGTGATTTACTTATATTTGGAGAGTGATTATGGAAGGCATATTAGTACCAAAACAACTTGATATGAGATTTCACCATCCATGTTATACTCCAGCCCTTGCCTGACCATTTCAAAATAGTGTAGCCATCCCTACTCTAGATGAGTGCTGAAAGTCTACGACTAAGCAACAAGAGACCATGATAATCATTAGTCTGTGCACATTAGCATTTGGGAGTAAACATACCTATTAAAAGAATTATGTCTGAGGAAATGTCACGACATAAAAGAACATACAGTATAAGTCTTGTAGAGAGACTAGATCACATTCAGGTCGTATTTTAGCATGTTTTTAGCATGCATAGAGGAGACCTCTCGCTTGTGGTCATGGGAACGGTGCTATTTGTTATGGCATAGTCATGGAAAAGTAATGGAATCAGTTTAAAAAAAAGTGTATGAACGCTGATGCAAAAATGCACATTTTGAATCTAATTACATCATTCTTGCATGCATTGCTAGCATGTACAGAGCAAACATTTCTGCTGACACACCTGCTCCAAAGGACAGTACAGCATTTATAGAGGGAACTCTCTTTTTGGCCAGTCTCGCATTGCCTCTTTTTTACAGCGTAGTTTTGTTTTGATTTAACCTTTATTTAGAATAGCCTCATTGAGATTATACATGTCCCTTCCCCTGGTTGTGTGCCCTCGACTAGGTTAGGCTACAAAGGGAAGGGGTTGAAAGGAGAGAAAAAGCCACACAATTCAGTTTTTCCCCTCAATATCTGTGCAACACCTGCACATTACAAAACACCACCTGTTCTCCTTAACAAGACAAGTCTCTCCTACATGTTGACACTGGGACCGACGTTCTAGGACCCGGGCCACAGAGGAAACAAACCAAAATGAGGAGCGGTACTGTCTGGGTTCGTCCAGTTGAGCCGTTTTGCAGTATCTGATTGTTAAACTGAAAATTGTTAAACCATCGTATCTGCCGTCAAAAGATACATGTAACTATTAATTTTCTTTCTTGATTTGGAGAGGTGGAAATAGTAGTAATCATCTTTGGAACGGTGTGCATCTTGGGAAAAGTGAGATAGAAATAGAAAAAAAGCAAAGGGAAGGGTTGTGTCAAATTCTGTGAAAAACAAATAGGCTGATATGTACAAAATATATGTATTACGTACTATGTACAAAATATACATATCACTATAGAAACGTAAGTCCTTTACGTTCTCCCTTCTACCCCTCCGTTTCGAGTCAGCATCTGAAAACACTGCTGTTTGGAGGGTCAGTTGGAGGGCTACATGGCCACTACCCCTCGATCCACAAAAGAATCAGGACACCTTACTCTACACAGCCACACACAAAGCAGAGGGGTAGGGCCAAGGGGGGGGGGATTGGGATTGGCCTACAAGTCTCTTTTTTGTGTCCTGGCCAAGACAGGCAGCAGCACATTTAACAGGGTTGCAGACAGACAACTGTAATAATTACAACAATAATTACAGACAATAACATTTACAAAGTAGAAATATAAAAATCACAGTCACAAAACATCATCTAGTCAAGTTAGTCAAGCAGCCAGATGTACTCATCTCCAGTTAATTCAGAATGGATCTAAATTCACCCAATGAGCACCCAGCTCCACACAATTTAAATCCTTCTGCAAGAGATCCCAAGTTCAGCACGAAAGATTAGAGTAGGAACACTAAAATAACAGTATAATGGCAACCAAGCATCGACAGTATTATACTGTAAAGCGTATATCCCATACAGCACAGTACTCTAATGTATTTTCCAGTAATAAACTGTTGTTGTAGAGTACAGTAGGTACACTGTAGAAGAACACTTCCACCGGTAGTTTACTGTCATTTAACAGAGAAATGTGTTACAGTGTACATTGCAGGGATCCATTCAATGTAGTCGGCAGAGCCAATGCTTTCAGTGCAACCTTTTGTGTGAGGTTTACCATGAAGAGGATCAGTCATGCCTCGGCTCAGACTCACAAAAGAGAATGGAGCACGGATACCAAATTTAGAAGTGCCTGCCGAATGTTTTGGTGGCGCAAAACCCTAACCCTTTGTTGTGTCCCTCCCATCCTTCTGGGAGAGAGCATGGATTGACTTCCAGGGTGGAGAAAGGGTCACAGGGAACAGACGTATGTGACTACTAGGAGTGACAGGGGTAATGGGGTTGAGAAGGGGGGGGGGGCGTTATATTTGGAAGGAGGGGAGATATCCAGACTCGTTCTCTCTCTCACCTACTTGTTTGCTCTTAATCATTTCCTCAAATTAAAGCCCTTTCCTTTGTCTCCCTGCCCTCAGGCAAATTGGATAGGAAAATCAATTTGAGTAACTCATTTTTACTGCTTTTCCAGTCGTTTCCTCTCATAGGTGTCACTGCTGAAAAGTAGAGTCACTAATTACTGCAGTGTGGTGAGTGTGAGTGTGTGTGTGTGTGTGTGTGTGTGTGTGTGTGTGTGTGTGTGTGTGTGCGTGCATGCATGCGTGTGTGTGTGCCTGTGTGCCTAATCTTTACTTTCCTGTAATTATATTATTTTGTGCAAAGAGGGATTTGGTTTATTAAATTGCCAATTACAAGTACTTTTCTGAAATTGCACTATGATTCCTATTGTATACAATTTAATTAGAATGTGTGGTGGTAGAGAGTCATTATTTAGTGGAAATGAGAATGCTTTCACATTTAAATGTGTAGCCAGTGTTCACAGTGAACAGATTAACATCCGTCCCATGGTAAGGGGTGGGGTGAGTAGAATTAAAGTGGGTCGATTTTGGTGAACCAGTGAGGTTAACACTGTTTGCTTTTACCTAAGAAACTACTCAGACTATAGATGTGGTACAAGAGATGGAAGGAAACTCATTACAATTTACTGTAATTGAGTGTTTCTTTTATATCATTTTAAATGAATGCATACTTTTATAACCCTTTCATTTGACTTCTACCTAAGTCTTTTCTGAGCATGTATTCCTACTTTTACTTAAATGGGCTTTCACTGGAAAACAGGGCAGACTTATTTTGCACATAATCTCACTCTTTATTATCTAAAGAAAGTTAAGAGTGTTGCGTTATTTAAAGACAGCAGAGTTGAACAGTGGTTGCTGTCAGGGGTGCCACTGCAATATGAAAATGTGGCATATCAGATTGAATAGGCTATATTGCTACTGATTGTGTATTTAGAGTACATTGCAAAGATATTTCTCAAATCCCGTCAAGTGCAAATGGTTCAATAGTGTTTTCCCGCTCGAGTCTCATTGTGTTCTAAAATAGGCTTTTATCCCTATGAATGAAGACTACAAGTGACTCCGGGATCCGTTCCTCTCTCTCTCTCTCTCTCTCTCTCTCTCTCTCTCTCTCTCTCTCTCTCTCTGCTCCACAACATCGGTTGCTAGTTTCGCCGCCAAAGCTCAAGATGAACTCCAAATTATCTACAAATGGACTGCACAACGCACATTAGTCTCGCATTGCCAGAGCTGTCTCCACATTGCATTTTAGCACTTTCCCAGCGCACACAGGATGAACTGAGTTTGGATAGCTTAATGTCCCTCCTGCTCAAAGAGCGCTGTCAACCTAAGTGAGAGAGGGAGAGAGGTTCTGTTTCACAATATATTTCACTCTCTCTCTCTGCTCTCAGAAGCAGGTGAAATTTATTATTTTTAAATATTGTCATAGCCTATGGCTGTGTTTTTATCTTTGCTAAATGATCATTTAATTTGGAATATTCTTAATATTTTATCTACTATATTAATTATTTTAATTGAAATGGTGTTTTATAGGCTCATTCATATTTGCTCATAAGGACCAGTATCAATTATTTCAATGGAATACATTTGTCTGAAAATTGTCAGATGCTGTAGGGGAAACACATATGTCCAGGGGTGTCTTGGTCAAACAAAAGTTTGAGAACCACTGATATCTCACATTGACTTTACAAATGCAAATAATGTACATGGGCTGTCCAAAGAAAGTTAAAATCTGAGTCATAGTCCTCCAGTGATGTCACACAGGGACACTGGATTCTTGTGTTTACAGCTTACGTAATGAAAGAATGGAGATGTGTTAATCGGGCCCCAGTTTCTATTGCAATCCCTATTGCTATTTTTGCCATCTGCATAATTTTATTGCATGGATTCATTGCAAATCAAATGAAAAGCATTACCAACTAGTGTTGTCAAAAATATCGATACATATCGATACTGAATATTTAAAACGGTATCGATACCAGCTGGCTTGCTTGCAGTGTTCTACCGCAAGTTGTTGACAGACAGACACACTGCTGCTGCAGAGCACGCTGGCCCCTCCTCCTCCTCCGCTGCAGCCCTCCCCCTCGCAGACCTGTCTTCAGTTTGTAAACAAAAGATTTTAGTTCCGAATATGGCCAGTGCAGAGCCTCCGCAACTTGTGCTTGTGGATAAAGAAAACAGCAGAAGTGCTGTTTGGAAGTACTTCGGGTTTGAAGTAAACGACGAAGGAAAAGCTAAAGCGTTGTTACAGAGCAGTGCCAACGATACAGCCATTAGCTAACGCTAGCTTATGCTAGCTAGCTGGCCACCTTTATAATTACTTCATGGAAACGGAGTAACGTTAAGTCGAGTTCATACTAACTACACTAGTACACGTATGAACTCGACATAACGTTACCCCGTTTCGGGAAAAGCTAAAGATGCCACGATGCCCATTTGCAAGCGTTGTTACAGAGCAGTGCCAACGATACAGCCATTAGCTAACGTTAGCTTATGCTAGCTAGCTGGCCACCTTTATAATTACTTCATGGAAACGGAGTAACGTTAAGTCGAGTTCATACTAACTACACTAGTACACGTATGAACTCGACATAATGTTACCCCGTTTCCATGAAGTGTTTAAGTAGCAGCAATCTTGTTGAAAATGTAACGTTAATAAATGCTCCGAGTCTCTCTCTCTCTCTCTCTCTCTCTCTCGCCGTCATGAAAATGGTTGTAGTTGTTGTTTTAACCAAATAAAAAGCAGCAGCACTATTGCATAACTGAGTCATGTTTGCTATGTATTTTTTTCTTTAGGGGAGTTTGTTTCACAGTTTTAGCATGATGTTTTATAGATGGCTAGGTTAAACAGGTTTTTGTTTTTAAGAGGGGTTTGATTTAGATTAGATAATTTAGTTATTTTTAAATGTCTGATCTAAAGATAAACAAATGGTTTTAAAAGTGTTATATTTATCTTCTCTTATAGTACCAGAGAGAAGCTGAGGAGAATCAACCAGCAACAAAAGCAAAATTTGTTAAAAAAAATATATATATATTTTTTTTTGGGTATCGAAAATATCGATACTTTCGATACTTTTCAAGGTTTCGAAGTCGAAATTCCAGTATCGTGACAACACTATTACCAACATAAACAAACATGTTATAGTCCCAAAATAGAGCAAATACTGTTGTCTAGTGTTAGTCCTTGTGTCAAGAGCTCAAATACTGTTGTCTAGTGTTAGTCCTTGTGTCAAGAGCTCAAATACTGTTGTCTAGTGTTAGTCCTTATGTCAAGAGCTCAAATACTGTTGTCTAGTGTTCGTCCTAGTGTCAAGAGCTCAAATACTGTTGTCTAGTGTTAGTCCTTGTGTCAAGAGCTCAAATACTGTTGTCTAGTGTCAGTCCTTGTGTCAATAGCTCAAATACTGTTGTCTAGTGTTAGTCCTTGTGTCAAGAGCTCAAATACTGTTGTCTAGTGTTAGTCCTTGTGTCAAGAGCTCATTCATTAAGGGAATAGAAACATGTCTCCATTCTTCTTTTTTTGTATTATGGTGGTGAAACTAACGATTAGTTTACATTCAAATTTCACAACTAACTAAGTAACAGAGTAAAAGATACATTCACGCAACATGTAAACAACAACATTCATTCATTTTGGACCCACAATTCCTATAGATCCCTTTTGTATTCTGTATGTATGAAAACTGTCAGCAGAACACTTACATGGTTTGAAACGTTTTATTAGTGCATCAAGGTATGTTAAAGGGGACATGCATTGCTATTCCTTGCACTATTTGGGCAACTTTACACAATTCCTGTGAGTCTATGGAAGACATCTGTAAGGTTTATTTAAAAAAATAAATCATTGTTTTATATTTCTAATGGAGTACTCAAAAGCATCATTTTCCAGCCTCAGGATTTCAGCCTGTTATTGGATGCATGGCTCCGCCCATAAGCGCTTTCAGTGACAGTCACCCACACAGCGTGATACATACGAGAGAGAGAGAGAGGGAGAGAGAGAGAGAGAGGGAGAGAGGAGATGCGTCCCCGACACACACGCAGTCAAGTTTGTGTGTAATGCTCCGACGAGGGAGAGAGAGGGGAGAGATGCGTCCCCGACACACACCCAGTCAAGTTTGTGTGTGTCCCCGACGAGGGAGAGAGATGGCGCACACACTTCTGCAGTCCCTCTCTCTCTCTCTCTCTCTCTCTCTCTCTCTCTCTCTCTCTCTCTCTCTCTCTCTCTCTCTCTCTTTCTCTCTCTCGCTCGTTCTCTGCCTGTCAAACCCTGTTTAACACTTTGGTCGCCAGGCTTATATTCACAATAAACCATCCTACGCCAGCTCTATTTGTCTATGGAGAAGTTCCCCTTCTTTGCAGGGCTATAACTTTTTAAATTGTATAGCACTGCACAAGACCGTAGCAGACTACAAAGAGTGACACGTTCAGCCGAACGCACAATTGGAGGGGGTCTTCCCACCCTCCAGAACATTTACAACAAGCGGTGCAGGGGTAAGGCTAAGAGAATCATCAAGGACTCCAGCCACCCGAACAACTGCCTCTTTGAACTGCTGCGGTCAGGCAAGCGATACCGGAGTCTTAAGGCGAGCACAGAAAGACTCAGAAGAAGCTTCTATCCCCAGGCCATCAGGCTGCTCAACGAACAATAAACACTATGCAACAACCATCAAATGCACACAGCACACACACCCACACGCACACACTCACTTTAAACAAACAACACACGGCAGCACCCACTCTCCACACTTTAGATCACCTAAACACACTTTATATTTATTGGTAAAGGATTTGCACTACAACTCGTACACCTTAATGTAAATTGTACCTAAATTGTACCTCATCCCATTTCTGCTTTGCACTATATAGTATTGTATATTAGTACATTGCATAGTATATTGTATATTGTATGGTAACATCGAACATTGTACATATGTCTATACTGAACACTGTGACCTCTATTTTTACTTCTATTTTACATGCTATACTATTTTATTTCATACTTATCTTGTCTAGCACAGTCTCTGGAGCGTAACAGTAAGAAGCATTTTGTATAAAAGTATTCTGTACTTCTGTATGACAACTATTAAAGAAACTTGAAACTATTGCTAAATTGACATTACTATGGCCATTCAACGTCAAGTATCTATTGTTCAGGGTGTAGCAACGTTATACTTTTTCATTCACATATTCATACTAAAATACGGTCTAAAGTATAAGTATGTTTTTATCGTTTTCTGCAGCATTCTCCAGAACGTGATTTATAGCCCTAAATGCATTATATTGATGATCAAATACAGTTTGATAGCAATCTGCGCGAGATAAAACATTTAAAATGGACGTGCTTCTAGAAGTTACTATTTATCATCTGATGTTGACCGGATGGGGGGGGGTCGTTTATAATTCCGTGGCCAACGTTAGATGATTCATCTAGTGTGGGTGATATGATCATTAGAGCAGTTTGTATCGAACATGTTAAAAAATAACGCTGAAACTTACGGTCGCTTCCTCGTAGCGTTGGGCGATGAGCGTGGAGCAGAAATATTCCTATTATGGGATGTAGAAATATGCGATCCATCTCCAGGTTGTATAATAGTATATACGTCCAAATCATGTTGTTTATCGAGTTATTGGTAACGGATTGCTATCCATTGTGTCTAGCTCGAGTCCTGGGACTATTAGCGAGTGATCGGACCGAATTGGAATGAGCACCAGCTTCCGTTTCCTGTTTCCGGTTTGGGTGATCCGCCGATCGGCCACCAGATGGCGCTCTTGAACCGTTGGAGAGTTGAGAGGGGATCAACAGTAGATCTCAAGTCTCCGGGGGAGAAATATGATTGCGATCACAGATTTTTGAAATATTGATATCAAAGACGTGGTACGGCGTCTTTGGCAGAATGAGCATGGCGGGGAATGACGTGGTAAGGCGTTTTTGGCGACCATAGTGTTAAGGAAGTGTCGGGTTATAATGCGGTCTCTGGTCTCTGCACTATACTGGTTGATGTGGGCAGTGGAGGTGAGTACAACCAGGGGAGGAGCTATGCAAATCAATGCTATATTAACGTCACGGAAACCATCAAATCAGAACAGTTTAGTTGAGTGAGGGAGGATCTCGTGAACTCGAGACTAGACTGATGCAATAGGGTCCAGCTGCAGACTCGGAGCCTCGGTCCAGATTGGAACTTCCGCCCTGCCACAGGATTATTACTCCTGTGACAGGGCAATGCGCTGATTGGCGGAAAGTATGGAAGTATCTCGAAGTACGTCTGACGTATCTCGAATTACGTCTGACGTTTCTCTACGTTAGCGAACGTTAAACCTTGTATTCATAAAATAATATAAATTCAGCAGCATGGGGAGGGCCGGGGGGAGGGGAGGTACAGGTAGTAGAAGACATAGAGGTACAGGTCACATAATTATAGTACAGAAGTAAAAATAGAATAAAAAGGCAGTGTAAACAATATACAATATTATTAACTCTAATAATAACACGCCTCACGGGCTCATTATAATACGAGAGCCGTGGGTCTGCATTGTATAGAGCGGATCCCCCGGCCGCATTCAAGCGCTGGAGCGCTTTGCGATGGATCAAACTGTATTAATATAGTAGTAATAATAGTAGTTGGCTAGTTGCGCGCTTCTGGCCACCTCCCGCAGTGTGCGCATACACACATACTGTCTGTAGCCTATACAGTACGTGCAAAATTAGTTGTCAAGAGCCAATCGCACAGGTTGCCTCATCTCATCTGGCTCTGCAAATAGATCTAGAGTCTGAATATCATATACAGCTCAATACACACAATTGTTAAGGGGATGCAGACCAGAGAAAGACTTTTGTCTTGTTTACATCAGGGTCCCCCATTTTCAATTCATCATAACATATGACATACACGACATACAGATAGACAGTACTGCTACATCTATACATTTATGACATACCAGATTTGCAAATACAGTATTGTTTGTGATACAAAAAGAGTCCAGAAAAGAGAGTATATACATTTGACGTAGAAACTGTACATTGGAGGAGGTTGGGTAGGTGGGGGGGGGGGGGGGGGGGGGACTGTACATTGGAGGTGGTTGGGGGGGGTTGGGTAGGAGGGGTGGGTGGGTGGGGGACACTGTACAACTGTACAAGCAAAACTGTACATTGGAATATTGACAACCATACTTGGTCATTTACTGTACATTGGAGGGGGTTGGGTTACAACACAGGAGCAGAGTATAAACAACAGTACAGTACTGTTTCTCATTCCTGTACTGTTGTTTATACTCTGCTCCTGTGTTGTAACCCAACCCCCTCCAATGTACAGTAAATGACCAAGTATGGTTTTGTCAATATTCCAATGTACAGTTTTGCTTGTACAGTTGTACAGTGTCCCCCACCCACCCACCCCTCCTACCCGACCCCCCCCCCCCCCCCCCCCCCCCCCAAGGCGAAAGTCTTTCTCTGGTCTGCATCCCCTTAACAATTGTGTGTATTGAGCTGTACTGTACTGTACCCATTCTGCAATCTGTTAATAAAATGTTCAATCAAGAATGGAGTGATTGACAGTGTCAAAGGCCTTTTGTAGGTCCAGCATGATCTGTTAATACAATTTTCAATCAATCAATCAATCAATCAATCAATCAATCAATCAATCAAGACCCTCGTCGCGGGCACTGCATTCCGTTCTCAGAATGGATTTGACTCGAGAGAGATCATCAGCAGGCTATATATGATATTCAGACTCTAGATCTATTTGCAGAGCCAGATGAGATGAGGCAACCTGTGCGATTGGCTCTTGACAACTAATTTTGCACGTACTGTATAGGCTACAGACAGTATGTGTGTATGCGCGCACTGCGGGAGGTGGCCAGAAGCGCGCAACTAGCCAACTACTATTATTACTACTATATTAATACAGTTTGATCCATCGCAAAGCGCTCCAGCGCTTGAATACGGCCGGGGGATCCGCTCTATACAATGCAGACCCACGGCTCTCGTATTATAATGAGCCTGCGAGGCGTGTTATTATTAGAGTTAATAATATTGTATATTGTTTACACTGCCTTTTTATTCTATTTTTACTTCTCCACTGTACTATAATTATGTGACCTGTACCTCTATGTCTTCTACTACCTGTACCTCCCCTCCCCCCGGCCCTCCCCATGCTGCTGAATTTATATTATTTTATGAATACAACGTTTAACGTTCGCTAACGTAGAGAAACGTCAGACGTAATTCGAGATACGTCAGACGTACTTCGAGATACTTCCGTACTTTCCGCCAATCAGCGCATTGCCCTGTCACAGGAGTAATAATCCTGTGGCAGGGCGGAAGTTCCAATCTGGACCGAGGCTCCGAGGCTGCAGCTCGACCCTACTCGACTGATGAGTCAATATGGTAATTAGAGACACAGACCCATTGATACTAACCTGTATTACTATAAAACCATGCTAAACACAGAAAAAAGGCATTTATAATGCATGTCCCCTTTAAGCAATTGACCTATTTCAAACCCTGCCCTCTTTTCTTGATCCTCCAATCACAACTGCCGCTTCCCTCAGACAAATAACGTTTGCTTTTGTTACTTTCCAACACTGGCTGCCACTGAGTGTTCACGGTATTGTGAAAAGTTGTGTTTGATCCGTTTTCAGGCAAGCACCTTCAGTCTTCCCCTACGGCATTTCCCCAGTCAGCTGCAGGAGATTTCCCCATTTCCCTACCTGGTAGGGGTGTAACGGTACGTTTATTCGTCCCGCGAATTTACGGTACGGCCGTCACGGTGAGGTACGCGCACCCATGCGGCGAATACGCCCCACAGCGCAAACACACCCACATGCAGGCACTCGCGAGGTACGTGCGAGAACAGCGCGCGTGGCCGGGCACACCGAGCTCAGACTTCAGAGCGGCGAAAGTGCACGGAGGAGACATTTACATTTACATTGGAACAGCTGCAGGGTCATTACAGTTTTCTTTCGTTTTCTTGTGCGCCCAATAACGTTAACCAAATGAAACCAATGGAAAGAAACACACACACATCGCCGACACACACACACGCGTGCTAACAAACACATCAACATTCTCCCCCGCCGGACTCACAGGCACAATCAAATAAAAAGAAGAACATTTCCGGACAGATCATCTGAGCTCCACTGTGTTTAAATCCAAATAATCCTCTGCCATTGTTGTAATATGTCATCTGTTCTCTAGTATTCAGTCTGGTCGTGAAGTAAAATTCTCTCTGGAAGTGAAACTGAAACTTAGCAAGGATAAGTTTAAAGGGGCAGTAAGCAAGTGGATGCCTGAACACAGAATGACACCAGTATCACTAATTACCACGGCAAGCCTATAGAAAATTATTCTATTTAATAATAATAATTATCATAAATATAATATATAAAATTTAAACATTTAAACAGAAAATAAAAAAAATGTATATTAATAATAATTATTATAGATATTTTTTTCTGTTGTACCAAACTCGTACCGAACCGTGACCCCAATAGAGGGCTGTACACTGCGACGAGATGGTCGCAAATTGCCCCTTAATTTGGCCGTTACGAGTTGGATTTCAACCCTTCATTCGCATTTCACTCCTAAATTAATCCATACAAATTGGATACATTTAAAAAAAAACAACAAGGCTGTACAGTGCGACACAATGTCATGGTGCTATGAAAGAATCTGTCGGCAATGAATGAACTTACTGCAATCACCGATAGCCTGAGTGAAAAAAAAGATTTGCGTGTGGAGTGAATCTGGGTCACGCTATATACTTGGTACTTGTAGTCTATCGTGCGATTAAAGACCATGTCCCTGTCTGCGTAGAGTCTATACATCCAACACCAAATCCCATAATTCCTAGCAAAACGAAACTGAATGTGGCCTCTCTTCCTTTCAATATGGGCTATTGCATCGCCAAAGAAGCACCTCCTTTCAATACATTTAAGACGCTAATTTTGCTCTGCAAGAACAACAGAGTGGATATCAGTCCATCTTATGACAACCACGTCCGATGTGGAGAGATGATAAGATGATGATGATTGACGTGATGATGTGATGATTGATTGACGGGGACACGGACACTTCTAACGTTCAGGTGCAGCCATGCATTAGGTGAGTAGTAGTAGCCCACTATTAGGACGTGAAATACTGTCTACTTAAATTTATAAAATATCAACCTATCTATCTATCTAATAATGAGACAATATGCAAATAAGATAATACTAATAATTGTCACGGTTCCCCGTATATGAAATGAAAGTGGCTTGCAACTTTACTGCTGGTAAAATCACAGTTTATTTCTCGTTTAGCATAGTATTACATTCCACTTCTATAAACAATCAAAGTCCTACCGTAAGAGCCTCATACAGGTCAATTAAACCTTTTTGATTAGTCTTTCCTTCGAGCTAAGTTGGACTGAACATTTCACTGTCAAAAGCGCAAATGTAAATAAGGTTGCGTCGCAACACGGTTTTCAAAATAAAGGTCACATATACAAATAACTCTCAATTCTTATTAAAAAAAAGTCCCGGATATACATAAACATTAATTGGCATAGATCTCTATAAACGGCCCAACACATCACTTTAGGCACACACTGAAACCAGTAACATCACAAATATGAAGCAGGTAATTACCCATACAAATAATAAACCTTTCATGGGGTTATTTACAATAATAATTAATTTGATTTCTAAAGCACTTTTCATTGTGAAACAAATGTATGCAGAGTTTCTTGTCCTCCTGATTAATGCAATGGTGTGTGTGTTGTGGTGATCTCATTCAAGGAGCACTACACAAGCACGCGCACACACACACACAGTTTGTTGTTTTTGTTCTATTAGTGATTTACACACTTTCTCAGTTGGTTCATTATAAAAGATACAAACCCGAAAACAAACGCACTTAAATGTTAAATAAAAGGACCACAGTAATGAGGCAGGAGGAACATATTTTTTTAGTAATGGTAAAATTGTTGTTTAAAAATTTGCCCCTAAAAAAATTTTTTTGCCCCTAAATTTCTCATTTAGGGGCAAGTGTGCCCCTAGTGAAAAAGCTTAGCGTACAGCCCTGCAATACCGAGGTACGTACCGAACCGTGGCTTCTGTGTACCGTTACACCCCTACTACCTGGACATTTATTATTACGCCTATGAATCTCTGGCTGACCTGAAACTAAGGGGTAATGCTGGGACTTGACTCCTCAGCATGGTTTATATCTGTCCTGCCTTGTTTATTCCACAAGTAGTTTCCCCCCCAAGAAGGGGTCTGGCGATCACAGAGCAGTGTGGATGACATGATGCTGATCTGATGTATTGAGGTCTTGCACAGAATGTTTGTCTAGTTCTTTCTTCCACCCAGTAACAAGTAAGGCTTTACAATTTCCAAAATAGCATCATATTACATATCATATTCATATTACAGTTACTACTCCAAATAACGCAGAGTTACTGTGTTACATCGTTGCCAGAATGCAATGTGTTTTTTCTTGTCCTCCTTGTCCTATAAAGATTAGATTATGTTTATACACGGTCCTCTGTAGATGACTTGTGCGTGCGTGCGGGCAGATGAGAGCGAGGTCACGTCGGCTACTAGCCAAAAAGCAGAATGGAGTGTGAGGAAGAGAGGTAACGTTATGCGTCTAATAGCTGTCCATTGTCATCTATGTGGGGGGAGAAAAAGGTTTGCAGCCGTGAAAAATTCTACATCTAATTTGATGAAGCATCTGACACGGCAGCACAACAATGTGAAACTTGATGCATAAAAAACCTGACGCTGACAGGGAAGCCTCTACCAGTACCAGTGATGGATGTACTCTGGTAAAAAAACAGAAACTGCATGGATCTAAGATCAGGGCAAACACCACCTGTGAGTGGAGAAGATCTGAAGAAGCTTGTAGCTTGTTATTTCCACGATTGACTCACCCTCATTTCAACGCATCATAGAGAAAATACCCACAAAGAACAATGTCAAGCTGCCAACAGATAAAGACATTTGCTGGCTACCTCGAGAGAGAATATGCGGTGATGGAAGCTAATTTGAAGGTAGACTTTGTTTCCACCACAGCTGATATCTGGACAGCTAACAACAGGTTGTACATTACTTTTTCTGAGGAGGGGAGTAAGCAAAAGTAACAAGTAATGTAATTAGTAACGTAACTAACAATAACTAACACTTCCTGAGTAACTTGTCCAACAACCAAGACATTTTTTTTTATTTCTTCCAGCGATATAGTAGGTAAGACATAAGAAAAGCATGATATCACTGTTCCACTGTGACTTGTTTACAAGATAAAGTGATAAAACACCAATTCATTACATTTTTGTTGATGTATTTCTCATGTATCAATGCTTAGCAACTGTTTCCTCCAACATGGAGGGCAGATTCTAAACATTATGTGAAAGGCCTCTATAGGTAATCTGCTCACTGAAATAAACATGACGATGAAGTGAATGAAGGCGAATCCCTCCAGGTTTCTAACCCCCACCCCACCCCTCACTCCTCAGCTCTGCACCCCTCCCCCAATTGGGGATCTCAGGAAGCATGGACGGGCTTGTTCACATTTGAGTTCACATCCCAGCCCTAGCCGGTCCGACCTGGGATCTGAACTCACCCTATAGCTGCTGGTTCTTGATTGGAGCGGCGCCGAGGACGGGCGCGTGCCGGCAGCCACGCTGGGCAGACTGGTCCCCTCCTCGGTAGACGGAGAACCCTGTAGGTGAAACACCTACTGAGGGTGAGTCATGGCACAGGTCTTGCAAAGGGCAGCAAAACAAACCAGCAACAAACAGACCCACTGCTAGTCACTCTACAGCACCACTCATCTCACTATGAGCCCAGTACGCCACAGTGGTTTCCACACGTATGATTTAGTGCTGTGCTTGACTAATGACGTCGATTAATAGTCGTGCAATTTTTGTCAACTAATGGATTAGTTGATTGAATCGACAAATGTATAAATGCTCACGTTATTGTCCTTGTCCGTGCAGAGGAACGTCTTTAAATCTAGTGCTTATTACAGGGTTTGTACACCTTTTCCAAGGCAAAATGCAAGCACTTTTCAAGCATTTTCAAGGTGCATTTTCAAGATTTTCCAGCATCTTATGCGGCTGTGGTAAATTAAATATTTACTCAAAATGATTATTTCACTTCTTCCATCACATTAAATCAGATGTTATTGTGCTATAAACAACCAAAATTATGTAGACTTGGCATCATATATAAACTGGCTGAGCCGATGTGTTATGCAGTATATCTGTATGTCGTGTATGTCATAAATGTCATGATGAATTGAACATGGGGGACCCTGATGTAAACAAGACGAAAGTATTTCTCTGGTCTGCATCTCCTTAACAATTGTGTGTATTGAGCCATACTGTATTGTACCCATTCTGCAATCTGTTAATAAAGTTTTCAATCAATCAATCAAACGTGACGAGCCAGGCCAATTTTAGCATGTTAATTTATGGAATATGCAATCTAACAGCTAACGTGAACTTTACAGTAAATTACATGGATAATAATGTTAAGGTAGTTAGTTCATTCCTGTAGGTAAACAATAACTCAAATAATCACCAGATAAAACTTCAATTTCAATCAAATATTTACTGAAAATTTGCTAAATTTGAGGTAGGCAGTCACTCAGCCCCTTGAGCCTTATGTATGTATACAAAATTTATATTTCATTTTCATTTATAGGCTACTGCCTATGAATTTGAGAGCCTAATGATGGCCTACCTAGTACCTACAGGAATGAACTAACTACCTTAACATTATTATCCATGTAATTTACTGTAAAGTTCACGTTAGCTGTTAGATTGCATATTCCATAAATTAACATGCTAAATTTGGCCTGGCTCGTCACGTTTGATTGATTGAAAACGTTATTAACAGATTGCAGAATGGGTACAATACAGTACAGCTCAATACACACAATTGTTAAGGGGATGCAGACCAGAGAAATACTTTCGTCTTGTTTACATCAGGGTCCCCCATTTTTTATTCATAATAACATACATGATATACACGTATACAGTACGTTACTGCGTTCCAGACTACAACTGCCCCACACCAGTTCCACACCAGTCTCCGTAAATGTTCTGTTATAAAAATTAAATACCATTTCAATACACAACAAGTTTTTGTGTTTTGAAATACATGGAAGGGAATTAGCTAACGTTAGGCTAGGCTACATGCTGCCTATTTCAAAACACTGCGGTGAAAAACAGAGTCCGGTAAACACGAGTTTGTAATTCCAATAGTGTATTCTGCCTGTTACTTGACTATTTCGATTATTGAAGTGGTATTTTTATAACGAACATTTACAGAGACAGGTGTGGAGCACTTGTAGTCTCGAACTTAGTAGTACCTGGCGAGCCAGGCCAAGTCACGTTAATAACATCCATGGCTCATGGGCTCACCTTTCATGTGGCTCGAAAGTGCAGACTCCCCCATGGTAAGAATCTGCAAGTCCTTTCTGCACACGGCTACTCTGGGATGTTCTCCTCTTTTTAACCATGAATTATATTTTATATCTCCAAGCCAGAGCTCATAAAACGGCAGCCTCCCGGCATGTTGGCCACACACACACACACACGCGCTGTTCTCAGATGGCACAGGTAAAAAAAACACTACGGGGCAAGCCCAGCCAAATTTCATTTTGCGTGAAAGGCAAACGCAATTAGGCTCGCTCGAGTCGCTCCGACTTATTTTATTTCTTTATCTAAAAACCAAACTATTCAGTCAGATAGCAATTTATTATGAAGGTATAAAGTGCAATTACAATTTCAATAACTTTCCAGCACTTTATACACAATTCAAGCACATTTAAAACCTTGAAAACAACACATTGAAATACAAGCATTTTCAAGGATTTCCAGCACCCGTACGAACCCTGTTATTAACACATTCAGTGCCAACGGCGAGATTAGTCGGCTTAACTCGCCATGCATTGAGTGCCAAGGGCAGAGAAAAAACGAGAAAACTAGTTTTTAAACGTTATTTCTTTTATTAGCAATATCCATTAATTTTTCATCCATCCAGCCTGACGTTATCATTGGGAATGGGTCTGAGCTCGAAAAGGGCAAATACCGCCGCCTATCGTCTCCCGGATGGTATTGCACATCATTGGATTGGAATCTAAAACCCCTTACCTCCCTCTCCCAAACTGTTCCTACAACAATAACAACAACTTGCAAAGGAGATCCTGGATCTCAATGGGACTTCCTGGTAAAAAAAATAAAATAGCGATTTTTTTTATTTTTTGCGATTTGCTAATTGCATAATTTCAAATCGCGAATCGATTAATCGTTCAGCCCTACCACACTACAGAAGGTTAATCTTTCACTACCACACTACAGAAGGTTAACCTTTCACTACCACACTACAGAAGGTTAACCTTTCACTACCACACTACAGAAAGTTAACCTTTCACTACCACACTACATAAGGTTAACCTTTCACTACCACATTACAGAAGGTTATATTTCGTATGGCTTATCGCGTCCCGCTCAAGCCTATTGAGATACCCCTTATCTCCTGTACCTACTGTACTCCACCACGAACACAACTTATACACCCACACCTGACCGGGTCCCGCCTCTATGGAGGCGTAGCCTATAAGACTATGGTCCTGGTCACCAAACACCCTTCCTCTATTTTCGTTCCATCATAGTGGATGCAATGCACCTTATGTAACTAGTAGTATGAAAAAGATTGGAGGAATTGCGTAATGTTGAAAGCTTACCGGAGGTTGCGTGCCCCTGGCATCTTCGAGGCATGTTTCAGCGACACAACGGGCCTATGTTGATGTTCCTCATCTGTCGGCAGCCAGATCAAGGTGCAGCGTACAAGGTTGGCTATCGAGCCGGGTTGTACAACGGTGAGCCCTGTGTCATTAGGCACGGGTATTAGTGTTAGTAATGCTGGGTTGTTGTTACACAACCATGTTGTGTGTCGGCGCCAGGGGGGGATGATTTGGTGAACGTTCACTGCGGTGAACGGGTTCCAAACGGTCCTGCAAGCGTGCTGTTAAACAACTAATGCTAGCTACATGCTAATACTAATGCTACATGCTGAACTCTACTGCTACGCTGTTCTAATGTCTCCGCCGTGAGATGTTGTCACTTCTCCCTCCTCTTGCCCGGTTCATCAATGAAGGTCAGTCGGTAGCTGATGTGGGGGTTTTGCTGAGTCCTATTTACCTTTTTACGGGTAAATGGGTTGACAACAGGGTAGGCCGTGGCTAGGTAGCCTAGCCAGGTACGTTACCTTTGTGTTCTGGCGGGGTCTGTTGAACGGTGTCCCCATCTGGGAGCCGATGCGTGAGCTCGGCGGTGTAGCAGTAGAGCTATACTACTGCAGGATGGGACTTAACGGCGGGTTAGGGCTCAGCTGGCTAGTTCCTATCCACATTGGCGTCGGGTAGTGGGGCTATGGGTCCAGCCGACATTGTAAACATGTTGCGTGTTGTGCGCAGGCGGTTGTTGATCTGGGTTCCACATTGCCTCACGCTAGGCTGTAGTAGTGTAGTGGGCTACTGTTTTGTTCTGTCACTCTGCTATGAGAAGGTCTGTCTATGCTACAGCTTTCTCTCCTCTCAACCATTCATGCTGACGGTCAATCGGTGTCTATTGGGGGAGTATGCGGGGGGGGGCTTTGTTTACCTTTTTTGGTAAATGGGCTAAGCTAGGGCTGGTGTGCTGTTATGAATATTTTGAATGAAGGCGGGACTAGTTCGCTCTGGTCCGCCTCCCCTTAACGTTGTGTATATGAGTTTGCTCATTCTACAGTATTTTGTGGTTTAGTTATTTTATTAATTTAACCCTTTCATGGTGCACACCACAGTGGAGGTTGCTGTTTGCAACCACCAATGGTGCTCCGTGTTAACATCAGTCCTTTGCTTTTGACATATTGAAACAGTGCCCCGCCCGGCCGACGCCATGGGTGGGTCGGCCTGGCGAGTGGCTGGTGAGCTGCTAAAGCCTGTACCGCCACGGTATGGAATTGGCAGCGATTAGAACTGTGTTCGAATTGTTGTTTTTTCTATTAAAAAATGGTGTCTGGTGGCGGGGCCTTGAGGGCCAGCCGACGTCGACACATCGTGCGAGGTTGTTGACGTTATTAGCTTTGACCCAGCCGCAAGCTATAACCGCTCAGGGTTCCCCTCTCCGCAGGGGATTTTGGTCTTCTGCTGGAGCGCGGGCGGTATTGTCCTAGGCCCCACACCGCCTCACACCGCGCAGCCAGAAGAAGAGAGAGCACGGCCTCGTCAGCGGCGATGACGAGGCCCTCGACAGGCGGCCATGTTTTCCCCCGCCGGAGGTATCCTGTGCGTTGAATCGACAGGTGTCCACAAGGCCGACAGCCTTGGCGGCCGAGGGATCGGCCATGTTGGATGGGTTCGGCTTGAACAACAAGCCGTCACCATCCTGCCGCGAGCAGCCCGCTCTCCGATCACTCCCTTTCCCAACACCAGCGGAAAAAGTGGGCTCTGATTGTTTCCTTTGGCTGCGGGCCGCGTGCCTTCGTTGAAGCGCGGGCGGCCCCACTTTTCGCTTCTCATGGGGACAGGGGCTGACACCCAGTTGATGGCTGAGCCTGGGTCTGTCCGTGAGAATGTTGTGCTGTCAAGCGGCTCCCACACCATAAGCTGTGTTGGTTGAGCCTGGTGTTACGTCTGTCAACTATAAGTGTTGTCAGCAGGGGGGCTCGAAACCTTTTGAGGCACACAGTGCGGGCTTCCCCGGCCTCGCCTTCGCCAGGCCAGGTATCATGTTGGTGCCTCCCACTCCTGAAAGATTGGCAGTGGTCTCGCAGGCACGCGTGATTTGGGTGGTAGTAATATCACTGCAGGGCTACGGTGTGTAGCAACCCATGGGGTCCTTACACCTTGCATGTCCGGCTGCAGAACAACTCCTCAGCATGTTCTGGAGGGGTGTTCAGTGGGGGGGCTTTTTTCACCTAGAAAGCCCCCCGTATCAAACCGGCCCTTTCTGTCGGGGTCCCCCCTTGGGTGCGATTGCCTCATGGGTGGTGTCAGGGTCAGATGTCCCGACACGGAACGCTCTGCTCGCACGGTTCCAGGGTTGGCTACGCACAGCGGGTGGGACCGGGCCAACTATCTACAGTTCCTGGCGGACCTGCGCCACATGGCGGCGGGTGCGTTGGGAGTGTCATCACATATGACTACGGCAGTACCATATGTCGAGGTGGATGGAGAGAACGCTGAGGCGGGGACTTGTGTTTACACAACCCCACCCGTTTTCGGGTTTGGTACAGACCCTATTGTCAGGGTCTCCAGCAGTGACAGCTCTGGTCAATGAGATCCAATCTCTGTGGACGAAGCAAGCCATCGTTGTGGCGTTCTCCTCCCGGTGTTCTCTGGTGCCTGAGAAATCGGGAGGGGGGGGTGTCAGACCCAGGCTGGACCTGTCCCATGGGAAGGTTCAGCATTTTTTGGATCGTCTCCTACCTGTTGAACACTGTCAGGTGGGGGTCTGGTTCTCCTCCATAGACCTGTAGGATGCGTATGCGCATCTCCGATCTTCCATCCTAGGGCTTACCTACGCTTCCTTTGCAGGGTTAGCGTATGAGTACCAGAGGCTGCCATTCGGTTTTCTCTGGCTCCCCGCATCTTCACCAAGTGCGTGGAGGCCGCACTGGGGCATCTGCGTCGTCAGGGGTTACGGAGTGTATTCTGCCCTGACGACGTTCTGGTCCTTCGCGGTCAAGGTGGATCGTCAGGTCTCGTACCAGGCAGGTCCCTACCAGCCTGGGGTTGCTGTAGACTGGAAGTAGAGTACTCCTCTTCCCAGTCAACGGTTGGAGGGCTATGGGCATCCCTCTCAGAGCGTGTTGTCTCACGTCACGTTTTTCACCGACGCCTCCCTCGCTGGTGACGCGTCGGGCCAACGCAGTAGGGGGCAGCTGGCAAACCATGCTGCCCGGTCTGCGCTACGTTCAATGTGTTGGTGTTGAAAGTGGTCCTTCTGGTCTTCAAACGGTGTTGATCAGGACGGACGATACAACGTCAGTGTCGTGTATCGACAGACAGGGCCTACCTGGAAGAGGTAGAGAACCTGTCACAGTGGTGTCAGGAGAACTGCCTCTCCCTGAACGTCAGCAAAACAAAAGAGATGATTGTGGACTTCAGGAGGTCGGGGGTCAAGGACTACAGCCCCCTCAGCATCGACGGGGCACCAGTTGAGAGAGTGAACAGTTTCAAGTACCTCGGAGCCCACATATCCGAGGACTTGACATGGACCACACACATTGACAGTGTTGTGAAGAAGGCACGACAACGCCTCTACTTCCTCAGGCGCCTAAGGAAGTTCCAAGTCAGTCAGAAGATCCTTAGGAACTTCTACTCATGTACAATAGAGAGCATCCTGACCGGCAACATCACCTCCTGGTTTGGGAATAGCACTGCACAAGACCGTAGCAGACTACAAAGAGTGACACGTTCAGCCGAACGCACAATTAGAGGGGGGCTTCCCACCCTCCAGAACATTTACAACAAGCGGTGCAAGGGGAAGGCTAAGAGAATTATTAAGGACTCGAGCCACCCGAACAACTGCCTCTTTGAACTGCTGCCGTCAGGCAAGCGATACCGGAGTCTTATGGCGAGCACAGAAAGACTCAGAAGGAGCTTCTATCCCCAGGCCATCAGGCTGCTAAACGAACAATAATCGCTAAACGAACAATAATCACTATGCAACAACCATCAAATGCACACAGCACACACACCCACACGCACACACACACTCACTCAAACAAACAACACACTGCAGCACCCACTCTCCACACTTTAGATCACACAAACACACTTACACTTTATATTTATTGATAAAGGATTTGCACTACAACTCGTACACCTACTGTGAATTGTACCTAAACTGCACCTTGTCCATTTATGCCTTGCACTATATAGTATTGTATATTAGTACACTGCACAGTATTGTATATTGTATGGTAACTACGTCTACGAACATTGTACATATGTCTAAACTGAACACTGTGACCTCTTTTTTTTCTTCTAATTTTTACTATGTTTTTATTTCATACTTATCTTGTCATGCACAGTCTCTGGAGCGCAACAGTAAGAAGCATTTTGTACAAAAGTATTCTGTACTTCTGTATGACAACTATTAAAGAAACTTGAAACTTGAGTACGCTCCCCCCGTCTGCACCAGGCGGCTGGCTATGGGCGTCCTCCATCTGCGCGGCCTGAGGGCTCCCCACATCCCCGGCAGGGAGAATGTGGGTACAGGTGTACTGTCGCGGGGCGGTCCTCATCCTGACTGGTGGGGATTACGTCCGGACATAGCCAGGCAGGTCTGGGGCCGATGCCGTGCCGCCTGGGATTCTTCCCCATACATCTGTTAAGTCAGTTGTTGGGACGGGTACGTTGAGGGGCGCAGGTTCTTGATCCTGATGGTGTTACCATCCGGAATGCGCATGCTCCCTCCACTGTCGCGCTTACGCGGGCAGATGGCGTATGTTCCAAGTGTGGTGTAAGGCGGGGGGCCGGGACCCAGTCTCCTGCCCCCTGGATGCTGTCCTTAGTTACCTCCAGTCTCTCCTTGATAGACTGTCGGCTTCGACGGTGAGGGTATATGCAGCAGCTATATCCTCCTATCATGAGGGATTTGAGGGGATGTCTTGTTCAGCCACCCTCTTGTGAAGCGTTTCCTGCTTGGCACTCGACGCGTTAAGCCGGTGCAACGCTCCTTGGCTCCGACTTGGGATCTTCAATTGGTCCTCGGTCGGTTGTCCTTGGCCCCGTTTGAGCCGCTCGAGCAGGCGCTGTTGGAACAGCTGTCGTTCAAGACCGCGTTCTTGCTGGCCGTCACCTCCGCTGACGCGTGGGTGTGCTTTGTGCTCTCTCGGTACGTCCATAGTGCCTGTCTTTCGTCCGATTGCGGTGCCACTCAGCGGCCTAATCCTGCCTTCGTGCCTGTAAATATCCGGAGTTCTTCCACTCCAGGGATATTGTGGTTCAGGCGTTTTCATCCGCCTCCTCACGGTAGTGAGTTAGATGCGGGCCTTCACCTGTCATGTCCGGTCCGTGCTTTGGGAATTACCTCAGCCGTGCTCAGGACCTCGGGGTCACCGTTCAGCTTTTTGTCTGTCACGGTGGTTCTCATGCCGGTAAGGCACTATCGAACAACGCCTGTCCCATTGGTTGTGCGAGGGCATTGCCCTCTGCTACACGTTGGCTGGGCAGGATCCCCCTGGGGGCGTCAGGGCGCACTCCACTCGTGGGGTGGCTGCCTCTGCCGCTCTCCTGGGTGGGGCTTCGGTGGAGGATCATGGTCCTCCCCGGGCCCCTTTGTAAGGTTTTACCTCATGGACATGACCGGGGGTTCTGTCTCCCAGGCGGTTCTGGGGTCTGTGGCCTTTCCTGCTTCCCGTCCTTTGGTAGGGTAGCAGGAGTGTGTGGGTATGGGCCACAGTGTGTTAGGTCACACGTGGTTCCGCCTGTGCTGTGTGTTCAAGGGGTTCTAGTTCCCTCTTGTTCGCACTCAGGTGGAGTTGACTGCGCCCCCCCTTCGTTAGGAATGCCCCTTGATGTGGGCTTACGGGTCCTCAGGGGGTACATCTGTCGGGTCTCGCGTCCGCTCTAACCCATATCTCAATAGGCTTGAGCGGGACGCGATAAGCCATATGAAATATAACGATAGGTTATGTATATAACCTAGTTATATGAGTATTGGCTGAGCGTCCCGCTCTAAGCGGCCCTGAGTTCCCTTTTGAGGGATCTTTTACTGGAACGGGATTTTGGCGAGGAAGGGTGTTTGGTGACCAGGACCATGGTCTTATAGGCTACGCCTCCATAGAGGCGGGACCCGGTCAGGTGTGGGTGTATAAGTTGTGTTCGTGGTGGAGTACAGTAGGTACAGGAGATAAGGGGTATCTCAATAGGCTTGAGCGGGACACTCAGCCAATACTCATACTGTATAACTAGGTTATATACATAACCTACAGGGCTCTACGCTAACCTTTTTCACTAGGGGCACAGGTGCTCCTAAATGAAAAAATTTAGGAGCACACAAAGAAATTTAGGAGCACCCAAAAATATTTAGGAGCACAGTGAAAATATGTCAAGTAACAGAGTTTATTTTTATTTTTTTAAATAAATGTATATTTGTACTGTGCGTGCATGTGCAAACGGGACACATCTGTGCAATAGCACATACCACCAAAGTCACTGGCCCACTGTGTGCGTGTGTGTGTATCATCTGCGTGTGCAAACGGGAATGGGACAGACATTTGAACTATTAATTAAGTGATTAATGCCTACTATGGCAAAGTTGTAGCCAACAACTAGGCCTAATAAGAAAGGCAGTGATATTGAACAAAAAGGAGACACTGGCTTTACAACCAGGGCCATCAGTAGAGGGGGGAGCTAGTGTTGCTCTTTTAGAAAAATAATCCTTTCAGGGTTGCCTATTGAAATACTGTACACCTCCAGTACAGTAGTTTGCGTGTCAGGTAGACCATTGATTGACAGTCGATTCTGCCAATTACGACGTCACACCGTTGCACTCTGGCCGTCCGGCGCTGCAGCTGGACCCTATTGCCACACCGCTTGCACTCTGGCCGTCCGGCGCTACAGCTGGTCCCATTGCCCACCTCTGCGGTTGATAACGCTAGCCAAGTTAGCTGTACACACATACACAGTGGGCCAGTTGTAGGGGTGTAACAATGCATCGCAATGCATCGATCCTACTTTGCAATATTTACAAAACATGACATTGTTTTCGAACTCTAGCCATGGGGAAATGTTTAGCCAATTCACGTTAAATTTGTATGTCTTCCCTCCGGCTCCAGTGGGTGTAGCTTCGCTAGCTACAGTGGCTACATTGGGTGCTACAGTGGGTGTAGCCTCGCTAGCTTGGCCAACTTCGCTAGCATGCTGGCTAGCGTCAGTATCTTGGTTAACGTTAACGTTAACGTTAACCATCACCTCTGTAACATGAGCTGCCTCGCCTGACTTCTCATTCTCCGGTATCTTTCGCGCAAAATAAAAATGAATGGGCTTCGACATGGCTGTATTATTGTTTGACTCAGACAGTGACGCAGCCGCTGATCATTACTTTCGGTTTCCAGTCGCGTGACCACAGGAAACTACTGTGATTGGAACGTTTATGCGGCTGTGAACTGTGGGACTTGTAGTTTTTTAACGTTTCTCGCAACGGAGAAAAAAAAGGACGAATGAGAGGCTGTACTCTGCACTCGCTGGCCCCACTCGCACACCGTGCGAGTACTTGATTTTGCATGTTCGCACGCACATATTTTTAGGGGCATATGCGAGCAATATGGTCGCACTGTAGAGCCCTGACCTATCGTTAACCTTTCACTACCACACTACATAAGGTTAACCTTTCACTTAACCGGCTGTAGTGTGGTAGTGAAATGGTTAACCTTCTATAGTGTGGTAGTGAAAGGGTTAAGATTGCTTACATATAACATTTACTATTAGATTAAACTAACGGGAGGCTGACATCACACCATAGTAAAAAGCAACGAACAAACGGGCATTGCTGCTAGTACGACACCGACTGTAGACAAAACTACTTCAACTTACACCAGTGACCCTTAAATTACCTATTGATCATAGGCATCGTGTGGCAGCATCGGAGGGTGAATGATGTGTGATAAATTATACAATTGTAAAAAAGAAAACCTTCTTTTCAAACACAGACATCAGAAAGATGGATAACCTTGAAAGACTGTATCCTTTATTGTTGTCTTTCTCAGATGTTGCATCCCTCTGCGGGGTCTTCTCTCACAACAATGCCGCTGATTGGAAATGCAGAGCTCCGCACACCGTGCCAGCATCGCGGCCAAGGAAATGCCAACGGGGCCCCAGCGCAAAAGGTTAACCTGTCGGCATCTCTTAATTGGGGCCTGCATCTCAAAACGCCAGCCACCTTTGATTTCCTTGAACACCGCGGGGCACCGTGGCTTTCATTCCACGACTAGAGATAGATAGTTCTCTAACCTCTGACCGGACGTGGTGCCTAAGACATTTAGGGGGGGGGCATTCGTAAATGGCCAAAGTGGTCTCAGCTGCGATCCGCTGAATGAAGAACGTCACTCATTCTTAACTGAAAGCACATTCTCACATACTGTAGTGCTAAAGCAATTTGCAACATTACAACGAAAATAAGTTTGGCATCTAACCAGAGTACAAATGTAACAGTAAAGTGCAATAGTAACATACAATGAATGCACATGTGATTAAACTGGGTATAACATATATAAATACTACTGAATAATAGTGCTCATCAGATGCATGTACAGAGTTGTAGTATTAATATGTAGAGTGATACAGGTATAAAGACCCTATAGTAGTAAGTCATACTGTAGAACATGACATTTTATAGTAGTGTCAATACGGGTCACCCAAAAAAAGTGGCATGGGACGAGATAACAGGTGAGTTTAACATGGTGTCAGGAGAGCAGCGCACAGCGGCTGAAGTGAAAAAGAAATGGGCTCATGTGAAATCTCCCAAAAAATTATCACAAAACACAGGAGAGAGATGCTGTGCCCAAGGTGGACAGTACCAGGACGTGTGGTGGCACAGGGTTTGAGCGGCTGGTCCGGCTCCTCTGTGCTGGCTCCAGGGTATTGCACAGGTCTTGGTAGGTACTCATCGCTCCCTGCAAATAGGTCCGTATGGTCGCGGTACTGGTCCTCAGTGCACGATCAGCGATATCTTCCAGCAGCAGTAGATATGCCATATTGTGTGTGTGTGCGTGTGTGTGTGTGTGTGTGTGTGTGTGTGCGTGTGCGTGTGCGTGTGTGTGTGTGTGTGTGTGTGTGCTGAGTGCAGCTGCCCAGGAGTGCGCAGCTCCATATGAATCCTCACAAAGATGCCTGTATCAGGCTGCTTCGTTGTTGCTAATAAACTATAGATTTATAATAAATATTATTAAATATATAGCCTACATGAAATTAATGGGATGTGCTGAGAGCATAATGTAGACGTGTCCATTATATTCCACTATAGCTATATCTGCACAATTGAGTTTATTTCTTATTTATTTATTTATTTATTTATTTATTTATTTATTTATTTATTTATTTATTTATTTATTTATTTATTTATTTATTTATTTATTTATTTATTTATTTATTTATCTATTTATTTATTAAATTATTTATTTATTCATTTATTCACTTCACAGTCATTTGCAGTGTTTGTGTGACTTGCAGTGTTTCGGACATCACAATGCCTCGTTGAGTCATGACTATAAATGTAAAATGTAATTGTTAATGATACAAATATTGTCGTATTTATTATTATTATTATAATGATTTAAATCCGAGGATGTCTGTAGAATCAATGTGAATGCAATCACCAATGATTTCTCCTAAATTAAGCCCTTAAATGTTATTAGTGAAATATGAGTTATAGAAATCTAGTCGGAAAAAGGCGAATATTGATACTAGGAAATGCGCACCGCCATTTTGTAGTCCTATGAGGAGAGGAGACCCAGGACTTTCGATGGGCTTTAAAATTTCGAAAAACTACACTACCCAGCTAATGCCAGCCCCTGTCAATCATCTGACTTCTGGATTTACTTTTTTATTTATCTTATTTTTCGGGATTATCTCGCACAAACCTGAACGTTATTGACATAAAACAAACTTGTAGAAGTGGAGCAATCTCCCATTTACTTAGGTATGTATTTTTAGGCGGATTCTCTGAAAATACGGCTCGGGCTTAAGAACATGGCGCACACACGCCTGTCCTATCTATGACTGCTTTTCGTAAGTTTGTAATTGGAGTTACGATGAAATTTACTCGTAACTTTCTCGTAAGTCCATTCGAGAATGAGGACCAATGTCCCTAACTGACTTGACTGACTGGCTGGCCGGCTGGCTGACTAGTACTATTTTTGAAACATGCATGTGTGAGTGTCGTAGCCTAGTCAACTTGTGTGTTTGTTTGATGCTATTTATCGTATTGCTACAAAGATACAGACCGGGGGTAACGTTTGCTTTAGCTTAGTGTAAGAGTAGTAGTGGTGTATACTAGCTGCTAGCATCCGCAGGCCCTGCATTGTATAATCATGGCAATATTCTGTTGTTTACGCTAGGGCTGACCTTCGACGCTTTTTTTGGCAATCGAAGCTTCGGGGCCGAGCTTCGATTTTAATTCGAAGCTTCGATTTTTTTTTTTTCTTTTTATCTTATGTTGTGGGACTTGTACAGCACTTTCGTAAACTTTGTTGTTTTTAAATGTGCTCTATAAATAAAGTGGGTTGGATTAATTAATTAAGTAGCCCCTTTCGTGACTGAGCCAACAAGGTTTCACTCGGCTGTGTGATTTAATTCAAGGTGGATCGCTGTTGTCGTTTGAACAACTTCAGATTTCATGGGAACTACCAATCCCCCAAATCAAGAATGTTTAAGATGAATGAAGTAAGATTTTGATTATTTGAAATATGGCCTGTGCAGACTAAACTATGCACAGAATTATGTCAGTCTACAAGGTCCGGATTCTACATGATCCGGCAATGTAGACCTTGTAGACTCCACTACAGACCAATTATCAGTGAATGTTCATGCATTTTTAAGAAGGGCAACTTCCACAAAAAAACAAAGAACTCACCAAAACATCTCAGTAGCACCTTATCTAAATTTTATTTCCTATTTTGTTTATTCATCCCAGTATCTTTCTTTCTTATGTGTGGAATTCTACAAGGCATGTAGGTGTATATGTATTTGAGGATGATATCCTTCAAACAGGCAATAGTGATGATATAATTTGGGCAGTGCTGAGCTGGGTTACTTTCCTCCAGTGTATTTGTCCCCCGGCCCCACCCAATGGAAACACACACACACACACACACACACACACACACACACACACACACACACACACACACACACACACACACACACAGACACACACACATTTACATTTAGTCATTTAGCTGACGCTTTTATCCAAAGCGACTTACAAGTTCTGTACGACAAGACAGCAAGAAGGGTACAACTCTATCAGCTGAGTAACCATGTTTATCAAAGTGTTGCGTGTTACAGTGTAGGTTAGTTTATTGGGAAAGGTGCATGACAGTAAGGTTAGTCACGGTTAGATTTTTTATTTTTTTTTATCATTTCAGTTAATGGTTGAAGAAGTGAGTCTTTAGTCGACGGCGAAAGATTGGACGGGATTCGGCTGTCCTAACTGGGATGGGTAGTTCTCACACACACACACACACACACACACACACACACACACACACACACACACACACACACACACACACACACATACACAAATCGAAGTAAAAACAAAATTTGATTTTTTTTTTTTTTTTACTTCGATTTTTTTTTAATGTTCGAAGCTTGTGTTGTGCCATCGAACGAAGCTTCGAAGCTTCAAAGTATTTAAGACAGCCCTAGTTTACTCGCCTCTAGCTCCAGCTTAGCTTACCGTTGATGGTGGATGCTAGCTGCTATCATTAGTGTGAATTTCTGTAACACAAGTACGCACTTTCACAAACATTTCACCGTAGACTTTATAGCTTGGCTTTCATGGCTTTGCATCTTAGACCAGCGGGTCTTAAACTGCGGGTCGCGACCCAAAGTGGGGTTTGCGGGTAGGTGACATTGGCAAAAAAAATAATAACTCAGATCGAGTTTTCCACCTGGCAGCTGTGTATATTTGCCATGTCTCGCCCCTTCATCAACGGAGGCCGACACACAGTATTCCAATACACATCTCACTACATCCTGCGCATGTATAATCGCGGGAGGGGACTCTGGTCTTTTGTGTGTAACCTGGACTCTCAATGGATAGGTTTGTTGTCAGAAGCTGTGTCGGTTGGCCGCAATGAAATGGGCTCTGCGCATAACCAGCTGCTATACCACATAGGGGTGGGACGATACATCGATCCAGATCGATACATCGATGTAATTATCAACGATCGAATCGGATCGATGCGATGTAATAAGATCGATTCATATCGATACTCTTATTTTGAAAATCCTGTGGCGAGTCTCATAACTGATTGTGTTAAATGGGCATATGATATCATCTCATATCGATCGCAGGCACCTGAATCTAATCGTATCGTATTGTATCGTGAGAGACTTTGTGATATCGGCAAATATCGTATCGTTGTCCAAAGAATCGATATCGTATCGTATCATGATGAAACTGGTGATTCCCACCCCTAATACCACACTGAAGTGAGGTGGCTATCTCGAGGCAGAGTATTAAATCGCCTTTTTTAACTCAGAGAAGAAGCGCAGATTTTCCTTGCAAACAAAAACAACCAATTGGCAGAGAAATGTGCTGATAATGAGCTGGATTATGAAACTCCATTAGTGGCACTCCAGGATAATCAGCGGAGATTTTGGGGTATTTACTCTGCTTGATGGCTTTTTGTAGGAACAGAATGTTGCAAAAGATTATTTGAAGCATTTGACCATACCTGTACTTCCTTCGTTATTGTTGCTGAATAATGTCTCTCAGTTATCACACTCTGTACATGTAAAGAGGCTAATCTTGTCCGGTTTTACGGCTGCCAAAAAGCTAATAGCATCAAGTTGGATTCAACTGGAGAAAATGTGCCTGAAGGTATGGATTCTTACCTATCTTGATGTGATTTATTTAGAGATATCTACCGCACGAATCCTAGGTGTTAATGAAGCCAGCATAGCAATTTGGTCAGTTGTGGTGGAGAAAATAAAGCATAGCATATGAATTTGTAATCCTTGGTTTTAAACGAAATAATGGTTGGACTGTCCAAGGGGGGTCCTGAGGGGGGGAGAGCGAGCAATATTGTATTGTATTGTAATTATTATGTATATATCTTGTAATCTACATTTATATTGATTCAAATACTGGACTGTCATAGTCCTGTGATTTATTGTGGATTTTTACTGTTAATGTTTGTGTGTCTAGTATTATGTCATGTCAAAAATTTCACAAAAAAATTAAAAAGAATTAAAAAAATATATATATTATTTGAAGCCCATCATCTGTTGCCACTAGAAGGGCTCATTGAACAATTGCGGTGAGAGAGCGCAGACAATTTGGACAACCGGATCAAATACCCGTTCATTACGCATGACGCAGCAGGCCTCCCACTGTCTGAGCAGGAAGCGCTCAATGATCTTTCGTGTGACGAGCTACTGAAAGTCAAGTTCACTGGACACTAGACAGGCCCTCGCAAAGTTCTGGATATCAGTCTGGAACGAGTACCCAGTGTTGTGTAATGCTGCGCTGAGAAAGCTTGTTCCCTGGCTAAATATGCCTCGTTTTATAAATGTGTATACAGAAACAATTCCGTTGCTTTTGTTGATAATATGCATTAATTTCATTGATAACATAGTGCTGTAATTTCATTTTCTAATAAATATGCATGATTTATTTTGATATTCCTTATTTCCATGTTGAAATTATGCGATACATTAAGAGTGGGGTCGCCAAAAGAATTCCTAAATAAAATGGGGTCGTGGTATAAAAAAGTTTGAGAACCCCTGATTTAGACTATAGCAGCAAAGCACACAGGGGTTGCTTTAGTAGTTGTGTATTGGTGATACCTTAACCGCCACTGGTAGCAGCCTACCTCCATACCACAATAGTGATGCAAACAAGCTGGGACGATGTAGTGTATGCATCAAGTACCATTCAGGGCTCTACAGTGCGACCATATTGCTCGCATATGCCCCTAAAAATATGTGTGTGCGAACCTTAAAAATCAATTACTCGCACAGCGTGCGAGTGCAGATTACAGCCTCATTCGTTCTTTTTTTTCTCCGCTGCGAGAATTGTTAAAAAACTACAAGTCCCACAGTTCACAGCCGCATAAATGTTCCAATCACAGTATAGTTTCCTGTGGTCACACGACTGGAAACTGAAAGTAATGATCAGCGTCTGTCTGAGTCAGACAATACAGCCACAGCCATGTCGAAGCCCATTCATTTTTATTTTGCGCGAAAGATACCGTAGAATGAGAAGTCAGGCGAGGCAGCTCATGTTACAGAGGTGATAGTTAACCTTAACGTTTACCAAGATACTGACGCTAGCCAGCATGCTAGCGAAGTTGGCCAAGCTAGCGAGGCTACACCCACTACTACCCCCACTGTAGCACCCAATGTACCCACTGTAGCTAGCAAAGCTACACCCACTGGAGCCGGAGGGAAGACAGGCGTGCGTTCCTGAAATCAACTGGGGTTGCACGCACCTAATGGCGCCACGTGCACGCGCGCTCCCGGCGCGTGCGCGCGCTCCCGCAAATGCGCGCACTCCCGCAAATGCGCATAAATGTCCTCTCGCTTGAGCACAGACTACAGACAGTGCCTAATTGCCTCTACGAATGGAATGTAACACATGTCATTCGCAACAAGTTAGGTGTGAATGTATCTGAGAACGTATTTAACACACCTGACGACCGGCGCTATATTGATATGCAAAGTAGCCCAGGTGGGTACTTATAGCGAGTACTTATCTGACCCTGCACGGAGTGCAACCCCGTCCCATGACGAACGCATGCCTGAGGGAAGACATACAAATTTAACGTGAATTGGCTAAACATTTCCCCATGGCTAGAGTTCGAAAACAATGTCATGTTTTGTAAATATTGCAAAGTAGGATCGATGCATTGCGATGCTTTGTTACACCCCTACACAAAGTAACTGGCCCACTGTGTATGTGTGTACAGCTAACTTGGCTAGCGTTATCAACCGCAGAGGTGGGCAATAGGGTCCAGCTGCAGCGCCGGACGGCCAGAGTGCAAGCAGCGGTGTGACGTCGTAATTGGCAGAATCGACTGTCAATCAATGGTCTACCTGACACGCAAACTCATAAACAATGTTTCTGTACTGGAGGTGTACAGTATTTCAATAGGCAACCCTGAAAGGATTATTTTTCTAGAAGAGCAACACTAGCTCCCCCCTCTACTGATGGCCCTGGTGGTAATGCCAGTGTCTCCTTTTTGTTGTCACTGCCTTTCTTATTAGGCCTAGTTGTTGGCTACAACTTTGCCACAGTAGGCAATCACTTAATTAATAGTTCAAATGTCTGTGTCCCATTCCCGTTTGCACACGCAGATGATACACACACACACACACACACACAGTGGGCCAGTGATTTTGGTGGTATGTGCTATTGCACAGATGTGTGTCCCGTTCCCGTTTGCACATGCACGCACAGTACAAATATACATTTATTAAAAAAATAAAATAAAAAAAAACTCTGTTACTTGAAATATTTTCACTGTGCTCCTAAATATTTTTGGGTGCTCCTAAATTTCTTTGTGTGCTCCTAATTTTTTTCATTTAGGAGCACCTGTGAGTTACCCTGCCATTGAGTGTTAGCAGGGAGCGAAATTAACTTTTTGACTCACCGGCCAGTGGCGGGTAGATGGGAAGAGTCTACCCGCCAAGCATATTTCTTACCTGCCAACATTTTTTTGATTAAAAAAAAATATATATATATTTTATATAAATTTTTTTTTAAATAAAATATATATTATATAATCATACTTGTAGTTGTATTATCTGCGAGCAGGGGAGGAAACTAACTTTTTGGCTTACCAGCCAACTGGCGAGTATCTGATTTTTTTTACCAGCCAAACAGATTTTTTACCAGACAAAAAAAATCGCTAATTGTGATAATTACTTCTTTGTATGTCAAGCCGTGTCAATGTTGTGTATGCATCTGGGTAGGCACACTGTGCCTTTAAGACAGCACGGTGGTCTTACGACAGTGCTGTGAAGTACCGTCAAGTGTTGTGGTAACGTCAGTTGGGTTGGTGTGCTGTTGTGCACAGTGCACTGGTTGAGCTAGCCCCTTTCGTGACTGCGATGTGCAAGCCAGGGGCTTTTGAGCATGAAATAAAATGTCTAACCTTACGTCGTAGTCCGGTGCTTTTTTGGAAACATTATAGTCATAACAGATACACCTAGCTGGCTGCTTTGAGCACACAGGGCTAACGTTAGCTAGCAAGCAGCTATAGCTAAAACGCTAACTAGAAGCTAACCACTGTATACAGTTCCAGTAGACTAACATTACACCTCTGTGATTTAAATGTGTCCTTAGTAACTTATACTCGAGGGTTGTACTAGGGTTGGATGCAGTTCCCCGTTGGTCAGTCTGTCTGTTTTCCATCTTCTGCTGTGTTTAACGTTATCTGTTTGCGAGTGCTCCTGATGGCTAGCCTAGTACCGCGGGACTTTTATTATTATATGTCCGCTAGGGGTGGGAATCACCAGTTTCATCATGATACGATACGATATCGATTCTTTGGACAACGATACGATATTTGCCGATATCACAAAGTCTCTCTACGATTAGATTAGATTCAGGTGCCTGCAATCGATATGAGATGATATTATATGCCCATTTAACACAATCAGTAACATTTAGATCAACTAAAAAAAGGTAACGAAAATATCATTTGACATTTGTATTTTTGAGCTCTTCCAGACATTTAAAGGAAAATCAATCTATTGTTTTTAATACAAATAGACCTCCTGTTCACTGTAAAGTGCCACGTTTTGATATATTGAGCTTTAAACTTTAAGATCCATTTTTTGGAACTCAAAACTCAACCTAAAACCCCTCCCTACCTCCCTCTCCCAAACCGTTCCTACAACAATTTGTTGATGTTGCATGATCATGTATAGGCCTACATTTATTATGTATTATATTGTTTATGTTTAAATAACATTTAAACATCAAACTCCTCTGACCTCATCTGGTCTTTCCAAAGACGCGCGCACACACACACACAGAAAGGGAGAATGCTATGCTGTAACGTCTACACACACGGAGCTACTGCTGTTGTTCTTGGGCGGATATGAGACTCGCCACAGGATTTTCAAAATAAGAGTATCGATATGAATCGATCTTATTACATTGCATCGATCCGATTCGATTGTTGATAATTACATCGATGTATCGATCTGGATCGATGTATCGTCCCACCCCTAATGTCCGCGGGTTGGCCAGTACTGCGCAAACGTTTATTAAACATTATATGTCCGCGGGTGGTCTTGTGCAGTGCTCTCGTGGCACTGTCAACTAAAGCGAACACTCAGAAGACGCGCACCGTTTGCCAGTGCAGTGATTGCAGAATGTTTTATTTTTTTGTATACTCCCCAGCAGGGGAGGAAACTAACTTTTTGGCTTACCAGCCAACTGGCGGGTATCTGATTTTTTTTACCAGCCAAACGTAAAAAATACCAGCATTTGGCCAGTAAAGTGGCCTAATTTCCTCCCCTGTCTGCGAGACATCGCCACCACGCAATAAGTCAAAATGCTTGCTATCTGCAAACAGCTCCACTGTCTGTGTGTATACTTGAGTAGCCTCCAGCTCCAGCAAGGATTCTCCGGCCCTGCAGCTAGACCCTATATTCAGCTAGACCCTACATTCAGCATGCAAGGTTCTCCGGCGATGCAGCTGGACCCCATTTTTTTACTTTACGGTTATTTTGTCAAATCACATTCAACATGCCCTCAGCTAGAATACGCATTCAATCAATGTTATAAGACATTGATATCAGGAGCTATCTGTAGCTACTGCTAGCCCGGTAGATAACGTTAAGACAATTTAGTTTACTGGGACAGATCGATCTAAGTGAGCTAGCTAACGCGAGCTAGCTAACGAGGGAACAGAGGTATTATGCAGCTCATGGAGGTCCGATCTAGACTAGAGCAGACTGCTACCATTCTGAGAGCTTAACGTTAGCACTAGAGCTGCGGGCGAGCTGCTACCATTCTGAGAGCTTAACGTTAGCACTAGATGCTCCGGGCGAGCTGCTACCATTCTGAGAGCTTAACGTTAGCAGTGGCACTAGAGCTGCGGGCCGCTCTGTGTTGATACGAGCAGAAGCCAATAGTATCCCGCTGCAGGGCTGGCCCGGCTGGGCGGATATGACTCGTTGCCACGTTTTTTTTCAAAATAAGAATATCATACGAACCGAATGCTGCTAACTGCCGGAGCCATCGATATTATGAGACCCGCACAGATTTTCAAAATAAGAGTATCGTTATGAACTACACGTCCACACGCCACACGGCGGGCAGGGCTCTCAGTGGCAAGCGCCAAAGGTAAAAACTGAGCGCCCCTGGCGGGCGGCAGGCTTTAATTTCGCCCCCTGTGTGTTAGATATATATGGTACACACATAGTTGTTTACACTAATCATAATGAACAAACATAAAACCCCACTGACATGTATCCAGGTCTGGCTTAACTAGATAACATCAGTTATTTATTTACTCCTGACCCTTTGCTGTGAACATTCATGACTTCTAGAGGAAAGCACCTTTTGATTTTAGTACCCCACCAGGCCAAACCTTCCATTTAAAAAATGAGCGTATCTCCTGACACATTAGTTGTACAGCCACATAATTTGCTGTGAACATGCATGGCCCCTAGATAAACAAACCTGTTGATTTTGGTGACACTATGACCTTTCCTCTAGCACCAAAATATGGATTTATAGCCTCTGTCTGAGACCGGCAATACCTGCAACTCTTGTTTCTGTTATCTACCCAGTAAAATGTTGGACGTGAAAGTAACAGCACAGAGGTTAGGCCTTTGTGGAAGTCTGCCCCCTACTGAGTGCATTCTTCTAGTTCCATCATGTCATTTCTCTCTTTGAAAATCAATAGGACCAAATGGATGGTTTTCCGAGCTTCATGAAAATGTCCTTCCCTCGACGGGCCGCCATTCAGGGTAGTGTGGCTACGAGGGCGAGATGCACTATTGATGGACTTGATCTCGCCTCAAACCGAGGGGCTTACGTGCTCACAGAGCCCTCCGGACAGTTGTGTGGGCACGCATCCCAATGTAAGAGAGCGCGATGCTGAACAGACACGCCGGTTGTAATGGATTAACTATGCTTTTTAAACAGCCCCATCTCCCACAACCCTTATTAACAACTGTACTACTTCGCTTACAAAACCCAATGCTATAGTTCCTAACGTGGAAGAACCAATTGGAGATCTAAAAGCCTGGTAAACAATAGCAAGCCACAATTAGATGCAGGTGATTCATGAAGGGAGACAATCCATACCTCCAGCTGAATAACTTGGAGGCTGATGTTTGCTGGTGAAAACAAAGAAAAAAGCCCACACACACAGTGATGCTCGTGATTTACAATTTAACAAGAGATTATTAATCTCAACGGGTCACCTATGGATACTTGCAATGCAAACACGACCCACTGACGCGATTAAGCACAGAGCAGGCAGATCGCCTCAGCTGAGGCCGTGTTGTGTCAGGCCAAATCTCAATCATCCAACAGCCCTGTCCCTTTTGTGCCGAATTGGAATGAGGACGTTTCCCTACGGGCGGCAACAGTTTAAAGCACAGACTGTAGTTGCCATGCATGGTCATTGTGTCATTACTAATGTGGCATCGTCAGATGGATGCATACGGTCACAGTCGTGATGTCCCACAGTTCACAGTAAACACAGCATAGGTCCATGCAGGTTACATGGCAAGACTCAGACATCCGCTTAATCTGTTTTATCTAGTTGTGCAGTTGAAGGATTTCATTCCAAAATACAATAGCCATCGAAAATCATTACCAACATTCACCACTTAAATACTCATATTAGTTAAACACAAAAATATGTACTACTTTGCAACAAAGGCCTTAAGTTACCGAATAACTCGAATAATAATCTAAACTGTTATGCCAGCAATCATTAGCAAGAAGACAACATCACTTAGTAAAACAAAGCCCTCACCTCAATCCCAAATGATCTATCTTTGAAATAAAATTCTGCAGATATTTGAATATTTGGATAGATTTGCCAGGTAATAGGGACACACTTTAGACCTGCATGCTTCCACTTCTGTTGGAACAATAGCCATGGAGCAAAGCTATGGCAGCTTCGTGGCCTGATGTCATTACCCATCCACGTCAAAACGTCTTCCAGTTCAGAAATGCTTGGTGCATGTAGCATGAATGATCAGTCCAAGTCAGTGAGACTACAATCTTTGTGCACCTATTCTCACATGCCTTTCATGACTGAGAATGATACATATAATCCTCACCTAACACAAAGTTATCCTCATTATAAATTATTTATGTCTGAATTCTATGTTACATTCATGCATACTCCTTATGGTAACATAATTGCAAGAGTAAATACATAGTCCAAAGAGGAACAGTAACACACAAGTCAATCTTGTTAGCTACAGTCCCCATTGCAGAATACACTGCAATACAATGGCTCATTGTGGTGTGTAAGGTTATATCTGACATTCTGACATGCTTTACAGTATTATATTGCACAGAACACTAACTGTGTGTTTGCATGGATTTATATAATAAAAAAAAATACAGTCTAGTAGTTGTGTGGTCGTGTAATGCTTTAAATGAGGTAAAGATACAAAATTAGCGGCTTATTCCTTACCTTAAATTCCTCCAAGACCTTGTATGTTTTCCCTCGGTATTCACAAAAGTTTTTAATCTCCTTGCACTCGGGGCAACATCCATTGTGCTCCACTTTTGTGCACTTCGGGGGGATCTTGGGACACTCTGGCTGATCGCACACTGGGCCGTCCTCTGTGCAAACGCACGGGCAGTTCGAGTGCCCCGGGAAGAACCGCTCCCCGAGTTTATAGACGAAGCCGCTGTCATCCACGCAGCCTTTCCCCCTGTAGTCATCGAAGACGATATTGTCGCTGGCAGTCCGCTCCGCCTCGTCCGCGGGGTAATCCTCCTCGGGGTTGTTGACTGAAGCGGGAGAGACAACGTTCAGAGCAAGCAGGACGACGCAGGTCGTTGGAAAGAGAGGGCCCATCCTTCGCCGCGGTATTCCTGGCTATAGTGAGTTCAACAAGAGGGTCTGGTTGTCATTTTAGGCCCCTGGTATGCGATCCCCCGTCCTATATGCTTCGCGGGGACAAGGCTGCATAGGGCAAGAGCGACATAAGAATGATGATAGGAAAATACATTGGATTAATTCAAGACCTCGAGTAGGCCTATGATTTCGCGGAAGAACTCGTGTAACTAAACTTCATTTGGGGAAGAAAACTGGTTGCATTGTGCGTGTGCGTGCGTGTGTGTGTTTGTGTGAGTGAGTGAGTGAGTGAGTGAGCGACATAAAGTGAGAGGAGGAAGAGAGATAATTACAATTATTTAGATTCAGATTCCACATCATACTAAAAACCTGCTAAACGCCATTAGCCTGATCAGAAAAGGTTAACACATGCATTATCTGAAGTGGGTGGAGTGGGCTATTTGCTGCATTTCCCCCGCACGAGTAGACTATTATACACAGTTGAGTAGACTATTATATTTAAACTATTTCAAATCCAAAGCGAGTAATAGGAAACAACAGGTCGCTATTGACCTATTTCAAACACTCCACAATAATGCCATGGAATAAATGGGAAAATAATTGCTCCTCCTACTGCATGTGTGACTTAAACATCATACCAAATCAGCCCGCAGCTTTTATGAATCACTGTTAAATGCGCAATGAGCTTTTTTTCTTCCTTTTTTTTGTAATTAAAATACATCCCCTTCTGTACGAGGAGACACCGGAGCAGAACACGCAATTGCAGATTTTCTTTTTAATGGTATTTATTTATTTATTTATTTAACCACCTCTGCTTGAATGAATAGTCTTTTGTCTACTTTAATTTTTTTTGCAGCATGCGATTTTTGATACATTAGTTTGTGTCAGTCAGTGTTAGATAGCAGTGTGATGTTGCCTATTCAGACGATGGGTCCAAATGCAATGGTCGTTATTGTAAGGTAAGGGGCATTCGCCTACAACGAACTCACCGCGTTCAATTGCTTGATTCCACTTAGTATGAAGCAACAGAGCCCAGCGTTGGCTACAGGTTCAAGACAGTAGTCTATAGCCGATGGACAATTTCAGTTTCCACAGGGCAGGCTATATTCACCAGACTCTGAAAGGTAGTAATGGTAATCCTTCCCTCTTTTTGGTATGCTTAAGGGCATTAAACACCAGCCATTCGTAGATACGGATACCCCTTTTCCCGTGCAAGCGAAGTGATATCCACGTAAAAGTAGGTCTGATTCATGGTTATCCGTAGGACTCGCCGGAGACGAACACAATAACAGTTAATGTAAAAAAAGCATGCGATCGAAAGATAAATAGAGAGAGAGAGAGAGAGAGAGAGAGAGAGAGAGAGAGAGAGAGAGAGAGAGAGAGGGGGGGGGGGGGACGACGACGACGACGACGAAAAACCCGCTTTAAGAAAATGCTCTGGATTGTCCCCAGAGCTCACGGTCACCCAGAGTCATTTTAATACTTCCAAATGGTGCAGGTATATAATATTAAAAAAACAGCGTTCGGTCTTGTTGCATACATCCAGTTTGCATGACAAGAAGGTAAAATGAAACCCCCGAATCCAGTGTGTTTAGTGTTTCGGGTGCTTATTATTTCTTTAGTGTTGAGGGGGAAAAAAGCAAATCACCAGCAAATCCCCGTTTCAAGAAGTCCGAGCACAGGCGTTAATGTTGGGAGGGACGGAGAGAGCACCAGCGGCGCTTTCTCATCGTCCTTTGGAAGAGTGGAGGAGGACGCGCTCCCACTTTCAGCACCTTGGAGAGCGGCAGCCTTCAGCACGAGCGCTGTTCAGTCGCGCGTCCTACTATGCTGGGCTGGAGTTCTATAGTACGCTGGAGTCGAGATGAGAGTTCTACCGTCCCTCCAGCTTCCCTTCCTGTGCGGGAGGGAGAGGGCGAGAGAGAGAGAGAGAGAGAGAGAGAGAGAGAGAGAGAGAGAGAGAGAGAGAGAGAGAGAGAGAGAGAGACATAATATATTATAGATAACTACATCCCCAGGTAACTGACAGAAACATAGGAATAACCTTATTACTGGAAATAATGTAGAATTACAGCCTTGATGTTATACAGCGACAGTATTGGTCTATGGTATTTTTTTTTAGCAAGGAGTAGTAGTTCTTCCAAGTGCAGAGGTTTTAATAATGCACCCCCCTTCTCTCTCTCTCTCTCTCTCTCTCTCTCTCTCTCTCTCTCTCTCTCTCTCTCTCTCTCTCTCTCTCTCTCTCTCTCTCTCTCTCTCTCTCTCTCTCTCTCTCTCTCTCTCTCTCTCTCTCTCTCTCTCTCTCTCTCTCTCTCTCTCTCTCTCTCTCTCTCTCTCTCTCTCTCTGTGCTCGTGTGCATGTGTCAGTGTACAGTGTGTGTGTGTGTGTGTGTTTTTGTTTATGCGAGCATGCTGGTGCATGGGTGAATGTGCCCGTGCACATGGCCTATATGTTTTCATGAGTCACACATTTTGCAGCATAGTTTCTAGAAACGCATTTGTATTCTAAGCTGCAAAATGTGAATGTGACTTTTTATCACAGCAAAATACAATATGTCTTTGCAGAGGAGCAAAAAATATCCATCTATGTCTTACAGATGATTGCCCATAGGGGCCACTGCCTGCCTGCATTCCCAGTCAAAGTGCATTATGATTGAGTATGACCCAGAGATCATTCATTAGTTATTCCAGAGTGGAATGATATGGATCTTGTCAAAAGGAAACCATGTCACCCGGCTTTGACAAATAACTGTAGGTACTAATATTTGATCAAAGATGGGGTGTTGATCAAGGTGCAACTGAGACTGAAAAGTGCTACGATTGCCTGCAGAGGCAGCTTAATATTACACACATATTATTAAGGTAACCTAAGAGCAGTGTTGGGGTGTAGTTTAGGTGTATTAACTACTGGAACTACAAACAATCTTTTTTATATTATATTGTATTTGTATATTTTATATTGTATCTATAGTGTAGATACTGGACTGTATAGGACTATGAAGCTCTGTATCCCCCCCCTGTACCCCCCATGCTGCTTTGACAACCAAATCTCCCCAAGGGGATTAATAAAGGATCATCTTATCTTATGTCTGTAAAATAAAGGAACAAGAACTTTGAGAGATGTGTCATATAAGTAAAAAAATCTGTTCTGACAACTAAGCTGGTAGGCCCATTGTTATGATCGAGTTGGTTTTCATTTTTGTTTACTGGTTTAACTGGTAAGATTGTGCAAGGCACATACAACAGAAAGTTAACATCCCTTGCACTTATTTTCTGTGAAGAACCCAGATAGGGTTATTTCTTGTTCCACATGTTCCAATGATCTCAGACAGTTAAGTCAATATCTATAAATGTAGATAACTGTCTCCTTAAGCTGGAAATCAGAGCAACAATCATGCTCTAGAAATGCAACCATAGCCTTTTATGGAGTTTGTGACAGAAGAGCTCATATGGGCGCTTCCACTGGGTTGCATGCATCGCTGTTGGGAGAGTTTTCTCTTCATGAGTTTTCTTTTCATGAAAATGGTCGATAGTGCAGCTTTAAGACTTGTTGTAGAGCTATGGCTCTGAATCAGAAAATGTACCCACATCCCAGTAAAACCAAGGGTACTGTAACTGAGGGGTTACAAAACCCTGACTGTATTAAAGATTGTGATAGATTAAACCACTGCTAATTATTATTATTATTACTTGCCAGAAAGTACAGTTATAATATGGCAGACACTCAGAATAAGACGGCACGGTGACAAAGAAATATCATTTATAGTATTTATTATTATGCAGTAATTGTACAGAATGGGAATTAAGGGTTGCGCTTGTATGGCGAAGAATATGAATAAAGTCAGTCAGTAGCAAAGTCAGTTGGAATGAATAATTCCTAAGCTGGGATACTAGACTAAACGCCGCCTGGCGTAGGATGGCACTATAGTGGGCAAACGATGGTACCGCTGGAGACAGGGGGTGTCCTCCCAGAGATGTAAGCTCTGGAGGAAGGAAGAATGTTCGGATACTCAGTCTGTTCACTTGAAGAAAGGGGGTTCTCGTACGGAATCCAGTCCTTATAATCCAAATGCTCAGCAGCAAAGCAATAGCTGTAATCCAATTGCTCGATAGCAATGACGATAGCCAGCTAGCTTCGGTCCTCGAAGCTAGCCCGAGGTAAGATCTTCAAGGTGGTTAAATCCAAACGACAGTGGGTATTAACGAGGCTCTTCTCCACGGTAGTACGTTCCACAATCACTATAATCCAACCAATACTGGTTCTGCAATCGCCGCCGTAGGTTCCAATATGCACATGTCCAGTAGTTCCACGACTAGGCCCTCCTCGTGTACTGGCACTAATTACTAAGTCCACGCACACTTGCTAAGGTTTCACTAGTTACTAAACGAACGAACTGCTTGTAATGCTACATACCGAACGAACTGCTGTAACACGATTCACACTAAATGACGACTCTTTACTTCACATTAAGCTAAGTCGAACTTGACGTTATTGCATTAACTCTGACACTTTTACTATTCACTTCGCACGTTAGGTTCACAACACTCTGTTTAGACGAACTGCTTCACACTACATTAGAATCACACTACTGCTGCTGCGCCTTCCACGATATATATACTTAAGTGGCTTTCTAGTGCCAAGCCTCAGCTCTCGTCTCGAATCAATGCGCCGGCACCAGGCATGTTTCAACATGCCCAGACTCGCCTTTGAACCTGACTTCAGGGGCGCGTTGCCTGGCGCCGAGAACGTCAAGGGCATTATCCAATGAGGAAAGTGAATATTACTAGGATTCAAACGCAGGCTTAAAGGGATATAGCTTATATATATAAATAATATACAAGTTATATAAAACAATAAAAACGTAGATTCTCAGCTTTAATCTGGCCCTTCACAACAGCCGCCTCCTAATTAGTCCGCACCTAATTAGTTAAGGGAGACAGATTAATTGCTCCATACTTGTTGTGAGGAGTAGGTCAATCTACAAAGTCAGTGGGTCATGGTCGTCATCAGGGGAGTCAGGGAGCTTCGGCAACTCTATCAGCTTCGCCACAGGTCGGGTGTAAGTCCGCCCTTGGACTATGACTTCTGCCGCTCTGACCTTCCCATCGGCACCAGTAATCACTCTGCTCACGCGGCCGGCCGGCCACGTAGCTCGGGGTAGTGACTGGTCTGTGATCATAACGACTGTGTCCACCTTCAGGTTGTCCCTGTCCTTTACCCACTTCTGACGGGCTTGGAGGGATGGTAGATAGTGGAGGAGGAAACGGGTCCAAAACTGGTCAGCCAATACTTGGCTGTATCTCCACATTCTTCGGCCGTTCATCTCATCATGTCTGTACACCGCCTGTGGAAGGGCAGGGTCCAGCCGCCCCATCAAGAGATAGTTTGGGGTGACTGGGTCGACGTCTGCTACATCACTTGAGACGTAACCGAGGGGCTTAGAGTTCAAGATGCCCTCGATCTCCGTGAGGACTGTCGTAAGGACATCCTCCACCACAGTCTGGGCCCCAAGCACGGTGTACATAGCAGTCTTTATAGAACGGACTTCTCTTTCCCAGGTTCCCCCGAAATGAGGGGCGTTCAGGGGGTTGAACTGGAATGTGATCTGAGCGGGAGCGAGGCGGGTCTTAAGTCCTTCACCCATAGCCAGGAAGCTCTCTCTCAATTCTCTGTCCCCTCCTTTGAACTTTGTCCCTTGATCGGACAACAACACAGACGGGGTTCCTCTTCGGGCTTGAAATCTCCGGAAGGACATGAGGAATGAGTCCGTACTCATGGTCTGGAGGATTTCTATATGAACAGCTCGGGTGGTCATACACTTGTACACAATGCCCCACCTCTTCTTTTTCCCTTTTCCTTTCTTGACGTTGAATGGGCCGAAGCAGTCCACGCCCGTGGAGTGGAAGGCCCTCTCGCCGAGTCGGAGGCGGCAGGGAGGCAGGTCGGCCATCATCGGTATACTGGGCTGTGCTCGCCACTTGCGACAGGTTAGGCAAGTCCGTTGGAAGCGACGTACTGCTTCTCTCCCTTGGAGTATCCAGAAGCGTCGTTGGATCTCAGCGAAGACTCTCTCTGCCCCCGCGTGGTGCACCACCTCGTCGTACTTCTGTATGATCAGCTCGGTTATCTTGTGTCGGCTGTTGAGGACGATAGGATGCTTGGCATCGTCAGTCACGTCCGGGGCCCGTCTCAAACGACCACCCACCCTGATGAGGTGCTGGGCGTCGAGCTCTGGGGCCAAAGTGAGGAGTCGGCTGTCTGAGGGGACTGGCTTTTCCCCTTCCAGGCAGTCTAGTTCGTCTGGGAATGAGTCTCTTTGGGCTCTCCTTAGCAGAAGGAGTGCAGCCTCTTCGTAGTTCGATGCGTCAAGGTCTGTGGTGGGGGGAACCTCAGGGTGGTGCCACAAGAATGTCCTTTTCTGAGCACTCTCAAGGGTTAAGCAGTCGTCTAGGTTCGGGTCCGTTGGAGCCGGGGCGTGCGTCAGCCCGCAGAACATAGACTTCTTGATCTCTGCCTCCTCTTGACTCGCCTCCCGTGGTGTGGGGGTAGGCCACTCCTCCTCCGGGAGCTTGAGGAACTCAGGACCGTCACTGTAAATGTTAAGACGTGTGAGGTCGTCTAGGGACATCCCCCGTGTGATGACATCTGCTGGGTTCTGCTTGGTGTCAACGTATCTCCAGCACGCTGATCCTACCAAGTCTTGAATCTCGGTGACTCGGACTCCGACGAAGACTTTGTATCGACAAGAATCGGACTGGATCCATGTGAGCACAGTCATGGAGTCTGACCACAGGATTGTCTTTCGCACCGTTATGGTGAGTTCGCGTTGTATCAGCGTGGCGAGTTGCGCGCCTACCAGAGCTGCGCAGAGCTCTAGACGCGGGATAGATTGTTGCTTGCGGGGGGCTATTCTTGAGCGAGCCAGGACGAAGGCTGTATGTACTTCTCCTCCCTCCTCTCGGGCTCTCAAGTAAGCCACCAAACCGTAAGCTACTTCTGAGGCGTCACTGAAGACGTGCAGGTCCATCTGACACGTCTCCAGCCGCACTGTGGGTGGGAAGTAGCTCCGGCGAATGTTCACATTTTGGAGCGAGTCGAGTTCTCCCTCCCACTCTCTCCAGGTGGAAGCCAGGTGCTCGGGTATGGGGTCGTCCCAGCCCTGCTCCTTGTCCCACAGTTCTCGCACCAGCATCTTCGCCCGAGTGGTGTAAGGTAGGATACACCCCAGCGGGTCGTATTGGCTTGCGAGTGTTCTGTATACACTCCGTCGAGTGGTCGGTAGAGGGGTCGACCTTCCCTGCTCCTTGGTCAGGGGTGTGTGCTTGTAATGGAGTGAGTCTGTTTTGAAGCGCCAGACGAGGCCCAATGTCATTTCCTGTGCTTCACCTGGGGTGGTCGCCATCCAGGTCTCACTGCTTGCTGCCTTTGTCTCTGGGGAGAGGCTGCGAAGTACTTGAGGGTCACTGCTGGCCCATTGCCTAAGGTCGAAGCCGCCTTTGACCAGGGAGGCTCGGAGCTTAAGCAGGATGGTTTCGGCTTCTTCTGGCGTTGATACGCTCTGTAGGCAGTTGTCCACGTAGAAACTCCTCTCTATGCTTTGTCTGACCTCCTCGTCAGCTCCAGGGTCTTCGGTCACGTGCTTTTGTAGTGCGAACGTGGCGCAGCATGGACTGCATGTGGTGCCGAAGGGGAGGACCTCCCATTGATCGATGGAGGGTTGTTCATCGTCGATCCTCTCTCTCCACAGGAACCGCAGCAGGGGCTTGTCTTCCTCCATCAGTCACACTTGTAGGAACATCCCTTTGATGTCGCCGCTGATGGCTACTTTGTCCTGGCGGAAACGTAGTAGTACGCCGAGGAGGGAGGGGCCGAGTGTCGGGCCGGGTAGGAGCAAGTTATTCAGGTTCTGTAGTCCGATCTGATAACTGCAGTTGAATACAAGGCGGTTCTTGCCGTTGTGGTGGACCTTGTGATGGGGCACGTACCAGGATTCAGTCGTCTGGTCTGCCTCTTGGTCGTCGATTTTCTTTATATGTCCAGCTGTGATCAGTTTGTCGATCTCAGCGCGGTATATCGTTGCTTGAGGGGGGTCTTTAGCTAGACGCCGCTCAGTGTTCAGTAGATAGCGTTGTGTCGCTTCTTTTGATGCGTGGAGGGTGGGCATCCCCTCTCGCCTCAAGAGTGGAGTTGCGTATCTCATCACTCCGTCGACCTCGACCCTCTTTGTCTGCTGCTCGAGGAGAGCTATGGCATACTTGTCTTCCTTGGAGCGAACTAGTTTCCGTTCGTTCTTGAAGGGCATCGAGTCTAATGTCCATAGTCTCTCGACGTGCTGCAAGAGGGTGGTGTCGTTGTCGCTTACCCTTGTGTAGAGGCAGCGTGTGGACGTCGGTCGGTTGGAAGACCCGGAGAGGGGGCCTTGGAGCGTCCAGCCCAGGCGGGTCTTGACCGCGGCTGGGCAGCCTCTGGGTCCGATGTGGACCGCGTCCGTTGGGACGATGAGGTCTGCGTGGTCGGAGCCTATGAGCAGGGTCGGGGTGGCGCCGTCGATGAGCGGTATAGGCAGTCGGCGTAGGTGCACGTACTTCTCCATCAGCTGTGGGATGGGGTAGTTATAACGTGACAGACCTATGTCATGGCTTGTGAAGGCATTAGTGATGCTGTACCGCTTCTCGGGCTGCTCGACCGCTGCTATTGTGAATGAGACGTTTTCGCCCTTTATGGTCTTTAGATCTCGCCGAATAGTACGGATTGTCATTGTTTCTTCGGTACCCCGCAGGCCCAACTGGGCTGCGGCGGAAGCGAGGAGGAGAGTCTTTTCAGACCCATCGTCGAGGACGGCGTAAGTGTCCAGGACCTTGTCCTCGTAGCTTAGGAGCACTCGGACCACTTTCAAGAGCACTCGGGAGCTCCCGCTCTTCGCAGGGTCTATATACAGGACATCTGCTCTCGAGCTGCTTTGTGGTACGGGTCTCCGCTTGTTGCTGTCGTGTAGGACATCCAGGTGGGCGCCGTCGCACTTGCTGCATCTTTTCTTCAGGCGGCACTCAGCTGCCATGTGGCTGCGCGCGCAGCGGAAGCAGCGGCGGTTCGCTTTGATCCACTGACTCACTTCGTCAGCAGTCAACTTCTTAAAGGTGTCACATTGAGACAGCCAATGTTCCTGTTCACAATACTGGCAGGCAATCTTCCACTTTCCCTTCGCGGGGGGGGGTGTTATGGCTCTTGTGCCGCGGCACTGACTCGGCCTGGTGCATAACGGTCACGGACCGGCGGTTGTCATTGAACCTCCTCGATCCATCTTTAGGGTTGGAGCCACCCCACGCGAACGTGTCTAGTCGTAGACTGCTGACCTCCCTTGCCAGGAAGTCAGCCAGGTCTAGGAGGGATGGTTCTGGGCCGTGGGGGTCACGGTGGTCTCTCTGCCGCCGAAAACGCTCTTGACGGGCTGGAGGGAGCTTCTCCAGTATCCGCTCCACGTTGTAATTTGCATATAGTTCATATCTCCCCTTCTCCTTCTGTGACCCGAGCATCCCCACAAGGGATTGTACCTTGATAGAGAGGTCATCTAGTGCTCTATTGTCTTTGGCTGGGGGGAGGCGGTCGATATCTCGTATTTCTTGGATTACGTAATCCCATATGCGTCCATAGCGCGCGTCGAGGGCCACCAGAGCATCAGAGTAGGGGGTTCTTGAGTTCGAATATGCCAGCGCTATGTTATGCGCTCTGGGCACTTTAAGGTGCTTGAGGAGGATGGCATATTTATAAGACTCGTCGTGTACCTCGGACATGATAGTCTCTAAACACATGCGTAGTTCAGTATACTGTGCTCTGTCCTCACGCGTAAAGTCTGGGAACGTGGGTGTTCCAAGGTAAGATGCCATGGATGGCTGGGACACAGATGCGCGTAGGGGGAGAGGCCTCCTGGGCGAGTCTCCCCGTACGGGTAGTCGTGGGTTAGTGCTGGGTGGGAACCAGAGGCCGGGCCCCCAGGTACTGCTCCTCGGTGCTGACTGTGTATTAAACTCACCCATGGGTTGGGTCGAGGGTTCGTAACGCAGCGGCTCGGGGCTGAGGTCGGGGCTGTACTGGGCCTCCTGGTCCAAAATAGGTTCGTGCTGGTGGGCTTGATGTCCTCCCTCATCCTCCGTTAGGCCTTGAAGTCTCTTAGTTAGTTGCTCGGCGACGTAGGTGGGATCTTCCCGGTGGTCGGGTCCCGTATGGACTGATCGGGGAGGGGAAGGTGCCCTCGACCCGTGTAGAGATGATCTCCGGGAGCTCCGGGTGGAGGAGTGGGGGGTCGCCCTCTGGAGTAATTGCTCCATCATCTGCGCCTGCAGGCGGTCCCGCTCCGTTTCGCGCTGTGCATTGGCGGCGTCGCGCTGTGCATCGCGTTGCGCGTTGGTGCGGTCCCGCTGAATGTTTTCTTCAGCCTGGAGGCGCCTCTCTTCCAGTCTGATGGTCATCGCTGCGTCAGCCTGGAGGCGACTCTCTTCCAGTCGGATGCGTTCTCGCTCGCTCTGTTGTTGCGCTTGGAGACGTTCTCTTTCCACTGCAGACTGTTTGCGCGCACTCTGTTGTTGCGCTTGGAGACGGTCTCTTTCAGTTGAAGCTGTCAGCGTGGCGATCAGGGCTTGCGCTAGTCTCTGGTCAGCCTCGCTGGGGGATGACACTGATGAGGGTGATCTGGCGCTGACAGGACTTGGTGGTGACCTGTTCTCTTTACGCGCTCCGAGGTCCATCTCTAGAGCGCTGCTTCTTACTTTCTCCCGCGCCCCGAGGTCCATCTCTGAGACGCGGCACTCTTTATCCTTTGGCGCTCCGGGGTCCATCCCGGTGGCGCTGTCTTTATCCCCCGGCGCTCCGAGGTCCACCTCGGTGGCGCTGTGGTCGTTGGGCATAGTCAAGTCATGTCCCGCTTGTCCCCCCCGTGAGCTAAGTCAGTTTCGTTTGAACCCACTAGGGTCTCTACTTGTGGGGCCGACAAGTCGATTAGGTTGGGCATGCTTAAGCTATTAGTTTTATCCGCGCTTAACGTCTTTTTAGATAAGCTAGGAGGTAGAACGACAGCGTAGTCCTCCAAGTGTGGAGGGGGCTGACGTTGGCGCCTAGGGCGCTCTAGTTTAGGAGAGCCGTTTGGAGAGTGTCCGCCGCTGGCCATATCACTATTAATATGATTAAGATTACTGATACCCTCCGGCTCGAAGGACCAATTGTAACTGAGGGGTTACAAAACCCTGACTGTATTAAAGATTGTGATAGATTAAACCACTGCTAATTATTATTATTATTACTTGCCAGAAAGTACAGTTATAATATGGCAGACACTCAGAATAAGACGGCACGGTGACAAAGAAATATCATTTATAGTATTTATTATTATGCAGTAATTGTACAGAATGGGAATTAAGGGTCGCGCTTGTATGGCGAAGAATATGAATAAAGTCAGTCAGTAGCAAAGTCAGTTGGAATGAATAATTCCTAAGCTGGGATACTAGACTAAACACCGCCTGGCATAGGATGGCACTATAGTGGGCAAACGATGGTACCGCTGGAGACAGGGGGTGTCCTCCCAGAGATGTAAGCTCTGGAGGAAGGAAGAATGTTCGGATACTCAGTCTGTTCACTTGAAGAAAGGGGGTTCTCATACGGAATCCAGTCCTTATAATCCAAATGCTCAGCAGCAAAGCAATAGCTGTAATCCAATTGCTCGATAGCAATGACGATAGCCAGCTAGCTTCGGTCCTCGAAGCTAGCCCGAGGTAAGATCTTCAAGGTGGTTAAATCCAAACGACAGTGGGTATTAACGAGGCTCTTCTCCACGGTAGTACGTTCCACAATCACTATAATCCAACCAATACTGGTTCTGCAATCGCCGCCGTAGGTTCCAATATGCACATGTCCAGTAGTTCCACGACTAGGCCCTCCTCGTGTACTGGCACTAATTACTAAGTCCACGCACACTTGCTAAGGTTTCACTAGTTACTAAACGAACAAACTGCTTGTAATGCTACATACCGAACGAACTGCTGTAACACGATTCACACTAAATGACGACTCTTTACTTCACATTAAGCTAAGTCGAACTTGACGTTATTGCATTAACTCTGACACTTTTACTATTCACTTCGCACGTTAGGTTCACAACACTCTGTTTAGACGAACTGCTTCACACTACATTAGAATCACACTACTGCTGCTGCGCCTTCCACGATATATATACTTAAGTGGCTTTCTAGTGCCAAGCCTCAGCTCTCGTCTCGAATCAATGCGCCGGCACCAGGCATGTTCCAACATGCCCAGACTAGCCTTTGAACCTGACTTCAGGGGCGCGTTGCCTGGCGCCGAGAACGTCAAGGGCATTATCCAATGAGGAAAGTGAATATTACTAGGATTCAAACGCAGGCTTAAAGGGATATAGCTTATATATATATAAATAATATACAAGTTATATAAAACAATAAAAACGTAGATTCTCAGCTTTAATCTGGCCCTTCACAACAGGTACTGTCATCAGTAATTTGTTTAGATACTTTGTACATGTGATCTCAAGAAGGTGCTGAACGAGCTCAGTTTTTCATGTCTGGTCATTTTTAGCATGGTGTTATTCACCATCAAAGATGAAAAAAAAAAATATATATATATATATAATTGATATTCTCCTTTGGTTCATTACAATTTACTCAAGCCTAGTAACAGACACAATATTTCTGACACTGGGAATACATTCCCTGATATCCATAGATGTCCCTAGATACCAAGAACATGCAAATGGTTCTTCTAGAAGTGGAGAAATCTTCCATTTACTTAGGTATGTATTTTTAGGTGGATTTTCAGAAAATAGGGCTAGGGTTTAAGAGGTTAAAGGCCCAATCCACAATCCTTTTGGCCATATACATGTGGGGTACACATTTTCTTAACCCATTGTTATTCAGAATATAGGTATGTGATACTTAACACTTCACCTAAAACCTGCACAGCCTAAGAAATACAGAGAATGACAGCATGCCATTTTCTTATATATATATATATATATATATATATATATATATATATATATATATTTGTCGAATTGAACAGCAGTGTCAGCGGGTGGGAAGCCGGTGGGTGGTATTCTGGTCGTTGTAAACAGCGACTCCTACAGGTCGGTCAGGGCGCCTGCACAGCGAGGGAAGGAACTGGGTAAGGTAGTGTGATCCTCCCACGCGTTACAGTCCTTCCTGTCAGGTGAAAAGAGGCTGCTGGCTGTCTCCTATGTATCGGAGGAAGCATCTGATAGACTTCAGGGCTCCCTAGACCGAGCAGTGGGGGGTACATGCGCACAATGACCAGGAAGGGGAGGGGGGAATTGGCATAACCACAAAAATTGGGATGGGAGAAAAATACAGAAAAATAGGAGGAGAAAAAGTGGATACAAAAAAAATTATGTTTTGGACACTGAATTAAAATGTGTGTTTATGTTTGTCTGTGTGCACATGTGTCTATGTGTGTATGCACAGGTTTATGCTTGCGTGCATATTCATCTATATGCATAGGTTACTACATTCGTATGCACATTAATGCATAGGCATATCCCGGACAAATCCCCTCTTTTAAAAAGGGGCATTTCACTATTTTCGTGACCCAGTGGGCATCAAACACCCAACCCTGGCAGTGTTAGTACCTTGCCCCTTTAAATGTGCCTATTTCTCTATTGGATTATAAACACAACAGGTATTATCTTGGATAGCACCTGTCCAGTCAGTTTAGCATCAAGCATGTCAGGGACATAGGGTCTGAGGACCTATGTCCGTCCTCTGGAATTGAGATGTGTTTTCTCACATTTTCAAAATAGCAACATTCTAGCCGGCTCCCGTCTGCCATGTCCCACTAATTGGCTCGTGACCCTGGTGCTGCCTCCATCCAAACCTCCCCACAAGTACGGCTGACTCCTCACAACATGTAGGTCACCCCTCTCGTTACGCCCAATCATATACCGGCTGAGAATGCTCTTAGGTTGATCAGGTGTCCAGGCGGTATCATCACTGGCTGCCACTGACGTCAGTCAGGGGGGGGGTATTTCTAGGAGATGACAGATGTATGAAATGCAGATGTCGGCGATCACAATCCTGTGGTGAGCGGCTGTTTGTCAAACTATACCGGTGACATGAATCGCTGTGTCAGCTGAAACATTTAGCAGGCTGATGTGGAAAGGGCATGCTGAGGTTGTACTGTTAGCTGGTTTCAATGTGGAGCTGAATAAATGAACAAATTAATGGGAGTGGATATGGACCAGCTAGCCTAGCTGTTGGCTAAAACACCTCTCCCGGAGTTTTAAGCTAGGCTAGTGGTCCGTATCTGCCTCCATTAATTTGCGCTAAGCTATAGGCTAGCTTGCAGCCGGATAGCTTTCTACTGAACACTCAGAGAGGAAATCGGTGTCTATCTTCTTGTCGGACTCTGGGGAAGACGGTGAGTGCATTTCCCATAATGATGGCGTGTTCCTTTAATTGAACCCATCACCTGCATGGATCTCACCGCCAAAAGCCAGTAGAAGCAGGAATGTACACTACGATCGTGCTGATTTGTCTTCAGAATTGAGATTTGGAAGATGAGTAATGATTGCATGTATTCAATATGCATGGATATTTTGCATTTATTAACTTTTAACACATTTATACAATTAAAATAAATCCCACTTTTCGTACAGATTCGGAGCTTCATACCCCCCTTGACTTTCATCTTTTTAGTCTTTCATTTCTCATCCTCCAACCTACTCATTTCAGGCAAGGAGGCTAAATGGAGGAGAAGACACAGACATCATTCAATTTGATACATTCATACACAGAACATTCCACCAGTGCAGTACGAGCAGTGTCATACCACCATCTCCCATTGGGTGATTTAGCCTCCAACATATGACATGTAAAAAAATGTTTTCCCCCCTCTCCAAGTCTTGCTTCTCCGAACCGCTGGTTGCCCTCCGCGTTAGCCGGGGAAGGTGTTAATGACTGAGGGGCAGGCTCTGCGTTTTGCCAGGCGCCCACGGAATATATCGTACACTTAGCCATGCATCACGACACCCCGCGCTTCACCCCGCACTTCCGCGCTATTATGAGGAGTAGGGACACGCTGATGCCTCACAAAGCTCGCCTCACCTTTCAGCGATGGGGGGGGGGGGGGGGGGGGGATGTATCAATTATTAAATTTGACATTGCACTCGGGTCTATGTTGGCTCTTAATGGTGGCATGTGTTGCCTCAGACAGCCAGCTACTACAACACCGGCACGGTCCATTAGGCCTTCACTCTGACTCACGAAAAACAAGGGTCTCGAATGATAGAAAACGATGCCGGTACATGGGGCGATGTACTGTTACCACCTCTATAAATATATGAAGTACCTGATGTACACTGCTAGTTGGCGTGATGGGGTACGACACGTCGAGAAGGGTGTTTTATTCGTCTCTGAGATCTTCCCGATGCCCCGCACATGTGGATACGACTATAGCCGGGTTGTATTCTTGGTGTTAAATGCAATGGGGGAACAAAGATTCTGTACCACAGGAGCGATACCAATTCAATTTGCTAATGGAGAAGCAGCTGTCCCTGTCCCCCACATCCCCACCTCCTCCCCTCACATCCCCTCCCACCACCTCCCCCATTTCCCTCCAGCAATGCATTCAGCGGTGCAGCGGAGACTATACCGAATGTTGTAATGGTTTAACCATTAGGGCTGTATTTATAGACCGCTAGCAGGTCTTCTGTATTATATTTGGTCACAGCTATTCACGCTGCCTTATTAAACTGAATGCAAGAGAGAAAGAGAGGCAGAAAGGGTGGGGGTGGGGATAAGCTTCAGAGGAGAAAAGAAAAGCGCCATAAAATGTGTCCCTTCCATGGAAACTGGTCTTTCTTAATAAAGTAATTCCTTATGTACCAAGGTCTCTTAGCAGGTCTCTCAGGCTGTCTCTCAGAGGTGAAGTATTCTTCCTCTCTCTCTCCTTTCTTGCCCTTAAATGAATGGTACTAGTAGAATTGTACTGTGCCAAATCTAATCCTTGGCCTGAGCTACTAGAATCCCTCGCTGTTTGGAATGATGTAACAATAGCGAATATGCACCTCTCAAGCTTATCCGCACACTTCCTATAAATTAATTTCTTCAGTTCTAGCTTTGGTAAAGTAACTTAGTGATCTCATTGTGATGAACGTATTAGCTGGATGACTCATGGTGGGATTTCGTAACATCCTCAGACAGTTCTGTGCAGAGGGAACTGTAGGCTATCTATTCAGATCTTTATGCTGCTAAATCAGATACCACTGCCCTTGTGTTCGGCGAGTGCCTTGAGAGTCTTTCATCCCTGTGTTATCATGAATACATTTTCAATATAAGCAAGGTGAAATAAAATCAAACTGAATGCTTTTCATTTCTTTTTTTACAGAGAGCCATGTGACTGTAGTGTGTGAGTGTATCAATTCAAACGTGCATTTCAAAGAGTGAGTTTCACCACTAGTTAAAACTAGGGATGTTCGATATTGGCTTTTTACGGATATCCGATATACCGATATTGTCCAACTCTTAATTTCCGATATCGATATCAACCGATACCGATATATGCAGGGTTCCCCCCCCCCAAAAAACGGAATCATTTCAGGTAATTAATATTACATATCTCTTGTCGTGGAATTAACACAACATTGTGCATACTTTTGACAATAAAGAAAGTAAGAATTTGTTCTTACTTGCTTGCCTGGGTAAATAAAGGTTAAACACATTTTTTAAACTTATAAAAAGCGCTGACGCTAATTTCCGATATTACATTTTAATGCCAATATCGGCCGATAATAAACCATACCGTGTATTACATGGGACTCAGACATTCAAATAGCCCCTCTTCAGCAAGCGGAGAGAGTCATGGGCTTTTCTTTTCTTTCTAGGATGACTCAGCTTGGTGGCCCACATTGAAGGGAAAATACATTTATGCTCCCCGTCTCAGCTCACTACTGGATGGGAGTCTCCCTATGATACTTATTAGCGTGGCTGTGTGTAACGGTGCCCCTGTGGGTGCTGGCATTTTCCACCGAGTTAGGCTGAGAGCTCTCCCTCTCCTCTCACGGGGGGACGTGTAGAGGCTCTTTGACTTGCTCCCTCCGAAGGCAGACGACAGCTCACCACCTCGGGGAAGCAGAGAGCGCAGAGGCAGAGGCGCTCTGGTTCGCTGCCTCTTAATGACGCCTGCGCTTTGAATATGCAAATGCAGTTGAAGTGGAGAACAGAGGACTTGGGGGAGTAATTTGGCATATGAATGAAATGGAACACAACGTGCCGGAGTTATACAGTGTAATACATGTTAGGAAGATAAAGACGATGAATGGAATCTGTAACAAATCATAGGATTCGATCGCAGACACCTGTGGTCACAAACAACAGGTAATTGTAATCAACTAGCAGGTGATTGTAATTCAAGTTTCCCTCCACACATCTTTTTAACACTTTAACATTTTTGTATATTGAGTAACAATTTGTTTTGTATGATTTTATGTTCAATAAACAACTGAAAATGGCTTAGCAGCATCCCTAAACCCTTACTCTCATGCAAGGATCCTTCTCCCCTCACGTCGTCCCTGAAACATTTTGCCAAAAATGTGTTTCACCCAAACACAACACTTATTAGCTAACACAATCTAAGAGATAACTAAGAGATTTGCAAAAAAATACAATTGTTTTTGTGCATAGATGCACTAGATGTATCAACTTATAATATACTGTAGCGACCCTGATTGGGACCAACTGTTCATGTGTGGGTACTGAGAGGGGTGTTTAGCTATCAATCATTCATGGCCCACTAAGCTTGGGGCTCCTTGTGTGTTTGATGAATGTGCCCTGGAGTTGGTGGGTTCATGGGTGAGGGGTATGAGGCGCCGATTGGGACAACCGCCTGTCGAATTCAGACACCAACTATACAGATTTCAGACACCACCTATCCAGTTATCCTGCGCCACCCAGTTGGACAGCGCGAGATATCCAGCTGGGCAGCGCGGGATACTCAGTTGGACCGCGCGAGATACCCAGCTGGGCAGCGTGGCATACTCAATGGTAAATTACATTTTTGTTTGTTATCAATGAGATATAAGGGACTTAAACTGCCCTGAATGTAATTTACCATTAAGATCATTTCGCACAGTCCAACTGGGTATGTCACGCTGCCCAACTGGGTGGCGCAGGATAACTAGATAGGTGGTGTCTTGTAACTGGGTATCCTGCGCTATCCTACTGGGTGGCACAGGATAACTGGATAGGTGGTGTCTGAAATCTGGATATGTGGTGTCTGACATCTGGATAGGTGGTGTCTGAATTCGACAGGCTTTTGTCCCAATTGGCGCCTCATAGCAAACAGCCGGCGCAGCCATGAGCAGTCGCATTTCTGAGAGCTCTCGCCATAGAACCAAAACAACAAGGTTTTGTGCACATTTTCTCCTCCTGCTAATATGGATTACGGACTCATACCTCAATTCAACAATCAGAAGTGGAGAGAAATGAAAACGGAATAAACAAGACCCACAGTGACTTCTACCTTCTCAATGGCTCGGAAAAGAAACACCTAGCCGTTGGAACTGCGTCTATACAAGCATTACTAACAGCAAGCCCGGTATGTAAAAACGTACCCCCGTCTGGCAGATTGGACCGTAGGACCATGATCATCCTGGTCTTGCTACAATTAAACCCAGGCCCGGTTTTGACCAGAACTCAAGCTAGAAGACTTGGTCTGGCTGCACAAGAAGCGATGGAGGTGTCCGTCGTAAACAACAACAACAACACATTGACAGTGTTGTGAAGAAGGCACGGCAACGCCTCTACTTCCTCAGATGCCTAAGGAAGTTCCAAGTCAGTCAGAAGATCCTTAAGAACTTCTACTCATGCACAATAGAGAGCATCCTGACTGGCAATATCACCTCCTGGTTTGGGAATAGCACCGGACAAGACCGTAGCAGACTACAGAGAGTCAGGCTGGGTATCCTGCGCTGCCCAGCTGGGTATCTTGCGCGGTCCAACTGAGTATCCCGCTCTGCCCAGCTGGGTATAGCATGCTGTCCAACTAGATATCTCGCACAGTCCAACTGGGTATGTCACGCTGCCCAACTGGGTGGCGCAGGATAACTAGATAGGTGGTGTCTTGTAACTGGGTATCCTGCGCTATCCTACTGGGTGGCACAGGATAACTGGATAGGTGGTGTCTGAAATCTGGATATGTGGTGTCTGACATCTGGATAGGTGGTGTCTGAATTCGACAGGCTTTTGTCCCAATTGGCGCCTCATAGCAAACAGCCGGCGCAGCCATGAGCAGTCGCATTTCTGAGAGCTCTCGCCATAGAACCAAAACAACAAGGTTTTGTGCACATTTTCTCCTCCTGCTAATATGGATTACGGACTCATACCTCAATTCATCAATGAATCAACAACAATCAGAAGTGGAGAGAAATGAAAACGGAATAAACAAGACCCACAGTGACTTCTACCCTCTCAATGGCTCGGAAAAGAAACACCTAGCCGTTGGAACTGCGTCTATACAAGCATTACTAACAGCAAGCCCGGTATGTAAAAACGTACCCCCGTCTGGCAGATTGGACCGTAGGACCATGATCATCCTGGTCTTGCTACAATTAAACCCAGGCCCGGTTTTGACCAGAACTCAAGCTAGAAGACTTGGTCTGGCTGCACAAGAAGCGATGGAGGTGTCCGTCGTGAACAACAACAACAACAACAACAACACATTGACAGTGTTGTGAAGAAGGCACGGCAACGCCTCTACTTCCTCAGACGCCTAAGGAAGTTCCAAGTCAGTCAGAAGATCCTTAAGAACTTCTACTCATGCACAATAGAGAGCATCCTGACTGGCAATATCACCTCCTGGTTTGGGAATAGCACCGCACAAGACCGTAGCAGACTACAGAGAGTGGCCCGGTCAGCCGAACGCACAATTGGAGGGGGGCTTCCTACTCTCCAGGGCATTTACAACAAGCGGTGCAAATGCACTCACAGCACACACATCCACACGCACACACTCACTTTAAACATACAACTCACTGCAGCACCCACTTTAACCACTTTAGTACACCTAAGCACACTTTATATTTATCGGTAAAGAATTTGCACTACAACACATACCTCATTACACCTTACTGTAAATTATATTGTACCTAAATTGTACCTCATCCCACTTCTGCTTTGTACTGTATAGTATATTGTATGGTAACTCAGTTAATTATACTCTACATAGAGCATTGTATATATGTATATACTGAACATTTTTGTCTACGTACTTGACTTCTATTTTATACTTTTATACTTGCTATACTTATTTTATTATCAATTTTTGCCTAGCACAGTCTCTGGAGCGAAACAGAAAGAAGCATTTTGTATAAAAGTATTCTGTACTTCTGTATGACAACTAATAAAGAAACTTGAACTTGAACACACCCCAAGGCTACATCCACAGCGTGGACGGGGACTTTCCCCCCAATGACGCCGCAGCAGAGACGAGAGGAGGTGAACCGAGGGTCGCAACCATGACGACGAACTCGACGCGGGACTCAAACATCTCAACGCCCGATAGCCGGCTGGCTAGCATAGCCAGTTTAAACAACAACCATGAACAAAGGACCGATGGCATGCTAGCTAACGTTGCTAGCAGAGTCGTCCCAGGACAAAGGATACCCCCCATCCCCCCTCCCCCCTTCCCTCTCACGGACCAAACAACAACAAAGCCCCCCCTCCCCCCACCGCAGGACCGGACACAGAAGAAAAAAAATACTTCCAACCTGACGACATCAATCTGATAACAAACACAAATGGACTTCATATATTTCACTTAAATACAAACAGCCAGAGACCTAAACTGGTTGAAATCAGACAATTGTTTTTGAACGGTAAGGCTAACATATTGTGTTTCACAGAAACAAAACTAGACTCATCTGTACAGGATCCAGAGATTGAAATAGAGAACTATTCAATAGGCAGGAGGGATAGAAATCAGTATGGAGGTGGCGTCTGTGTGTATATTCACAAAGATACTGTAATGGGAATTATTAAAGGACAAACGATGAGCCGTTTACATTAATCATTCTGAGTCATTAATAATAATAAGAAGGTTTATTTAATAAAGAAAGTTCATGACAGCGTGGCCACGCTGCCAGGCCAGTCACCCGCCAGAGACAGACATGTTTACCCACTAGCGTCTGACAGGGACTGACCTAGAGCCTTGGTCCGACATACAATTGAATACATGAAATGACGTAGAAGAAAACAAAATGGCTGGTTAGAGAAATTAATAATACGACTATGTTATGGCTAAGCCTGGAAGGAAAACAGCGCTCCATCTTACAGTTCCCATGACCTTGGGTTCTGGCTCTATGGCTGGTAGAAACAGCAACTTCGTTATGACTGAGAGAATGATAGAGTATCTTAAAGAGACATACACACATTAACCAGTAAATCTGGTCGGACTGAAACTCAAGCTGTATGACATGATAAAACAACAGATATATAAGAACATGATAATATATTTCCACGACAGTTCCCTCCTTTTGATAATATTAATCACAATCATTATCATTTCATAAAGACAACAAACATATTATCATCATTAAACTCAGCACAAACTATTTTTATTATCTAAAAAAACAAAAGGTCCTCTGCATAGACCCCGTGTCACGTGCAAAAGAGAAGTTGTCATAACAGCAACCATTATTAGCGTCTCTTTGCAAATGCCCAGACGGTGGTTGCAGGACTCAAGGGTACAGTCCAGCCTCTGGTTTTGTCAAGGCCATACTTCTCCCACCACCAAGCTGAAAAATTGAAATCACAAAAGAAAAAACAGGAGAGTATCTTGCAGAATAATAATTCCCCTTATTCAAAACAAAAACATTCTCACAAAACCCTTTCAGTAGAGCGAAAACAGATTACAGCAAGAACACGTGACTGCAAACTGCACAGTGCTTGGAATCTCTCAAGCAGAGGAAAAGCTCAAGGCTATACCCTCAGATAGCTAAAACAAAACAAAACTACAATTTGCAAAAACATTTCCATTCTTTAACAAAGTTCAGTACATTGTTACTTAACATTTCTGAGATAATGTAATGTGATGTGGGTCAGACTTGCCTCTTAATCAGTTGTTGAATCTCAGGCAGGTCCCCCCCTCTCCGCCACCAAACACCCCCCGGGCCGATCCAGTCTGATGGTTCCCTCGTCGTTGCAGATGGTCTGTTCTCTCGCACTGTCCTTGGTTCGTTTTCACAACTGAAAACAGGCTAACTGTCTTATCCTCCGACGTTAAAAGCCTGTTGATGAATCGCAGTTAGGATTGAACTGTCTTAGTTCTTTATCTTCGGCCAATGACTCGGCCAGTGATGGCCCAGCTGTGGTCAGCTGTTGGGCAGTGTCTGATGTAGCTCATAGCTGCGTCGTCGTGTCCAGCTGCAGGCCAGAGCATGCAGTAGACCCGCTGCAGGCTAGAGTAGTAGGCCAGCTGCATGCTAGAGCAGGCTGATAGGCATATGCTTCTCCGGGAACAGCTTCCTCTCACTGGGGCAGTGGTCAGTAGGGCCCGGCGGTCACTTGTTTGGCACAGAGACGGAGGACCCCCCCCTGAGAAACTACAAAGGAGAGGTGTACGTGGGAGAAAAAAGACAAAAGAGAGATATGAGTGGCTGGCTGTAATCTCCCTTTCCTGAAGCTGGACGAAGGTCATTCCATTATAAAGCTCCATCTGACATCTATTTCTGATTTTGCGATAGGTCATTGTACTGTATACTTGACCTCTTTATTTAAAATGAGTTGGTGAATGGGGGTGTGGGTGGCACAGAGTGAGCAGGCTACAGTAACCGCATCTGTACATGTGTGTATTGTATTGTGTAATGCATACCACCCACAAGACTAACCCTGTGAAGTCACATATATATATAGACATTTATCCCAAAAATAATGGAACAAACGCTCTTCAGCAACACAAACAAAGTGAGGCAAACCTCCTGTGTCACCCTCCAGCAACATCTAATAAACAAACTCAAACAAACAAACCCAAACAATCCAAACAGGTGCTCCTTACAATCTGATATGACTCACAAATAGCTTCTAAAACCTACACTGCAGCCAAAGAAGGACTGCTAGGCCCACCACATCAGGTCCTAACACTAATTATTTTTCCGGCCCCCTAACCTACCTATAGTGAAAGCACTGTAGACCTAGCATTCTTCAACCACACCTGCTACCAGCCAAAGATCATATCGACCATATACTGTCAAGTATATTGTATAATACAAGACAAGTATATCGTACTAATCCCTTCAATGACTGCCCCAGGGTTACGTGGTACACAGGAAGCTAAACACAGCCAGAAAACAATGAAAGTACCTACTTGTGGTGTCCCCTAAACTAAATATTTAAACAGCATATAAGTGGTCAAATCAAATTATAAATTAAGAGCATCCTCACCTGTTTGAAGACCCGCTAGAGCCCCCATGTTACATTCAAGCCTAAAGTATGGCTTGTGTAGGCCTTGAATGCAAAGTGGTGGACACAGGACAAGACAGGAGTTTATCAAAAATAACAATATCTATTGGAACAGCTATTTAAATGGACAAAAGGGTGAGAGCTGGGTGTTCCAGACTCCAAAGGTCAATAACAAAACTAAGGCACCTAGGCCAAAATAGAACAACCTATATGGCGTCATAACAAAAACCCTGCCGCTCTGCATGTTTGAAAGTGAGAGGGCAAGGTTATGACATCCGTCCTTCCATCAAATTTTCCTAGTTACTTTACCGCAGGGTTTTCCCTCCATCCTTTTTTGTCTCTGTTAAATACACAGTGATGGTCAGATATAGGTAATTCGATTACTGATACTTTATCAATTAAGGCTAGGATGTCACCTAGATTATTGTGCAGCAGTATAGTCCTCTGTATCCAAAGGTCAACTAATGAGATGGGAGATCTGTTATGGGAGATTAATAATATAATAATGAGCAATAACTTGTTCTGAGTCCAAAAGTTGAAATAAGGAAATAGAAAATAGATTTAATTCCTCACATAGATCAATTGATAAGGAATGCACAGTTGAAGATCAGACCATGTAAACAAATGTCCAATCACCAAGTGAGGACGATCTCTCGTTCCGCAAGACCGTTAATACAAAATTAATATATACATATGACGTGGAAGGAACTGGAACATCACCCTGAGGATTGGCTGAAATGACTATTATGGCTGCTTTACAAGGAAAACAGAGCGGATCCCATAACAATGTCACTTATGGCCTTATAGCAAGGATCAACATAGATCATAACCAAATTGTTTTGACTGGCTAATGTGTGCTTCTCTTAAAGAGAAACGCACATACTACGTTGATATCTGATGACAGCGCCCTCTCATACAATATGTATCTCATGTTGTTATGTTTTGTGTCTTCCAAGCACATTTCCATAGTGAAGCCCCTTCCTTCTGCCCCCCCATTATACCTGTCTCTCCCCCCAATATATATATATATATACACACATAACATATATATATACATATATATATATACAGTGGCTTCCCCTCGCCACTTAGGCGACAGCTAATGGGGATCCTTTTCAACAATAAACAATATGACTTGCTGCAATGTATAGCAAAATAAAGACCAAAATATACACTATCTCTATTGGAATGGAGACTTCAGCACAGGATAAACTAGGGATGGGCAAAAATAATCCAGATCGATTGATCACATGATGTACTCGAGTACTCGTGGAGGAAAACGCTGTACAAAATAAACTTATTTTCCGGTGTTTTAGACTTTTATTTTGAAGCCCACCGCTCCGTCTTTTCCGGTGTTCTAGACTTTTATTATGAAGCCCACCGACCGGACCGGAAGTATTGTTGTGTGATTATCACGACAGCCGCTTTGTATTCCCTTGTAAACGATAACGAACCAGAGCCGCGCCAGCTCTGTAACGGAGATAGTCATAGGACCCCGGAGTGACGTCACACGAATGCGACTGCTCAGTGGAAATGCGTTGGGAACCCTGTTGGTAAAAGCAATGACGCCTGCCGCGGACGTCAAGTTGATAAAGTTCCTATAATAACTTTACGAAACGTGTGAAGACATTTTGATCGACTTCTTTTTTAGTTCATGTTATTAGATTAAGCACTTATTGTATACACATGAAGCACTAGATAGACTATTTGTTTAGTTCAATAGTTGTTCTTAAAGAAACATTCCCATCAGGCACCTCGCGGAACCCCTGTGTGCCCCGTGGTGTGCAGGCAATCTACCCGTTATGTCAGTCCTTTGACCACCCGCTTATTGTAAACAATCATGCATGCACTTGTTTTAACGTTATTCTGTGTCGTTAGCCACGCTATATGTTGTATTCATTTTGTTAGCTATTTAGCCAATGTTGTTATCACTGAACGAACACCACCAAAACGTTACTGATCTCTAATCCTCATTTAGCAGCCCAAGCTCTCCGGCAGTAGCAAGTAAAACAACATACGTTACACTACTTGTATGATAGCGCACATAAGTCCTTTTAGACCCAGTGTCATCTCCCTCTAAACTCTCACTATAGACCGCTCTCCATAGACTCACTATGTTTGCCACATGTATTCCCACTGTAGGCCTACTGTATTTGTGCTGTATAACGACAACACATTCGACACTTAAGTATGGATAAGTTCTATGTATTGATCACAGACACAAGTGTCAATCTATGTAAATATTGATGAGTATTTTGGTGGCTGATACAATGTGATGATGAGCAAAAACAGTCCAGCTCTACTGTCAATAACAAGATACTAACTGACGTAAATTCACCCATGGCAATGTCAACACACACAAACGATGCAGATAAACACAAACGATGCAGATAAAATAGCGAATTGTTTATCCCCTATCACAGCGTGCGTGCATGTAAACGTGTGTGTGTGTGCCTACACAGACAGAGGAAAATATTTCTATGTAATATAACAGCGTGCACAGCCTGTGCTACAGTATGCACTTGTTTCTATTCTATCCTGCATTTAATAAAAATAATTACCCATATTTGTGCCTTTATGGCTGCTCTCTTTTTTTTTTTTTTTTTATGTTGATTCAAAACAGGGTATATATTGAAATGTATTTAAATCCCAGTCTCAAAGGTATACCTAAACCCTATACACTTTATGATCACTTTGGAGCTACTAATACAAATTTCAGAAGGCCCATTGTCAGTGATTTGTTCACATGGCCTTAATATATTGCTGTACCTGTATCTCCATCGATCTGTGTGCGTGCATGTGAGTGTGCGCTATACTTTGCCTGAGCTCAGGTCGATGTCTCCCCGCCGTGCGTCCAGCCAATGCGCTGTGGGCCCGTCCCGTCCTGCACCTCCGCACGCCATTGTGCTTTTTTCCCCTCAAACAACTCCTTATAGGCACAGTCTTTATACCAATGCCCGGCGCACCGGAGTTGATGGTCGCCGGCGAGACCAGCGGATAGGAGACGGGACGGCCGGTGGCGGTGACGCACACGGAAAGACACCGAGCCCAAAATCCAGCCCCGGGCACACCGTGGGAGAAAAGACAGAAAAACAGATTCTTAGCTTCTCCCGTCATGACCCCACAGGCCCCCCTTTCTGGCCCCTCTAAACTGTCCACATTTTCCATTTTCTAGGTAAACACAAAACAAACAAAAACAAACAAAAAATAAACAAAACCAAACAGAAAATAAAAGACAAAAAATAAAAACCCACAATAAAATATGTGGCAGACAAATCGTTTCCTCTGAACACTTTCGAGAAAAAAGCTCTGTGGAGTAGCGTATCACGCCTGTTATTTCGGATATCACGCCTGTTATTTCGGATATCACGCCTGTTATTTCGGATACAATGCCCTTATCCTATTTCTTTTCAGAAAAACTGCAGTATGACCAGATAAGGTAGTGGAAAACTAATCACGTACTAACACATAAGCCCCTGTCCCCCTATCTTTTGGCATCCCACGCACGGTCCAACTTCCTGCCTCTCTGTTAGGAAACCCACAGAATCTAAACCTTCTCATATACTTCCAGAATCAGTGCCTAAAACTATTTGCATGAACTTCCCTTTCCACTATACCCACAGTACTTTGCACACGCCTGTTATTTCGGATACAAATGTAATTCACGCCTAATTATCGGAACATACCTCTTAATTTAAAGTGTCCAGAGGAAAACCATAAAAAAGGTACCCAAAAAAACAATACTATGTACAAATTATGTGGCCCCCAAAAATTGGTTCCTCCTGAGCACTCGGAGACAAAAAGCTCTGTAAACAGCGTACAGCCAGAACATACCCCTTAAATCCCAGTACTCAAGGAAACACAGGGGGGTTACACACATTATCCTATATTCAATACCCCACTCGCATAATTACTTTATAGATAGAAACAAAAAACGCTTTTAAACAGAATGGCTACTTTATACATAACCGCTTTTAAACAGAATGGCTACTTTATAAATAACCGCTTTTAAACAGAATGGCTACTTTATAAATAACCGCTTCTAAACAGAATGCCCAGCTCACCGAATATCTCCCCCACGCGCTCCCATGGATTCTAGCCGTAGTTGGCAGCCAAACGGACGCTAGCAGGCGGTTCCTCACTCCCTTCCCATGTGCGGGGGAGTATTGAGAAGAAGAAAGCGCTTTCCCTGAAACCCAAGATTTCAACCTGCCCGCATAGCGCCTCGGCTCGCGGCCAACTCGACCCCCATCGCTCTAAAATATATATTAACCTAATTAAAAAAAAAAAATACCCCATAATTCTTCTCGTCGTCAACATATTTTATTATACTCGTGGTAGGCCCCCGCACCCCGTCTATAAGGCACGAGTCTAATCCCTGCCTAATACATTCGGGACGTACCAAGATTGAGAAACTATAGAAAAAACCATCGCCAGTCTACCAAGCACAGTAATACACCAATACAATGAAAAAAATAACCACTGCAGAGCACATAGTAATATACATTTAAAAAATAGCTCTGACCGGCACCATGTTCTAGTTTAGACCTCTAATTATAAATTTAAAAACAAAAATGTTTTAAACAGAAATCAGAATGTCAACAGCTCACCGAGTGTTCCTTATCACGCGTCCCCAAGGTTCATGCCGGAGGTGACAGCCAAGCGGACGGCGCAGCTGGTTCTCTCCCCTCGGTGTCTCGCACGGAGGAGCCTCGAGACAGCGCTCCCCCGGAATTCCAGGATTCACCCTTTCTGCAGAGTCCGTTTGGCGGCCGACCTCGACACCCATCGGTTAAAAAAAAACATCTCGTCGCCATCTGTAATGGGAATTATTAAAGGACAAACGATGAGCCGTTTACATTAATCATTCTGAGTCATTATTAATAATAATAAGAAGGTTTATTTAATAAAGAAAGTTCATGACAGCGTGGCCACGCTGCCAGGCCAGTCACCCGCCAGAGACAGACATGTTTACCCACTAGCGTCTGACAGGGACTGACCTAGAGCCTTGGTCCGACATACAATTGAATACATGAAATGACGTAGAAGAAAACAAAATGGCTAAGCCTGGAAGGAAAACAGCGCTCCATCTTACAGTTCCCATGACCTTGGGTTCTGGCTCTATGGCTGGTAGAAACAGCAACTTCGTTATGACTGAGAGAATGATAGAGTATCTTAAAGAGACATACACACATTAACCAGTAAATCTGGTCGGACTGAAACTCAAGCTGTATGACATGATAAAACAACAGATATATAAGAACATGATAATATATTTCCACGACAATACCAAATTCATCAACCGTACTGACCTTAACCATGACAACATTTAAACTGTTTGGATTGAAATCTTATTTGAAAGGGTGAAATCAGTACTAGTAGGCACAATCTATAGACCGCCAGAACACAGTGGCTTCTATGACACACTTGATGGGTGTTTAGCTGGGGTGGAGGGCGTAGAAAAGATTCTTATTGGGGACTGGAACACGGATATGCTACGTAAAGCAGCACCCGTCTTCAAGGCCTTCAGTAGGTTTTGTGATCTGCACGGCCTCAGCCAGCTAATCACCCAACCCACAAGGGTATGTGATTCAACACAAACCACCATTGACCTCATTCTGACCTCTGACAAGTCCATGATCTCCAACAAAGGGGTGATAGCATGAGGGTTAAGTTTCAAGTTTCTTTATTAGTTGTCATACAGAAGTACAGAATACTTTTATATAAAATGCTTCTTTCTGTTTTGCTCCAGAGATTGTGCTAGATAAAAATAGATAAGTATAAAAGTATAGTAAGTATAAAATAGAAGTCAAGTACGTAGACAAAAAGTTTTCAATATATACATATATACAATGTACAATGCAGAGTAGAAAGTAACTGAGTTACAATACAATATACTATATACTATACAGTACAATGCAGAAATGGGATGAGGTACAATTTAGGTACAATTTACAGTAAGGTGTAATGAGGTATGGGTTGTAGTGCAAATTATTTGCCAATAAATATAAAGTGTGTTTAGGTGTTCTAAAGTGGGTAAAGTGGGTGCAGCAGTGAGTTGTTTGTTTAAAGTGAGTGTGTGCGTGTGGATGTGTGTGCTGTGAGTGCATTTGATGGTTGTTACGATTGTTCATTGTTCAAGCCTTGTTCATTGAGCAATCATTGTTCATTGAGCATCCTGATGGCCTGAGGATAGAAGCTCCTTCTGAGTCTCTCTGTGCTTGCCATGAGACTCCGGTATCGCTTGCCTGACCGCAGCAGTTCAAAGAGGCAGTTGTTTGGGTGGCTGGAGTCTTTGATTATTCTCTTCGCCTTGCCCATGCACCGCTTGTTGTAAATGCCTTGGAGAGTGGTAAGCCCCCCTCCAATTGTGCGTTCGGCTGAACGGGCCACTCGCTGTAGTCTGCTACGGTCTTGTGCAGTGCTATTCCCAAACCAGGAGGTGATATTGCCAGTCAGGTTGCTCTCTATTGTGCATGAGTAGAAGTTCTTGAGGATCTTCTGGCTCACGTTGAACTTCCCTAAGCGCCTAAGGAAGTAGAGGCGTTGTTGTGCCTTCTTGATAACACTGTCAATGTGTGTGGTCCATGTCAAGTCCTTGGATATGTGGACTCCGAGGTACTTAAAACTGTTCACTCTCTCAACCGGTGCCCCATCGATGCTGAGGGGGCTGTAGTCCCTGACCCCTAACCTCCTAAAGTCCACAATCATCTCCTTTGTTTTGCTGACGTTCAGGGAGAGGCAGTTCTCTTGACACCATCCCGCTAGAACCTTAACCTCCTCCAGGTAGGCCCTCTCGTCGTTTGCAGAGATCAGGCCCACCACTACTGTGTCGTCAGCAAATTTGATGATTGTGTTGTTGTTCCGCTGTGCCACGCAGTCATGTGTGTACAGGGAGTAGAGGAGGGGACTCAGAACACAGCCCTGGGGGGCCCATATGTTGAGAGTGATGGATGAGGAGGTGCAGTTGCCTGCTCTCACCACCTGGGGTCTGCCCGTCAGGAGGTCCAAGACCCACTGGCAGAGGTCATAGTTCAAGCCCAGGTCCCTGAGCTTGGCTATGAGTTTGGAGGGGACTATGGTATTGAATGCTGAGCTGTAGTCGATGAATAGCATTCTCACATAGTTCCCCTGCCTCTTGTCCAGGTGTGATGCTGCTGTGTGCAGCACATGGGCTATGGCGTCCTCCGTGGACCTGTTGGGGCGGTATGCAAATTGCAGGGTGTCCAGGTTGATGGGGAGGGAGGAGCAGATGTAGCCCTTCACTAGCTTCTCAAAGCACTTCATGGCTATGGAGGTGAGAGCTACAGGGTGGTAGTCGTTGAGGCAAGCAGGCTTGGATTTTTTTGGGTACAGGGATAATGGTGGACTTCTTCAGACAGGTGGGGATGACAGCCTGTTCTAAGGACAGGTTAAATATGTCAGTGAATACCAGGGCCAGTTGGTCGGCACAGACTTTTAGGATGCGGCCGGGGATGCCGTCCGGTCCTGCTGCCTTCCTGATATTCACTTTCTTAAAGGTTCTCCTCACCTCATGTTCTGTTATCCTGAACACTGAATCTCCATCAGCAGCGCCCCCCACTCTATTGCAGTGGTTTGTAGGCTGGTGTTGTTATTCCCAGCCTCAAACCTCGCATAGAAGGTATTGAGATAATTTGCTAAGGAGATGTCACTGTTCAGTTTGAGGGAGGTGCCTTTGTAATCTGTAATCTACAGAAAATCATTATATGATTTTCTGTACCCGCAAAAAGCGAAAACAAAAGGCAGGCTGTCACAAAACAGTCGCATCTAGAAACCTCAAAACCTACTGTAGTGGCTATTTGTCAACAACAACTAATAAAAACTAAAAAGCCACTGAAGCACCAGGGCAGCGAATCTCACGCAGATCAGGAAGTCCATTGTCCAGACAGCATTTGACAGTTTTGTGGCATTTATTGTCTGTTAATCAAAGAATACAGAAAAATTATGTTTGAAAACTATATGATCTCCTGACGCTGATAAAAACCATATACCTTCCCTGATGCCCACTGTGCTATTGACTAGGGGTGGGACGATACATCGATCCAGATCGATATATCGATCTATTATCAATAATCAAATAGGATCGATGCCACGTAAAAAGATCGATTCATATTGCCATACTCTTATTTTGAAAATCCGGCGACATCATCGCCCCGCGCCCAGTGTTGTGAAACTCAAACTCCGTTTAACATCAACAGCAGTAGCGTCTAGAGCGTCACTAGAGCAAGACTAGTGTGCCTATTCTGTGACCCAAAACATGTCCCTGCTGTTTTATTCCACAACGGGTCCAATGCATCTAACCTGCTTTGCAATCCTCGTCACTCCATTATGCCCACGTCGCGTTAAAGATCGAAGATAACGTTACTTTAGCGTGAGCTAACAAGCTAACCCAGAGCCATAGGCAGAGAGAAGTGGGGACTGGGAGGGTGCATTCTCGGGGATAGCCCCACTAACAGGATCTGGCCGGTACTGCACCTTGGGACTCCCAATATGCTTTTCCAGCCAAAATACAGCTCTGAATAGGATATTAATATCGAGAAAAAAAAGAAATGAACCAAAAACAGTGAACAGGAGGTCTATTTGTATTAAAAACAATAGATTGTTTTTCATTTAAATGTCTGGAAGAGCTCAAAAATAAAAATGTCATGATATTTCCATTGCCTTTTTTTTTTTTTGATTTAAATGTTACTGATTGTATTAAATGGGCACATAATATCGTCTCATATCGATCGCAGGCACCTGAATCGAATCGTATCGTATCGTGGCAGACTGTGTGATATCGGATAATATCGTATCGTTGTCCAAAGAATCGATATTGTATCGTATCGTGATTAAACTGGTGATTCCCACCCCTACTATTGACTCTAATTACCTAAATACACCCAGCTGTGCTTCCCAATTGCCCAGAACCCCTTCAAAGTAAAAGCATTTATCTGCGACTCATAATAACTTAAATAATATGGCCGTAAACAAATTAATACTACAAAATCACATAACAAATAAATATATTAAATAAATGTAAAAATAGTTAATAGCTCCCACAAATCGGCCCCTAATTGTGAGTCACAATTACCCTTATATATATATATATATATAACATGTAAGGGAGCTATTCTTTCTATTCAAGCGTCTTCTGTGTCTCCTTCCCTGCTGCCACTGAAAGAAAACAGATGGTAAGAAGACAGGATAGAAAGAGAGAATAGATAGAACAGGTATTATTATTATTCTGTGGCCTCCACCAGCAGGCAGATCTTTGTCACAGGTCTCTCCAAAACGCTGGTTTTAGTTTGGATGCACACAGAGCGGACCAATCCTTTGTAGTCGGACTTGGTACTCAAAACTCGACCCATCTTCCAGGATCCTCTTGGAGCTGTAGCATCGGCAATAATGACAATATCTCCTGGGGAGATGTTTCTTTTTGGAGCTGCCCATCTCTGTCTTTCCTGCATCACAAGTAAGTATTTGGATGTCCATCTCTTCCAAAACAGCTCTGCGATATACTGTACTTGCATCCATTTTCTTCTGATGTACAGGTCACTCTTTTCAAAGAGTCCTGGGGGAAAGATGGGTTTTCCTTTCAGCAGGAGAATATGGTTTGGGGTGAGGGCCTCAAGGTCATTAGGGTCATCAGACACTTTTGTGAGGGGTCTATCGTTTAGTATCGCCTCTACTTCACAAAACAGTGTCTGCAGGCCTTCATCATCCAAAACCTGCTGTCCAAGAACAGAGGTCAGTATACTCCTTACTGATCGAATGAGACGCTCCCAAACGCCACCTTGGTGTGAGGCTGTTGGCGTATTAAAGCTCCACTTAATTCCATCCTGAATTAAGGCATCCTGGATCCTTGCATTATTCAAAGCAGCAAGACTTTGCTTCAATTCTTTGTTTGCTCCAACAAAATTTGCGCCGTTATCTTAAATTTGACACAGGGCCTCTTCTGCATATGAATCTCCGCAAGGCGTTAATGCAAGAGTCTGTGTCAAGTGAACGTGCCACCTCCAGGTGTATTGCACGGCTGGTCAGACAAGTGAAAATGGATACCTTTTTAGAACGCTTCTTCCTCTTTTCACTTCTATGGGCCCAAAATAATCAACTCCCACTTTAGTAAAAGGAGCCTTGTCTGGCACAACTCGCTCTTCAGGCAGGTCTGCCATCTTCTGTTCCCCAAGTTTTCCTCTGTGCCGTCTACACACCATGCACTCTGTAATAGTCTTCCTTGCAGCTGAATTGGCATTGATTATCCAATACCTCTGTCGAAGTCTGTACAACATGTGGTTCCTCCCAGCGTGTGCTAGTTGTTGATGGATATGACGTAAAATGAGCTGGGAGACATGCAGGTCTTTGGAAAGAATGACAGGGTGCTTGGTTTCTGATGGTAATGCAGACCTGTTCAAACGACCACCAACTCTGAGGATGTTGTCCTCCAGTATGGGGTCTAGTTTGTACAGTGGGCTGTCCTTGGAGACGATATTTAAGCCATGTTTGAGGGAGGCAATTTCACTCTTGAACCTGTGTTTCTGAACAAAACAAATTATTGCCTTTTCTGCTTCATCACAATCGTCTGGAGTCAAATGTTTTCCACAGAGTGTGGCTTTGAAGCTCTTGAGTTTCTGTTCAACTGTACTTTTCACTCCAGCATCTTTGTCATCTTCGGTAGCTTTAAGTTCCTTTCTTTTTTTACTCAGAAGCAACAGAAGTCCTTTAAGTTCAAGGAACCAGGCAACAGACATTTTAAGCTTCTTCCAAGATGAGAAGTAGCTGATGAGATGGTCTGTTGGATTTTCTGAATCCTTAACAATGGCATTCACTGCCGCTTCTCTTTTGACCTCCGGGTCATCAATGGGAATCACTGAATCCATTTCCAGTGTAGGCCACTCATTTTCAGGCAAATACAGGAAATCTGGGCCTTTAATCCATTTTCCATGTGTGAGAAATTCTTCAGCTCTCAATCCACGTGATGCTTCATCAGCAGCATTGACCTTGGAGCCCACATACTTCCACTGGTCAACATCTGTAGCTTCTCTGATTACAGTGACTCTGTTGGCAACAAACGTATGAAAACGTCTGGTTTCATTGGAGATGTATTTGATGACAGTCGTGCTATCGGTCCAAAACACTGACTTCTCCAGTTGCCACTGTAGTTCCCTTTGAAGCATGCCATCCATTCGGACAGCAAGGACTGCTGCGGTGAGTTCCACCCGAGGAATGGTGATGTGCTTCAGAGGTGCAACTCTTGCCTTTCCAGCAAGAAATGAAACATGCACCTTATCGTCTCTATCTTTATCCTTCAGTCTCAGATACGATACTGTACCATAACCAGCTTCACTGGCATCAGCAAAATTATGAATTTGTGCTGTCACAGATGTTTCAAAGTTCAGGGTTTTGATACAGCGTTCCACCTTGAATACACTCATCCTTTGGAGGTCGCTCAGCCAATCAGACCACTGTTTGGAGAAGGAGGGGGAAATGTGTTCATCCCACTTCAGGTTTTGCCGGCAAAGCTCCTGCAACAGTAACTTGGCTGGCATTGTAAAAGGAGCCAAAAATCCTATAGGGTCATACAGAGAGCTGACCACCGACAAGATACCTCTCCTGGTTTGTGGGCGTGGCTGTAATGAAGTCCTAAAGCTGAACTGGTCGGACTCAACGCACCATTGCAGTCCAAGTGCTCTTTCCATAGGCAGGTGATCTTTGTCCAAATCCAGCTCTTTCATCTCTGCTGCTCTGATGTCACCTGGGATTGATGTCAAAACATAACGGCTGGTTGTCACCCACTTTTGAAGGCTGAATCCTCCCTGACTACAGAGCAGAGTCAAATCCTTTACAAGCTTAATTGCATCTCCCTCCGAGGATGTAGACTTCAGGCAGTCGTCTACATAAAAGTTGTGATTGACTGTTTTGATCACTTCAGGAAGGAAGTGAGTTGCATTGTCCTCTGCAGTTCGCCTCAAGGCGTAATTGGCGCAACTGGGGGACGAAACAGCTCCAAACAAATGTACCCTCATTCGATATTCCCTTGGTTCCTGGTCAGTGTTGCCCTGAGGCCACCAAAGAAAGCGAAGAAAGTTCACATGTTTATCAGGCACCCGCACCTGATGAAACATGGCCTTGATGTCAGCCATGATTGCGACAGGCTCTTTCCTGAAGCGAATGAGGACCCCCATAAGAGTGTTGGTGAGATCGGGGCCCTGCAAGAGCTGACAGTTCAGAGATGTTCATTTGAATGAGGCTCCACAGTCATATACAACCCTCAGATTTCCTTTGGTGGGGTGATGTACTCCATGGTGGGGAATGTACCACACTTTTCCCTCATCTTGTTCAAGCTGTTCAATGGGTACAACTTCAGCATAACCTTGAACCAGCATATCATTGATGAATGAGGTGTACTCCTCTTTAAACTTGATGTTCTTTTCAAATTTCCTCTTCAGGCCTTGAAGTCACTGCTCTGCAACACAGCGATTATTTGGCAAGACCGTTTCCTCTTCTCTGAAAGGTAAGTCAATGTAATAATGTTCATCTTTCAACTCTGTTGTTCTTCTCATTATCTTCATGAATTTAATGTCCTCCCTTGACATTTCCAATGACCCCTCTGATGTTTTTTCGTTAAAATCATGGTTGTATTGCTTCATGAGCATTTCTTCCAGATGTTCCACACATATTCGATTTGTTGTGACAACAGAGCAGCCAGTCTTAACTCTGCTGTTACTTCCACTCCTAAGTGGTCCATTTATGACCTAGCCGACTCTTGTTCTGACTGTATATGGTCCTTCACCTTGGCTGTTGATCAGCTCCCATGGTTCCATTACTTTTGCTGCATCAGTTCCGATGAGCAAATCCACATCTGCATTCAAGTCGTGCAGCTTTATGTTACTCAAGTAAGGCAATTTTTCCACATCATCCTGTCGTGGAATGTTCACACGTGACACTGGCATAGCTCTTTGGGTTAAGACATTGGGCAATTCAATAAAATCCTCCTTATCCATGCCAGACACTTCCAAGTGAGACAATACATTGGTGCTCACAATTTTCTCTTGCCCCATTGTTCGTAATAGAATATTGGCTGGCTTGCCACTTAGCCCCAGTCTCTTTGCCAGGTTATGAGTGCAAAAAGTACTGGAACTTCCGGGATCCAAAAATGCATATGTCTGCACAACTCTGTCAGTCACTTGGCTTTTCACTTGAACTGCAACAATTGAAAACACAGCATTGTCCTCATCTCCGGCCCCTATATGGCCACATGTTTGAGACTGAACAGATGTTACACTCAGATGGCTCACAGGCTATTCTGCCTTATTAAAAGGTGTACTTATACCCTTCTGCTCAATGTGTAGGACTGATGGATGCTTTTGCTGACACACACTGCAATCCAATCGACTCCTGCAGTCTTTGCTTATGTGTCCCACTTTCAAGCAACCAAAACAAATTCCATGCTCCTTTATGAAATGTATTTTGTCCTTTTGTATCTTTAACTTAAACTGTGAGCATTTTTCAAGTGAGTGGCTTGTTCGTTGGCAGAATAAACAGCATTTGATGTGACTTTGGGCAGAGAAGGACTTGATCTTATTATCCATGTACCTTTTGTTGTTTCCTTCTTTCATTGCAGTGACACTGGTGGCAAAGGTGCCCTGTTTCCTTTGCCTTGGTTGACTGTCAATGGGGGGTTTGTTGCGGCTGGTACATTTTGAATCCTGAATATTTCCAAACAGTGGATCAGAGGCAATTCTAACTTGTTTTTCAACAAAGTTCACAAGGTCAATAAATAGTGCTCTGCAACCACGTTGCTCCTGCAAATCACATGCGACGTTCCTCCATTTCTCCCTCAGCTTATAAGGAAGCTTCATCACAATGTTCCTGAGGTTTGATGGCATGTCCAACTCATTCATTTGCATGATTCTCTGTGTTAAATTAGAGCATTCTCGCAAGAACAGAGAAAATGATTGTAGTGATTTTACATCTTCATCTTTAACCAGAGGCCAGCTATCAATTTTGTCCATATAAGCAGAAGCAATTTTGTATTAATTTCCAAAATGTTCAGCAAGCAGGGATTTAGCGCGTTGATATCCCTGAACAGAGGGTAGGTGCTGACAGCTTTTCACCAGGTCTCTTGGTTGTCCCCTGGTGTACTGCTCTAAAAAGTGTAAACAATCACTTGCATTGTCGGTTTTAACCTCAACACAATTTTCAAAGGATCTGATGAAGGAATGATACTGAAGAGGATCACCATCAAATATGGCTATATTTCTCACTGGTAGAGAAGATGCCACATTTTGCTGTACCAACATTGTAGTGATGTCAGTTTGGCGTTGCATGATATTCACAATGTCATTTTGGGTGTCATTATTGCATGCCATATTCAGGGAGGATGCTCGTCCTGTCTGTTGAGCATCATGGACCACTTGTGTTGGTGCTTGAGTGTATAGTGGTCTGAGGTCCGTCTGTAATACTGCCATTTGTTTAGGCCTGACAGTCTGTGATGCATCTTTAAACCCGATGGTCTGTGATGCGTCTTTAAACCCGATGGTCTGTGATGGTCCTTTGGGCCTTACAGTGACAGCCTGGGCCTCAGGATGAAATTCATTTTGCATGTTATTTCCCTGCGGGACAAATTGACCAGCTTGAGGGTTGAGTTGGCTTGTCCTTCTTTGAGCTATATTCCTGTCCAGATACAAGTTCATTCCATCCGACCTTTTAGAGTTACATTTTGAATTGGTTTCCAGCACATTGATTTTTGCATTGGCTGCAGCTAGGTCAGTTTCCAGAGCAAACTGTTCCTTTTCCTTCCTTAGTTCCTCCTGCTTTGCCCTTAGTTCCTCCTGCTTTGCCCTTAGTTCCTCCTGCTTTGTTTCCAACTCATGTTTCCTTTTTAAAGCTTTCATCCGCTCCAGTAGTGATGCTTTGTCAGCCTCCGCCTTTAGCCTGGTAGACGCGGTGGATGATGTCTTTGATACACTGGAGTGTGGCTTTTGTTGCTTTTCATTTGTACATGAAATGTTAGAGGCACTGTCCTCAGGATTGATATCATCAATAACAACACTTTGTTTAGATTGAGCCTCATCATCATCTTCATTTGTTTCAACAACATCATTAGTTTCATTGTCAATATTTGCATTTGATTCCACATGAGGGTGCCCAGCAGCAGACAACCAAACCCTTACATCCTCTGTGAAATTACAAATTTTCATTATTGTTGCATTGAAACATGTATTTTGCCTTTTAACCTCTTCCTCAGGCAAATCCATATTTATGAAAGACTCATGCATGTCCTTAGCGTCCTCGTAACAATTGATGAAGTTACTCAAATGAGCTTGCACATAGTTCACATTGTCAGTAGATTTCAGCAAGGTACGTATTGGTTCAATGTATTTCTTGGCCTGTTTGATTTTTGCAGACCTCTTTTCTTGACATGTTTGCATGTAAAATGCCAACCCTTTTGCGGTAAACTTGATGCCCCGTTTTACAGAGGGCTTGGGCGGAGCAACATTCTCCCCACTTGCAACGTTTGAACCAACCACAGGCGTTGTCTCATATGTCCCAACCAACTGCTCCATATTGTCTGATTGGTTCACACAGCCAACTTCACGTCGGAGATTTATGAATGAATGTCTTTACAATGAAGTTCAACAACTCCCAATATTCATCAACATCATTTAGCGTCGCGAGACAATAATTCAGTCACTCCAATAAGTTTGCCTTTTTCCAATAAAGCTGACGGATTATTCTTCACATACCAATGATGTTGTTTTGTTCGAGTGCAACGTCCATTAGACCGTGTGGTCCTCCGTTCTCCGATCGTGTCTTTAAAAGGTTGATCCAAGGCAATTCAAGCTTCACAAAAGTCACTGATCATCGTCTTCGATCTCCAGACCAAACGCTGGAGCGCCAGCATCCATGTCCTCTGATCTGAATGATCCTCCGTTTGAGCGTGGTGTTTCCATGTCCAAAACGTCCAACGGCAAAAATCCAAAACAACAATAAAAAGTGTCCGCTTCAATAAGGAACGGTTTTTACTTTATGTAGTGTCTATTTGTCAACAACAACTAATAAAAACTAAAAAGCCACTGAAGCACCAGGGCAGCGAATCTCACGCAGATCAGGAAGTCCATTGTCCAGACAGCATTTGACAGTTTTGTGGCATTTATTGTCTGTTAATCAAAGAATACAGAAAAATTATGTTTGAAAACTATATGATCTCCTGACGCTGATAAAAACCATATACCTTCCCTGATGCCCACTGTGCTATTGACTCTAATTACCTAAATACACCCAGCTGTGCTTCCCAATTGCCCAGAACCCCTTCAAAGTAAAAGCATTTAGCTGCGACTCATAATAACTTAAATAATATGGCCGTAATCAAATTAATACTACAAAATCACATAACAAATAAATATATTAAATAAATGTAAAAATAGTTAATAGCTCCCACACCTACTCTAGAGAGGCCTTTAACCAGTGTGCGATCCATAGCAAGATCTTTGGGTGAGCCCGCGTCGGGGGGGGGGGGGGGGGGTGCGCGGCGCGCCTCTCAGCAAGGAGTGCTCAGGACAACTCACTTACCGTCCGGCCGTCTGGACGGGGCTTCCACAGCACATTCCATGATAAAAAAAAATATCTATTTAGTTAGATAGAGATGATTATCTCTCAGACTCCTGACTTACTAACAATATGAAATACTCCTGGTCCCAAGCATTATTTTCTCGACTGACGAGTCACTGAGCTTGCTTCGACCACTAGGAAACGCGCCCATATTTCATATCATATTTGAAGACCCTAATAGGCTACATTTATTTGCTTGCTGCATTTACATTGGCTGCGACGAATCGATACATTGGCTGCCTGCAGTGACGCTGACGCCCACCACAGTCACCACTGTGAGTGACGTGAATCTCAAAACAATGATTTATATTTAACTAATAATAGTCCCCACGGCCACCGGAGCAGCACCAGCCGCAGGTGTAATTGCGCGGCGCGCCTGTAGATGATCCGATTCCCGCCTCCTGCTGCTCTGTCAGCTTCACTGTCAGTGAATAATATATAATAGTAATTTAGAGACCCCCCAAAAAATCGCAAATCAAGTTTGCAGGGGAGCTGATGTCTGATCTAGGGGAGCTATAGCTCCCCGGGCTCCCCTCCTGGATCGCACCCTGCCTTTAACCAAGAACTGGAGAGCATGGACTGGTCAGATGAGCTCAGTGGTACACAGGTTGAAGAAACATGGTTTGGATTCAAAACTAAATTCACAACAATACTTAACAACATGGCACCCCTAAGAACCACCAGGGTTAAAAATCGCGGTTAGCCATGGATGCACACTGAAATACAGACCGCTATGAAAACCAGAGACAAAAAATGCTCTGAACTTCATAAAAGTTAGACAAAGCTTTCCAAAAGCTCAAACAGTGAACTCCAAGCCCACGTGGTTGAACAAAAAATTCAAAGAAACAGACTAAGAAATGACGTAAACACCATGATCAAAACAGCAAAAAAAAAATTCATTAATGACAAAACTGAGGAAAACAAAAACAAACCACGTGAACTTTGGAAATTACTCAATAATCAACTAGGCTGCAGTAAAAAACTTAAAACCAGATTCTCAAACATAAACTTAAAACCAGATTCTCAAACATAAACATAAAGACGGACAACACGCTCATCACAGACAAGCTGGATGTAGCCAATTACTTAAACATTTTCTTCACAAACATAGCCACAACACTGGTAAACAAACTACCCTCCCACTCAGGGCATTATGGGGTAGAACACATAGTAGGATACTACAAAAACCTAGGGGTCCGCAAAGACGACTTCAAACTGGAAATGGTAACAACAGACGAGGTACTCAAAAAACAGAGCGCCCTCCAACCTAACAAGGCCACTGGCCATGACAACATCCCCTCCAAATTCCTCAGAGACTCAGCAGCCGCCATCACCCCAGTCATCACACACATAATAAACCTCTCCATAAAACAGGGACACGTCCCCAAGGACTTCATAATAGCGAGAGTGACCCCTCTGTACAAAAAGGGCAGCAAATTAGACCCAGGCAACTACCGCCCTGTTTCTATTCTTACCTCCATCTCGAAAGTCATAGAATTTTTTTTCTACGAACAGGTCAAAAAGTACCTAGCGGACAAAAATCTAATCTACGAATTCCAATCTGGCTTCAGAACATCCCACTCCACTGACACATGTCTTCTCTATTTGAACGAGCACATCAAACAAGAGGTGGACACGGGCAAATACTGCGGCATGGTCATGCTGGACCTACAAAAGGCCTTCGACACTGTCAATCAGTTTTAACGAGACGGAAGACGACAGTGGTTTTGGTCGTGTGAGTAATAGCACAGCTCCAGGGCAACGGAACTGCCCCGTGTAGGGGAGAGCGACGGAAGCTGCCCCGTTTAGGAGAGAGCGACAGACAGCTCTCCTGTATGATATTTCATAAAGACCCCGGTTGTGAAGTGAGTGACCCACCATCACCACCACCACCACCACCATCACCACCACCACCACCATCATCACCACCATCATCATCATCACCACCACCACCAGCTAAGTACCTAGCTTAGCTTCAGCTTAGCCTAACCTGAAAAGACAGGAAATAAGGGAAGATGCCGGGACTCGGCTCTCCCACAGAATGTACTAATTGCTTGGAGATGAGAAAGAGGATTGTAGAGCTGGAGGCTCGGGTTTCTACCCTGTACCAAATACAGCAGGGTGAGCAACTCATTGACTCTATTTATGAAGCTACTACAAATATAGCCAACAATACCATGATTGAGAACTGGCCTATGCTAGTAGCTACAGAACAGCACCACCCAAAAGACGGTCCTTGGCACAACCAAGGAGCTAGACCAAAGCAGTGGATCACCGTCAAGGATAAAAGGAGAAATAAACGATCCAGGACCTCACCCCCGGTACCGCCAGGAAATAGTTTCAACCTACTCTCGGAAACACGCATATCAACACCCAAGGCAAAGAGACATAGAAGCGTGGCTAACAACGCTAACGAAGCAAACAGCGAGCGTAACGGAGCTCATGCTAACAACGCTAATAGCAAGAATACCGGAGCTCACGCTAACACTAGCGAAGCAAACAGCTGGCATGCCGGAGCTCACGCTAATGCTAACGACGAGACGACGAGGAAAACAGAGCCACTAGCGACACGGCTAGCAAACACGACCCAGACCGAGCGAACGGCTAACAGCGAAGAGACTATCATGCGCCGAGAACGTCGCGGTAGCCAACGCCGAAGGTACGGGACCAGCGTTAACATGCCGGCTATTGAGAAGGCTAACGAGGCTTCACCAAGGCCACAGGACTGTGGAAAGAACCGGCAGACTAGGCCTAGCCCAAAAACAAACGGCCCCAAAACTGTTGGAAAGAAAAATGCTAACCTCACACAGAAAATAGACTGCATACTGATTGGAGATTCCACAACAAGGTATGTGGAGATGGCAAACACAGAAAATATCTGTCTAGACAATACATCTGTGAAAGAGCTGGCCGAAAAACTTCCAACACTAATCAGACCGGGAATAACAAAAATTGTCATTCACTCAGGATCGTTTGACATCCTGCGAAAGAAGACTGGCAGAGAGACTTTGAAAGACGATTTCACACGTTTAATGAACACACTAGACAAACATCAGTCTGTGTACACAAACACTGATGTGTCCATCAGTGGACCAATTGCATGCTTTCGCAGAGGACAGGAAGCATTCAGTCGTGGTTAGGGGCTGCATGTCTCGTACACGGCCTGAAATTCATTGACAACTTCAATGTTTTCTGGAATAACCCAGAACGTTTTCAAAGAAATGGCTTCTTCCCAAATCGCTTAGGTTCAAAGCTCCTATCAGCAAACATACGTCATGCCTTGATGGCCTCCAAGAATATTAAGCTCATACCAGCACGAGAGATAGTCATGAAGGACACAATCTCACCACGAAGTACAGCGGCACAAGACGTTCCCCCCCCCCCCCCCCCCCCCCCATATCACACAAGGCCATCTCGTCTGATCAAATGTCCCCGAAAGCACAGTGCAGTCAGTACGGTGCAGTATAGCACAATTGCCATGCCATCTCTCAAAACATACAAGTAATCATAACCAGCCAATGGCATGGTGAAAAATATACGCCATCAATGCGTTTACCTGCTATTAACCTCAGGGCCATCACGGTCAAGCCAAAGCAGACCTCATCTAAAGAAGTCCAACAAATAAAATTAGCTTTCCTAAATGTCAGATCACTGAATAATAAAACATTCTTAGTAAATGATCTGATTAAAGAAAATAACTTAGATTGCATCTGCCTAGTAGAGACATGGCTAAATAATGACACAGCTACATCAATAATGATAGAAGCTTGTCCACCAGACTATAACTTTTTTCAAATACCCAGAAAAAATAAAAGGGGCGGAGGAGTTGCAGCAATCTTCTCCTCAAAACTCTTGTTTAGAATCACAGAACTAGGCGAGTTCATGTCAATGGAATATCTTGCCATTGAACTAAAAACAGAATCAACTATTATTGTATACCGCCCGCCTAGACACTCACCAATATTTATACAGGAGCTCTCTGAACTGGGCCCTGTTTCTTGTACCTGGTTCAACTAAGTCGATCAAGATGTCATTATCCAGCTTCAGTTAACCCGATGTTTGAAGCCGGGATTTTCCTGTTCCTCGAAGGTGGATTCAGTCTCGTTAACTCAAGCCAGACTTGCGACCCAGGCTAAATGCGCGCGGCCGCTTCAGTTGAAAAGCCAGCACGTATCGATAGCAGAGAATCTGATTCTCTAGCGGCATTGATTGATTAATTGATTTAGAACTTTATTAACATATTGCAGTACGGCTCAATCGCCTCGCCGACAAGTTAAATGCGTTATCTATAGGCTAATTTCAAGTCCCTCATTACCTCAATCAATCAGATTATATTTCTTTAAACTTGCCTGCTGGATTGAATAATCAAATGAGATCTTGCTAGCGAAAATAATTAGTAAAACTGTTATACAGAATAACGATACGGCTCCCTTACCCATTGATTGATGTATGGTCGATCTTTTACTTATCTTCTCTGTGGTCTAACGGGTTGTTCTTTTGACTTTCACGCAGACGACCGGGGTTCGAGACCCAGTCATCTCCTTCTTTTTGCAATATAGGAATAATTCAATTTGGTGCACGTTGAGAGCTATATAAAGAATGACATCCTCAATGCATGTAGATTTATAATATTTTAACTTAAAACTATGCTACCTTTGCGTATAATCATTAATATTATATTCCAAAAATTTATATTGGAAAGACAGGGTTTCAAACCCCGGTCGCCGGGTTGCCAGGATTGAGCACTACCGCTGAGCCACTGTGCCAGATGGGATAAATTCATTGTTTATACATTAATGAACGAGAGACCCGTGTTTAGAATATTCTTTGTTTTGAATGTAGTTTTATCTCTTTATCCTCATTCATTAATGTGACGTCAACGGCTCATTCAATTTCTCAAATCCGTCAAACAGCGCATCTCATCAGACATCTTAATCCCAGTTACAATTAAAATAACCACATAATGTGTACATCGCACGAGCGAGCGCCACGGTATATATAACGTGCATTATTTAGGACAAAGTGAATTTAGTATCAGCATTTTGGGTCTATTTTACATTTCAAAAGCCCCCTCTGGAAGAATGGAGCACAAAAACGTAATTCAGAATGGTATAATGCAGATCGTAGACTGTGGGAATAATTTCAGGAAACGGGCTGTCACTTCTTTGCGGGGGCGTGGCGATGGTTCAGGCTAACTTGAACTTAAACTCTGCTTTCGACCAGGCTCAAACTTTTGGATCTGTTGTCATGGTGATTTGGAAAATCCAGGTACGGGGAACCGGAAAGTCCGGCCAACTCAGTTATCCAGTTAAAGTTATCCGGGTACGAGGAACGGGGCCCTGATCTCACTATGTGTTACCGGATATGATAAGGTGATCCTAAATGGAGACCTGAACATCCATTTTAATAAGAAAACAGACTCCAAAACTATGGAGCTAAAAAATCTACTGGATAGCTTTGACCTAATACAGCATATAACAAATGCAACTCACCGGCTTGGGAATACACTAGACTTAGTTATAACAACAACTGGGCTAAGCATAACAAATATCTCAATAACTGAATTACCTCTCTCCGACCATCACTGTATATTTTTTTATACTCAAATAACCCTTACTAAAACAAAAAAAGAAATCATAGTTAAAAAGAGGCTCCTAAACGACAAAGCTGAATCAAAGTTCATTGATCTTATCAGACTACATGAACCACACAATCATGACAGCTCTCTAAATGAAATGGTAGAAAATCTCAATGATGCAATGTCATCTATATTAAATTCTGTCGCCCCATTAAAAACGAAAAAGAAGAAAACTAGAGCCTCGCCCTGGTTAAACTATAATACGGTCAACGAAGAAAAAAGGAAATGTCGTGCAGCGGAGCGAAAATGGAGAAAAACAAAAACCACCATATGCTGTGATATATACAAAGATGCTTTAACTGCTTACAATAAAACCATCCGCTTAGCAAGGAAAGATTACTTCTCTAAAATCATTACAGAAAATACTGGAAACTCCAGAATCCTCTTTTCCACTATTAATGTACTACTCAACACTGCCCCTACACCTCCTCAGTCATCAACGGTTAAGTGTGAAGAACTTGCACTATTCTTTAACAACAAAATAACCTTGATCAGGGCCAGCATTACTCATGATGGAAATAAAGTTGATTGCGGCAAACCGTGCAATGTAACCATGAGAAGTTTCACATGCATCACATTAGATGTACTCTGCAAAACTGTCTCAGAATGTAACTCCTCCACCTCAGACATTGACCCTATACCTACAGCTTTCTTCAAACGGGTATTTAATAGTGTTTCAAGCCCTGTGCTAGATATCATAAACACTTCCCTTAGGACTGGTATTTTCCCGGATGCCTTTAAAACAGCAGTTGTAAAGCCATTACTAAAAAAACCTAACTTGGATAGTAATGAAATGGCAAATTATCGTCCAATATCCAACCTACCATTCATTAGTAAAGTACTTGAAAAGATAGTTTCAGTTCAAATAAATTCCTTTCTTGAAGAAAACAACATCTTAGAAGAATTTCAGTCAGGATTCAGAAAATATCATAGCACTGAAACTGCCCTCACCAAAATAATCAGTGACCTCAGACTAAACTCTGACGAGAATAAGATCTCCATCCTTATCCTGTTAGATCTCAGTGCAGCATTTGATACAATCGATCACGATATTCTAATCGATCGTCTTGAAAACCATGTCGGTTTCTCAGACCATGTGCTGGGCTGGTTTAAAACATACATCAGAGGGAGGAAATTCTATGTTAAACTAGGAGATCACATGTCTGATATATACGACAACAACTATGGAGTTGCACAAGGGAGTTGCTTAGGTCCTTTACTCTTCTCCCTTTACATGTTACCGCTGGGTGATATCATCAGAGAACATAATGTAGATTTCCATAGCTATGCGGATGATACACAACTGTACATATCTGCTGAACCAAATGATACAGCGATTAGCTCCATTACAGACTGCTTACTGGCAATAAATAAATGGATGAGTAAGAACTTCCTGAAACTAAACGAGAACAAAACTGAAATTCTAATTATCGGCTCCAAAACTAAAAAAGAAACATTAATAAAGAACCTGGGGGGACTAACCCCTTGGATCAAATCTGAGGTCACTAGTCTTGGGGTTATCATAGATTCAGAACTGAACTTCAATTCTCATATTAGCAAAGTGACGAAAACATCGTTCTTCCATCTCAGAAATATAGCAAAAGTACGACCATTTATTAATCAGAACGATGCTGAGAAGCTAATTCATGCATTCATATCTAGCCGGTTAGACTACTGTAATGCACTTTTCACAGGTCTCCCTAAGAAAACTGTTGTGGAAAGGTTGTTTGACACAGCAGGAGACGATATTTCCAATTGTAACAAATAGGTAATTTATTTAAGAAAAGAAGTTCTTTAACAGCAAGAGCTATGGGTCAAAGATGATCGCCACAGCTTGAACAAAAACACTCTGTCCTGGAACCCTTTGCCTGTCCCTAAATCCCCTCTCAGTCCTGCCCCCATGACAGATATGATGACGTATCACATCATGTCAGATCTGACATGACGTACATTAAGATGATACGTAGATTTAACATCGGAGAGAGAGAGAACATGAGGAGAGATAAGCAAGATATGATATCCACACACGATATGATGTAAAACATTAAGAACATGAAGAGAGAGTGAGATGTGTGTGTTTGTGTGTGTGTGTGTGTATGTGTGTGTGTGTCTGTGTGTGTGTGCGTCTGTGTACAGACGTGTGTGTATTGTATGTGTGTATTGTGACACAGGGAATGTGTGTGTGTGTCGGTGTGTATGTCTGTGCGACTGTGTGTGTCTGTGTCTGTGTGTGTGCTGTGTAACTGTGTGTGTCTGTGTGTGTGCTGTGTAACTGTGTGTGTCTGTGTGTGTGTGCTGTGTCTGTGTGTGTGCTGTGTATGTGTGTAAGAGAGAAAAGACACAAGATTAGAACACACGATATGATGTACTGAAATGTCCATCTGCTATCTTGAGGCTGTTTTAAGAACATCAGCCAGACTGTCGCCCTAGTGTCTTTGAGCCCTGCTAGTTGACCTATATTAAACTAGTCAAGACTAACCCCTTTCCTACCTCCACCCTCGTATACACATTTTCCCCAACATTCCCCCATTTGGGGCTATCCCTAGTCCCACCCAAATCATATAACCAAGAAAATGTGAACGTCTAACTAAACAAGAAACCTTACTTCATTCACTGGACCCCTAACGGACCAACAAAGGCTGACTACCGTTCTCACAATAAACACAAAACCGCTCAAAACAAAAGTAATAATAAAACATCAAAAAAAAAAAAAAAAAAAAATACCCCAATTTATAATCCTAACCTGACAGACAAATCCCCCCAACCTCCACCGCTTACCAAATGAGCCACAGTTCCGGCCGGAAACCGCGACTCTCATCAGGGAAAGGAGAAGTTGACCGTCAGAACTAAACATAGAACATCCCTCCCAAAAAAAATGACATTGTCTCTTCCATAACATTGAGTCCCAGTGTCCATCGCTCAGCCCCCCTTCCATGCCCACGCCATAGTCTCCTCACCGTATTGCCAAAAGTCACATTTTGCCAATACAGCAACCACCACGCCACACCTCCAGTCCTCGTAGAAGCATGTCCCCATGCCTGGACGGGAGGCGCTGGTACCGACCTCACCACGTGTCCCCCCATCTTCGACGGGAGGTGCCCATCTTGCCCACTGCGTTAGCCCCCCCCTTTTGTCCCTCCAGTCCCCAGAACCGATCCCCCGACCACTTCTTCTCAATGCTTCCTCAGGCTCAGAACCGACACTCTGCCGATGCCCCTTCCCATTCCGGTTTGACCAGGACCACAAGTAAAATAAACAAAAAATAATAAAAAAATAAAAAACAATGCAATGATTTTCAATGGTTGCAATCTCTATGCCGAAGGATCATTAGAAAATCAGACTAAAATTCCTAGTTAAAGGAATAAACCAACAAAACTGCGCTCAGACCATCCCCCGTCACTCTTAAAGGAAAGAACCAACAAAAAGAAAATGTCCCTACCTCACCATACCCCTAATCCTCTATCCCCTCGTCTCCCTCTAAGGCAGCATAAAGCTGAGGATATGGCCCGATTTGTGGCTCAATCTCTTTCTGTCCCACCATCAGCATTTGGCTCGTTACGTGTGAAGTTACCAGCCTACCCAAGAGAGGCATACCACAACAGAAAAGGAGAACCAATATCAACCCTGCCACCCCGATGGATATCCCCGTCTGCATCACTATGCTTCCCCACTGTCCCAATCTTTCCAACACCCCACTCCCCCACCATTCTTCATTCCGGCCAGAATTCCCCCTCAATTCCTCCCTCAAATCCTTCAGCTTAGCCATGGCCTCGGAGAACTTTCCCCCTGGCCCCACATTCGTCGGAATGAATGTGCAGCAGTACTGTCCAAACATGGAACAGACTCCACCCTTCTCCGCCATTAACCAGTTCAGAGCCTGTCTATTCTGCCACGCCACCGTACTGGTCGCGTGCATCTGGTCCCCCATTGCATCCAACGCCTCCTCGGTGTAATTGAGATACCGCTGCTGATTGTAAAACAAATAGTTGATCCACCCGGTGTTCTTATTGACCGATATCCATGGCAGAATAGACTCAAACCCTGCCGCAATCTCATTCTTAGCCATGAACTCGGCTGGAATGCCCCTTGGCTGTCCTATGCTGTCCAGATACACCCTTGGGTCTGCCTTGTAGCTACGCTTCGTTCGAGAGATAGGAGACTCAGAAGGTCCTTCCGTCACTGATAATGGTAGGACCACCATTGGCATGATCGCCTGAACCCGGGCACATCTACCTGACCAATCTAAAGGAAGTGTATTCCTCAACCTCCTACCGCCGCAGAGCCAGTATTGGTCCGCCAGTGCCATATCCTGGACATGAAAAGGGCAAGCTACAGGCCGTGGGTTGGTATCCACTCCCTTTAACACGACCCCGTGTCCACACTTTCCTTCTTTCGTACAGTTAGTCGTGATGCTCCAAATAGTAGTGCACCGCCCCTCTGCCACCTCCCCTACATCCCGGGTCCCCTCCTTTTGCAAGCACTCGAAATCCTTGGTCAGCCATAGTTTGACACCTCTGGGTATTGGCAACCCCGTCGCTACCCCCTGCACACGTACATCCAATTTCCTACACCGTTCCCGCATAGTGACATCCTTGAAATCCGTGACGTTTCCTGCCGCCTTAAAACGACTAGAGCCGAGAAACCCCAAACACTCTGCCTCGCACCAAGGGCGACTATTATGGGGCCCCTCCCATGCCTCTGCGTCCCTGTCACACTGAGCCCAACTGAACTTCGTGCCCTTCACCAGCAGCCTATCCGGACGTGCCTTGGAGCAGACATAACAATCCTCTATCTGATTCTGCGCGCTCGTGTACTGGACCCACTTAAACCACTCATTCCCTAAAGCCGCCCTATACATCGGGTCAGCCTCCGGGTCTTCCTCGTCATAGTCATAGTCGCCCCCATCTTGTTCCCCGGAAGGAAGCAAACCCCTCAACCTGGCCCAGAGTGAGCCCACTGAGTCCCTCAACGTTCCGGCTGTCCTCTGGAACATATCCTGTCCCCCCACCTCTTCCGACTCAGTGTCCTTGACCTCCCTTTTTCCCCTCACCCCTGTCCCCTGTGATTGGTTCGGGACAGGCTCAACTCTCCTATCTACCCCCACAACCCGATGCTCGTTAGTATAATGGTAAGTATCCCCGCCTGTAACGGGGGAATGGTCAAAATCAAAAACATGCCCTTGCGGTCCTACGGGAAACACCCCGTTTGGTTGTAGTCTTATCTTCTCCCCCCCTTCCTCGATGGAGGGAAAAGGGGGCGCCTGATTCTGAGCCTGGTCATGAAAGTCTGCTGGTACTTGAGCCTGAGCGGGACCCCGTGGGACTCCTACCCACTCAAACCCGTCATCCTCAAGGACGGGTCGACCGTGACGGTTCTTAATGACGTCGTTGTGCCCGGCCGACCGTCCGCACACTGCTGCCAACATCTGCGGGAGCATCAGCAGGCACTGCACCTTCCAGTTGCCGTCTCGGACCCTCCATGTCGGGTTCTGCATAACTGCGATCGATTGTATCCCCCAAGAGATCGCCGCTGGCCTTTATGCAGTGATTGAAGTGGAACCAGGTCGCTGATCCTTTGACTTGGACTGCCGTTCCAGTCGATCGGATCACCTCGTACGGGCCCTCTCTCCGGGGTGATGACCACTTTCTCTTGTGGACCTTTACGAAGACCAAGTCCCCAGGGATCAGTCTCGGTTTGGTGGCTTCCTTCTCCGCCTCCTTCTCCCCCTTTCTCTCCTTTCTCTGCTCCTGTCGAAACACAGCTTCATGTATTTTAGTCACTTGCTGAAGATATTTTTTCAGATCTTGCTCAAAAATATCTAATGCCGGGCCCCTAGCCAGGTGTCTAAATGGCGGTGCTGGCATGCTGCGGCCTGTAAGCATTTCATGCGGTGTTAGCTGTGTTTGGCGGTTTACGCTGCTTCTAATAGCCATCAGAGCAAGCGGCAAAGCATCAATCCAGTTAAGCTTAGTTTGCATACAGATTTTCAACAGTTTGTTTTTAATGACCAGATTGGCCCTTTCCACCTTCCCCTGCGACCCGGGACTATAGACACAGGAAAGGCGCTGTCTTATACCTAATTTCTGCATCAGCCCTTTAACCACCTTGTCGATGAACTCGCGGCCATTATCGCTTTGTAATATCGTGGGAATTCCAAATCTCGGAATGACCTCGCGACACAGGAACTTGATCACTGTGTCCGCGTTCTTGTGTTTAGATGGAATGGCCTCAATCCAGCGACTAAAGCAGTCCTCTACTACCAGGAGGTATCGTTTGCCCTGCACTGGCGTTATCATGTCTGTATAGTCCATAATCAGATGTCTGAATGGTCCCTCAGGGAGGGGTGTGTAAGCCGCCACTGTCGGTACTCCTTTGCGCACATTGCCCTGTAAGCATGTTAAACACCTGGCTAGTGTAACGTCAATTTGTGCCTGAAGCTTTGGGGACCAAAATCCCATTTTCGTGATTCGTTTCAGGGTCTCTGCTCTTCCACAGTGATCAACACCATGAGCCTCAGGTATCACTAAGGACAGAAGATCGATGGAGGCGACTATCAAACCGTTATGACTCCTCCACAGACCATCTGCCCCCCTTACAGCCCCCCTCTCCGTCCACGACTGTTTCTCGGCCTGCGTGGCTGAGTCCTGAAGATCACTCAAATTATCCTCAGTTACCTCAGTCGTCAGTTCGGCCGCAAACATCAGAACAGCCGTGGACGGCACCGCAGCCGCCGCCTTCGCGGCCTTGTCCGCCGCGTTGTTTCCCGTCGTCACAAAGGACAGGTCTTTTCTGTGTGCCTGGCACTTTACGATAGCAATGCTTTTGGGCAACTTTACAGCCTGAATAAGCGCCACAACCTGCTTGTGGTGAAGGATCGGTGAGCCGTCCGATTTCTTAAAGCCTCTTGCCTTCCAAATGGCCGCGAATAGGTGGCATACGCCATGCGCATACGCAGAGTCTGTAAAGATGTTAACCGTGCGATCTTTAGCTATTATGCATGCTTCTGTTAGTGCTATTAGTTCTGCAAGCTGGGCCGAACATGGTTGCATGCATTGTTCGGCCTTTCTTGTTAGTGTTTCTCCGTTAGGTTTGCACTGTACGACGGCGTATCCTGACCTTAAATTTTCCCCCTCCCGATAGCAGGACCCATCCACAAAAAGTGAGAGTTCTGCTATCGCGAGCGGGTCGACTCCCAAATCAGGACGGAGTTTCACGAAAGCCTGTACCTCCACCTCACACTCATGCGGTTGACCCTCGCTCGGGAGTGGTACCAGATCCGCCGGGTTACTGCCGTGGCATGTTTTTATCGTAACGTCCGAGTACTGCAGGAGCCTCATGTAAGCCTGTTGCCGTTGGCTGGTCAGAACAAATTTGCCTCTTTCAATCAAGTTTGCCAATTTGTGATGTGTCCAAATGCAAATGTCATATCCCATTGTCACGGCCGTTGCCTTCTCATACATCAAATGTGCTGCGGCCAGGGCCTGATAACAAGGTGGCAGACCCTGCTCTACCGGCGAAAGAGCTCTAGAGTAATATGCTATCGGTTGTTTTTTCCCACTCCCCCCCTGTGTTTGAGTCAGGACAGCTGTCGCATGCTGCGCTCTATGTGAGACGAATAGGTGGAAACACTTCTCATAATCCGGCAGCGCCAGGGCAGGGGCCTGTAACAACAGACGCTTAATGTTTATGAACGCGTCCTCCCCCTCCTCGGTCCATGTCAAGGGAGCGCGAAGCTTGTCTGTACCCGCCTCTTTTATCATCATCCTCAACGGCGCTGTCGCTATCGTATAGTCCTCCACCCACTCAGAGCTGTACCCAGTCATCCCTAAAAACGTCATCATCTGTCGGACCGTCAATGGCCTAGGTGCCTTGGATACAGCTTCGAGCTGCGTGGGTGAGATGCTTTTTATGCCCTTTTGAATGACGCGAGACAAGTACTCAACTTTTGGCTGGCAGTACTGCAGTTTTGAACGGGATGCCTTGTGGCCTCCCACGGCTAATCCACTCAAAACTTTGATGGAGTCCTCATGGCACTGCTGACGTGTATCCGAGCAGATTAGAATGTCATCTGCATACAGTAAAACCGTGCTGAGTAGTGTGTCGCACACTCCTTGCAAGTCTTCCTTGAGCGCCTTCGAGAAGTAATGCGGCGAGTGCGCGAACCCTTGTGGCAACCGGGTGTAAGAGTATTGTTTCCCCCTGTGGGTAAAAGCAAACAGATACTGAGACTCTTTTTCCAATGGAACACTGAAGAATGCCTGCGTGAGATCAATGACCGTATAGTACTGCGAGCTACTCGGGATGTTTGTCAGGAGGGTGTGTGGATTAGCGACTTCCGCCTCTGGTCCAGACACCACGTCGTTCACCGCCCTCAAATCGTGTACCAGTCTGTACCTAGCCCTGTCCGCCTTTAGCACTGGGTGGATAGGTGTATTACATCTGGATTTGAAAGGGACGAGCACTCCCCCCTTTAACAGTCCCTCAATCTGATGTGATATAGCTTCATCCGACTCTGGCTTCATTGTATACTGTCTGATAAAGGGTGGTCTACAACCCTTCTTTAACCTGACCTTCACTGGCTGTGCCGACAATATTAGACCCACATCTGTGTCGTGTTTTGACCACAACCGTTCCGGGGTGCGCGCCAACATGTCCTGTTCCAGCAAAGCATCCGCCTCTGGAATAACGCAAGGGTCTCCTGGTAATCTGATTACTTGCGGTTTTGCCAAAACTGAAAAGGAAATCATTATTTTTATGAAACTCCCATCCGCGCTGTTCCAAATTAGCGGAGATTCCGTGGAGACCCACCTTTGAGTCTCGGATTCCTGTATCATTGAACCTAGATGTTCGGATTCGTAACCAGGATTTATTCTCAGAGTGATGTGTGGGGCGGCGTCTCTTAGTCTATGTTGTTCCCGTAGATACTTACCCGTGTTAACCCTCAACGCCGCGCCCTGTCTCCCTACAATTATCGCAGATGAGTCAATCTGCACCTGCTCGGGCTGTCCCTGCAACCATGCCTTGTTCCTAACTAGGTCACTATTCGTCAAATATTGTAGTGTGCAATGTGCCTCCATGTTTGTTTGTCTAGACTGAGGCAGTTGGGTTTTCAGAAATGGCTCCCAGGGGGCACAGACCCTTTGCAGCTCTGCATCTATGTTGCCCAGCCAGAACACAGTGGCCTCTTTCTCCCCCGTCCCTTGTAGCATCATTTGGTACACGTCTTGTTCAATTTGAATCCCCTCAGGCGTACATAGGATTTTACAGCCTAGTTTACACATTGCATCTCGTCCCAAGAGATTGCGCGGGGTGCTGTCCGAAATTAATACAGGTATTGTTATGGTCTTGTTGTTATACGTCATAGAGATTGGATCTGATGTGGGTATTAATTGTGTTTTTCCCGAGAATCCGACCGTCCGAACATACTGTCCAGACTGGGGTAAGTGAGCGGCGTATTTTTGCTTTATGCAGGAAAAACCTGCTCCAGTGTCTGCCATCATCTCTGTTAATTTGCCCTCCACTAGGACCTGCAGAATAGGTTCTTGCTCAGCTCCCTTGGAAACCACAATCATTTGATTTCCCCCCGTCGCATTCTCTGGGCACCCCTAGTGATTACCCCCCTGGTTTCGGGGCCCTCCTGTCTCCCCCTGGTCGTGGGGCCCTTGTGACTCCCCCTGGCGCACGGGTCTTCCATACTCCGAGCCGGGACGGTATGGTTGCCTACATCTCATTTCCCTGTGTCCCTGCATGCCGCAGTTCCAACAGTGGAAACGGGGAAACTGTTGTTCGTTCCCCGGTCCCTGTGTAAACCGTGGGCCTGATTGCCCATTCCCTGCCTGCCGCCTGAACGCCTGGTTCTGTGAACTATAGCCATAGCTTCTCACTACCTGAGGTGCAGGCGGGGGTCCCTGGTCCTGCATGGGTGGAGAGGTCGCAGATGACACCATTACTGCCTGCAACCTCCTTTGGGGCTGCAGTTGTTGCTGAGTTAACTTCCTTGAGTCATTTCTATCCTGATCCCTGAGTTTCTGCTCCTGAGCCCTTTGCTTCTCCACACTATGTGTTACATGTGCACAGAACAAAGGATAAGTCATGTCCATTAACCCCACCACGTCTTCCAGTCTATTCTTAACCACCTCTGGAAGCCCTCTCATCACACTTTCTCTAAACATCGTTCTCTGCAACGGGTCAATCTCTGGGTTGTGTCCTAGCTCACCTCTCCACTCCTTCAGTACTTTGTTCACATAGGCGCCAGGCCCTTCCGTCTCCATTATGGGGTTGCCTGCCAGTTTTGCCGGATTAATACGTGATGGATATTGATTCCTGAGTTTGTACCACAACGCCGCTCTATGCGCGTTGAATATGTCTCCATCATGGGCCTGCGTGTCGCATGCCACTCGCATCGATGTGTCACCCATGATGTCCCGGCAGGCACCAACTCCTAGCAAACGCGTCAACAGGGATTTGACGTCACCTACTGCTAGCAGAAAAGATGACGTATTTTCCTCAAACTGCGTGATCCACCTGGAGGCTCCTTCTGAAAGGTCCGGTAGTCTTACTATTAAACCATCGATGTCTAGA